>NC_047666.1:75942452-76542452 GCF_011762505.2 Arvicanthis niloticus | reverse complement strand
CCAAATCTGAAAGCTCTGGATTCAGCAAGAGGCTCCTTTCTTTCTTTTCTTCCTCCCCTTTCTTCTCTGAACGTAGTAGGTCCAGTTAGTGCTAGTGATATGTGCATGGACTTGGAGCCATCCATGGGAGCATGAAAGCCCTACCAGTGACCACATTCTTTAAAAAAATAAATAAATAAAAGTCCTCACTGCCAATAGTTCTTTAGTACAGGGTGGGGCTTGGGCCTCACATGTCCAGTCTGTGCTTGAGTTTTAACTGGTGTGATATTGTGCATCTCTTATGAAGGTGACCTCCAGTTGCTCAAGTTTATGAGTGCAATCATGAAGATCCATGTGAGATCCAGAGGACAGGAGGATATGAGGGGAGTTGGAGGATAGAAAAAAGGAGTAGACATGATCATATTTCATCATTTTCATGTAAAATATCACCAGAACATTTAAAAAAGACCACTCCTTAATATATAGAGTGGAGAGTGAAGTGGAAGCTGTCTCTCTTCAATGTTTAGTTTTCACATGCATGTTCATACACATGCATGTGCACCCACATGCAAAACCATAGATATACACATGAGCACACGCACACACACACACACACACACACACACACACACACACACACAGACACTTTAAAATAGATTTTTTTCAGGTTAATAAAAGCACCACCATTAAGTGTTAGATTTCTGAGGCTGGAGAGAAGGCCTTGGAGGAGCCACATGCACTTTCTGTGGCAGACACTCTTAAAGAGAAGCTGTAATAATGATTTTATTTAAAAGGGAGAACCTATCGATTGAACCCTTTTAAGGTCCGTTTTAAGAAGGACCTTTGCCTCCATGGTCATTCATCCATCAAGGATTTTCATTGTGCTCCTAAGGTTGTTAGCATGTAAATAATTTCAAGACCTCTGATTTTTAGTCTATTCAGGATAAGAGTTTAAATGGTATTTCAACCTCTCCCAAGATGAATAGCCCCAAAGAACTCTCCAGGCCCTGCTTTATAAATAAAATCACTAAAATAAATTGAAATCTAGGTTTTCTGAGGTTTGCAGTGCTCACAATAGTTAAGGGTTGCACAATCAAATGCTCAAAGGATGAAGGGAACCAGAAAACTCCTACGACCACAGAGAGGTAATAATAAAAGTGAAAGCTTTGTGGACAACAGATATCCAATAAGCCCTGGGATGTAATGGAAATGCAACCCTGTCTTCTGAAAACAACATTTGTTTTATTCTCTATTTTTGTTGAAGGCATATTCTGTCAGCATAATTTCCCCTATAAATCTTGCCATCACAGAAGGCTGTTGGTACACAGAGGGGAAAGTTGCTTGTCTTCTGCTGTTTGCCACTTTGGGAAAGTCTAGAGTTGTTTCTTCTGACTAACATTGATAGATTTCACCTGGTTGCATGCTGTGATAACGAAGAGACACGGGGAGATGGGACTGAAGCATTCCCACAGGGACCCAGCCTTTATTCAATTTCTAAAGCACAGGTGATCTACGAGAGATTAGAAGCACAGCCTGGAGAGGCTGATTTCGTTCTAACTTTTCTGGTAGGTTAGGATACGGAAGAATTAGGTTCCTTCTGTGAGACCAGGAAAAGTGGAATTCAAGAAAGGACAATTCCAATGTAGTAGTCAAAGGCAGTTCTTAAGAAATGAGAAAATGTTTGGGGGCCACTTGGCTTGGAGCAAGGGCCCCCTACTTTTGGAACAAAAGTAGCTTGTCTCTGATCTACAGTGGTTCCTTCTAAGTCATCGGGTGGGGTAGGGGAGGGAATTCTGTCTGTGATCAGCAGATGACCTCTCAAGACATCCTGGCTAGGACACTGAGGCTGTCCCTGAGCCTCAGGAAGAGAGGTGCGTCATCGTGGAGATGACTCTTTTGCAACACTGGGTTTAAATAGGGGATCTCTTTGAATTAAAAATAATGACTATGTTATTTAGGATATTTTTCTAGAGTAAGTAAAGCAAAACATAAACAGATAAAGAAAATGCGGTATAAATGAACTTTTATTTACTCACAAAGAAGAATGAAGCTATGCTGCTTGCTGGAAAATGAATGCAATGAGAGATCACTATATTGTACTATGTGAGATAAGCAAGGATCAGAAAGGTCAATGGTATGTATTTCCCATGTATGGATCCTAAGATTTTTATAAATACATAAATTATATATATATAGATAGATATAGATGCATGAACGTACATATACATATATGTACATATGACATGTAAGGAGAGCTTCAGGATGGAAGGAGACTGACATGAAGGGGAAAGGGGGAGGGAGAAAGGAGAGGGTATAAGGTGACCACAACACTTGATGTGCTTTAAGAAAATGCTCTTTATTGATCCTACAACAGGAAGGATGAATGTTCACCATTAAAATATTTTAAAAGGGGAAAGTAGTGTAACTATGTAGGGAATCCCAAGGCAAGCATTAGTGTGAAATTTAGCAAACCTGCAGAAGAAAAACATTGATGATACTCTCTGAGCATAAAACTGATCGATGGACCTAAACTATGTAGTCTTTTGTTCCACATTTATATCTGGTCTTGACAAAGGGAAACACATATTGAATTATGCTCAAAGTGTGCATGTTTGCTCATTTTGACTGATTTTATAGCTATTCAAAATCCTTTTAGAATTTAAATGCCAATTCCAGGCCAGTAAGATGGCTCAGGAAGGAAATCCTCCTGCCACTCAAGCCTCATGGCCAAGTTTGATTCTCAGGACTAACATGGTGGAAGGAGAGAACTGATCTCCAATGATGTCATCTGATTGCCACACATGTACCATTGTATGCTTGCTTCTACTCACCCATATTACTTGCATGCATGTGCGTGCGCGCGCACACACACACACACACACACATGCACACACACAAATAATAGTAAGTAATAATTAATGAACAAGTGTTGTTATTCCATGTATTTACAAGGTTGAGGGTTTCTTTAAATGGATGCAAATTGTGTGTTAATGGTGAGAGTCGTTTTGCATAGTCAGGTTATGGATGGTGTTAGACTTTTGTTACCGTTGTCTTTATACTTGTGAAAAGTGAGGGACATACATTCAGGAGAGAATTGCACTTTGAAGTTTGGATATGCAGCTCTCCCTGGTTTATCAGTATCTGTTAGAGCACTAGTCTGCGATGCCTGCTACCGTGGTATCACCACTGCGGATATCAGTATCTGTATTCTCTTAGGAAGTGAAGAAAAGAATGAGTGGTCATCAGTGCAGCTAACTCCCTGAGGAAGGCAAAAGAGAGGCCCAGTTCAGATCTCAACTGCAAAGTAACAATTAACGTCGTCCCAAAGCATGCTGTGGTTTACATTAATCATCCTGGTTTGCAATTTTCAAAACTGAAAAGAAATACACATGGGTCTTTGTGTCTTTGACCCTGGATCCTAAAATAAAAGTGGTCTGTTTATAATGTCTTACCAGTGAACCAGCAAGGTTAAAAATGTAAATCACCTTATTTTCAAATCTCTACTGACCTTGGGCTTTTCCTGTGGATAGACATCCATAAATGATCATTTGCATATCGAGGCCCTCCTGCAGCCAAACGTTGTCCATCACTTGAATAATCTGCAGAACAAGCATGTCCTGCCGAAGATCATCCCCGGCCTGTAAAAACAAGATTGCATGCTCAAGACTCTCCCCGCCTGCCATTCAAAGCAGCCAAAAGTGGTCGACCCCATTCTCTTCCTTGCTACATTTGCAGCTCAGCCTAGGGCTGACAGCAGCTAAAGGGTGGAGATCTGGCCTTGAAAGTACCACAGGGTCTGCTGCCCTCGTTGGATAAGAGGCGCTTCTTGGAATTGCTCTGGATAGATCTCTTCCTTCTTTCCTTACGTTTTCTTATACTCAAAATCGAATGCAGAGGCAGGATAAATGTTTACCCAGGATTCCAAACCAACCAAGGGAGGGCTGAAAGTGAGGATGACCGTGCTGCCCTGCACAGATGCAGTTAGGATCCCTGTGGCTTCTTCAGGAGGCCATAAATTAGCATATGGATCATGTGGAACCTGTGAATTCACCATGGGGGCTGCAGGGTGGTTTTTCAGAGAAAACTGTCTTTGACAATAAGGAACAACACAGGTGTGGTTTTCATCAGAGGCACAGGAAAAGTGATGGCTCCAACAGGGGAAAGCCTCTCCATGCTCTCCACTAAGTAAGAATTTGATTTTTTAAATGCCCTAGAATTTATAGACAAAACTATTCCTGAGAAGGTGTCTTTCTTTTTTTTCTTCATAGATTTTGGTATCATCGAGGCTCAAGGTTCTGAGGGCCAAATGCAATGTGTGAGCACAGTCACCCTCATTCTATCAAGAGTTCACTCCAGGAACTCGTGGAATGGTTGGCAGTATGAACTGGATGACTGGTAAAAGTTGTGTCTTCTCCTGACTCCTCTGCACATCAGTGTCTCCGTCTGCCCCATCTACAACCCTGTTATGCCCATCAGTGTCTCCGTCTGCCCCATCTACAACTCCGCCACTGCCTTTCACCCTTTTCCCATGGGGTCCTATGGAGACTGAAATGCTCCTTATTTATTTATTATTTATGGAGAAAAAAATCCAATTTACAGAAATAGGCAAGTGACCGTACATGCCTGTAATCTTACTTCTTTGGAGGTAGAGGCTTGAGGACCAGGAGTTCAAAGACAGCCTGCATAAAACCTTCTCTTCAAAAGAAAAACAAACAAACAAACAAACAAACAAGCAAACAAAAAGAAGAAAATAAACAACAAGAAAAACATGAATAAACGTGGCTCATGAGATGCGGTAGTGACTAAAGGCCAAGCTTGATGAGTTTAAATCATATTACTGATGTGTTGGAAGAAGAAAGCTGACGCCTATAAGATCTCCTCTCTCTCTCTCTCTCTCTCTCTCTCTCTCTCTCTCTCTCTCTCTCTCTCTCTGTGTGTGTAGTAATTTGAAGTTTTTAAATATTTAAAAGCACAAGTTTGTGTATTCAGAAGTGAAAAGTGATCCCATGCCTTCATTTATCCAAACTTAGTTTAAGATTTAAACGGAAGGATACTTGGCATTGAGCCAGTAACGTTTGATTTATTGCCAATCAGGTTGGCATACACCGTAATTCTGTAAAGACGGAGAGACTCTGAAATAATTGGGAAACCTCTGTGTTTTTACCAGGGGGAAATAACTGCAATCATTTCTTTTTGTGAGCAATAAATCAATAGTTCTGCTTCTGGAATCAATTTTGGGATTCAGGAGAGTTACTGTACCTTAAAAATAACACTGATATTTTTGCCCATTGGATTAGCATTGATGAATGTAATCTTCAACGGCAAAGTGTTAGATGTGAAATATGAGCAGGCCTAGAGGAGGAGAAGAGAAAAACAGTGAGCAAAGTGAGGTGAAGACAACACCTCTCTGAAAAGGTCATCGCCTCCACAGAGTTCACTAGCCTAGTAAACAAACAAACAAACAAACAAACAAGGTATGATTCTTATACTTCAACAAAGAGTTGCATTTGTCAAAAATGAACAAACACTACTCTCCCAATCTCAAGCGTGTGTCACTATGTGCCTTTTGTCACATCTTGCTTTCTGCAGTTTCAGGTACCCACAGTCAGCCATCATCTAAACTATCAAATGGAAAATTCCAGAACTAACTCTCCAGCTTTCAATTGCACATTCTTCTGAGTGCCACGATGTGGTAAGTCATTCACCATCTCATTACCTTAGCAGTATGTGCACAGCCTTTGTGTAGTCTGTTCATATGGAACAGACTACACATGGGAAGCACACAGTATTATAGACTATGTATTCTTCAGGGGATTGTAGAACACATTCTCCTCACGTAAGGGCGGGGTGGGATGGGTAAACACTGTACTTTAAAGTTGAGAAGCCAGCTGTATGCTAGGTTGAAAACCTTCCAACACAATTTTCCCACCACATTACAAACTATTAAGTGGAAAATTCCAGAACTAGTTCTCAAGCTTTAAGGTGCAGGGCCTTCTGAGAAGCATGAAGTCATGTACCTCCTCTTTATCACGATGTGAACATCCTTTGTGTAGTGTAAGTATGGTGTTTTGAATAAGAATTCTCCTTTGTAAGCTCATGTGTTTGCACACTTATCCACAGTTCCACAGTTGCCGGGGCTGTTTGATGGAGGCTACGGAACCATCAGGAAGCGAAGCCTTGCTGGAGGAACAACTATGGGCCTCACTTCTGGCTTTCTCTCTCTGCTTCCTGTGTGTGGACAGAAATGCTATCAGGCAGCTTTCTGCTTCAGCTGCCTCTTATCATGCTTTCCAGGCCATGATGAATGCTATCCCTTTGGAACTGTAAGCCAGAATGAGCCCGTTCTCCCTTAAGCACCTTGCAGTCTTTCAGCACAGAGACAGAAAAGTATCTGTATATATATATGTGTGTGTGTGTGTGTGTGTGTGTGTGTATGTGTATATATATGTGTGTATGTATATACATATATACACGTGTGTGTGTATGCTTAAAGCAAACTAAAAGGTTGTTTAAAATAAACCAAGATGTGTTTATAATAGTTGGCTAATAGATAAGTGTTTAACTTGCTATTTAGAAACTATTTTCTTTCAGGACGTTTTGTTATTGTTACTTGTGGTTCCCCCCACCCCACCCCCCTGGAACACATTTTAAAGAATCATGGATCCACAGTTAAGAGAGACCAGATTTCTCATCTGTATTCTATTATCAATATGATTTAAAAACTATTCCTTCATGTGTCTCTACTACACCGAAAAGAAGAGAACAAGAAAGCTTATCTCGTGCATTTTGGTAGAAGACACGTGAGCTAAGACTACGGGATGAGGTCTGTAGAATCAACACATTTTTTTTTTTTTTTTGTTAGCGAATGTTTTCTTTGTAGATAATAACTCAGCACAGTTTCCTTCTTCTGATTTTCTCATTTATGTTTTAAGTTTTCCAAGGTAGACTCTTTCCACTCAGCTTTCCCTAGTGCTCATTTTCCCAATTTATTCGAGAGTTGAAAGGCTTCCTGTGCTTAGGGTAGTAAAGAGTTAAATCAATACTAAAGGAAAAAAATGGATTTGGTACATTCGATCTATCAAGTCGGTAAAATACGACATCAATATATATTGAAGGATCAGCTTGAAGACTCAGATCTCACATCTGACGTCGGGATAAGCTGAGAAGAAAGGCATCTATTTTTTAACTTAGTTGTCAACGTAAATCTAATCTAATCTCTAGTCAAACACAAGCCCTTGCTTGCTGAATAAATTTGAGTCTTACAGTTTTAAAGGTGGGGCTGCATGAGACCCACAAGTTCGTGCTGTGAGATCTGTATGAACCTTTCGTGAATGATACTTCTCATGCTCTAGAATTGACTAGTAAATGATGTGATATCACCATGCTAATTAGAATCAATTAGGGAATCTTATGATCTTATTGTGCTATAGAATTGAGAACGCCTACATTAGACAGAAATGAGCCTAGATACGTGGTTTTCGAATTTGAATTCCATTTTGTAGGGCTTGATTTGAAGGATGCCCAGTGAAAAGAAGAAAAGTCCAAAAGTGGCTGAGAAATGGCTTAGACGCTCTTCTTATCCCCCTTGGATCTCTTCTGCCCTCATAGTTCCATCCCTTGTTTTCACACACAGAAGAGTTATTAAAAGTCACATCAAATATCCTATTATTAGCAACTACTATGTGCAAACCATCATCCAGATGCTACCAGAAAGGAGCACTGTACCTAGTTAACATGTCAATGAGAAAGGCGTGAAAGTATATACCTATGCGTCAAATGGAAAATCCACAAAGAAATTTATCACAGTTGAATGAAGAAGCATCTGAAGAATAAAGTCATTTGGAGGTAAACTAGATCATGAGGATAATGAGAGACAGACATATTCAAAAATGGGCAAACAATGGGTTTCCTGGGTGGGGAAAGGCAAAGACAACTTATAATTTTCTTTTTACCTTATATTTTTCTTTCTACCTTAAACACCACTAACATGCATAGCTTCTAGCCATATATTGATCAATAAACAATCCAACACTTGAAAACACCCATGATTTTTAAATCAATAGTAATGTTTCAAATTTTAGTCCATATGGATACACGCCAATTTATAGAACTTAGTGTCTTGTTATCCCCGCCCCCTCCAAATATGTTTGTGAAGCATGCCAGAAAAGTTTGTAAGGGGCCTTGACAGTAGCGAAGTCATCGAGATTATGGTACACAGGTCTTTAGCAGGCCGTTTCCATTTGTACTGCTATGAGACTGATTTTCTCTAACCACTGGGTTTGTTGTCTCATGATGTGACTTCCGTATCATTCACTGTTAATGCATGACAGCTTAACCCCTTCACTCTTAAATCTCACTTATCAATCACTTTCCCCATTAGTGTCTTTCTGCTCTAGTGTTCCCCAGAAGGTAGATAATAAAGTTTAGTTGGAACAAAGGAGAAAGAGATTCTAAGTCAGAGACAGGTGACTGAGGAGGTACTATGTGACAGAAGATCAGGGATAGAAGGTGAAGAAAGTCCTGAGTCTGGAGATACTAGGAAAGGTTTTACAGATATGGCTAAAAAAATCACAAAATATATAATATAATATACTGATATATGAACACTGATGCATATTAAATTGAATCAAAATGGAGAAGGATAGCTAAATATATTAATGTAATAAACTTGTTATACATGGAGTATAAATAGGCATGAAATTGTAACTAGCTCTGCCAGCTGGTCCTTCGCTTATTAACTCAGAGGGGAATGAAAAGGTTTCAAGCATGGAGTTCTCAATTCAAGCACCCAAAGTAGTAAAACAAATCCTGTCAGCGTGAGAAATACCTTTGTTCTCTTTTGTATTTCAACAAACTATTTCTAAACCAACAAATTATACTACAAAATTAGTGCTTTCTCAACTTATCCATGTAAATGGGATTACATTATTTTCCTTAAAGTAGTTGAGATATTCATTTTTTGAATTATTATTTAAAATATTTGACGATCTAAAGAATAAAAAAGAAACGGCCTATTTATCTATTAACCGAATTGGCTTACATCCCGATCAATTCCTTTTATGCACAGGGCCGGGTTCAGAGGAAGATGGCAAGTCTTAATATCTTTAAAGAATTCTTCTAGACTGCCAATCTCTTTCTTTAGCACATCCTGCAAGAAAAAAAAATCAGAAAAACAATGTTTAAAAAATTGTAAAGAAATCAACTCTTTTTTAGTTACCCCCTTCCTTGTATTGATTAAGTAAACTCTGAAGGTCAGGGTGGTACTGTGGTTGACACTGGATCAGGCAGGTGGTACTTGACGTGTTAGGGAGAAGCGGGCAATAGACAACGATGAGTGAAAACACCCAGCCAAAGAGGTCATGTCCTTTCTCAATGACCTCACATTCAACCAGAAGCAAACATCAAACAAAGCCTTGTGCTGCTCTCAAAAATCAGGGCGGGTTGGACTTGACAGTGGTCCACTGATTTCAAACCCTGCATTAAGCAATTATTAACCTGATATTTTTTAAATAGTTTCCCCAAGTCCTCATTTATACCTATCAAGTTTTACAAGTAATAGTCAGTGCATTTTACAAAAGATATTTGCACACCTGAGTGAAGCAATGACAAAAACCGTCAACGACAAGGTGCTGTCAGGAACAATGCTTTATGTGACCAAACAGTTCATTCAACACCACTGAGTACACTCCTAAGTCCTTTTCACCCAAGGTTTGACAAAAATGAAATTTAATCTGGTTAATTGTGTTTAATTTCCAGAATTTCTTAGCTCTTCCTCTTGGTTCATGTTAAATGAAACAATCTACTTCTTCCAGCATATGGAAGAAAAAGGGAAATTTTTTTCATTTCTTTTTGTAATTTTTATTTGTGGATTTACCTGATAAATATAAAAAGAAATGTATGATTCAGAAAGAAGGACTCTAAATCAACAGACCCCACAGAATTCGAATTTCCCCAGGAATTGCACATTTCACACACTGGAAGAGCTTGCCCATGGTTCTGACCACTTATCTCACAGGTCAATAGCTTGGACATATCCCTTGTCTTTTGTTGGATGTTTTATGTGAAGGTGTAACATTGCTACAAGAAAATGAGAAAAGTTAGCAGTCACCCTTGCCTTGGTTTGGCCGAATTGTAAGTAAAACAAATTTCCTTTATGAGTTTCCATTTTCTAATTTCTCTTGCATTTCAGAGAAGCTAAGGAGAAGTTTTGATGGATCACTTAGTCTGGCAATACCTCCATTAAGCAAAACCTCTTCACCATTTTCTGCAGTTAAATTTAATTCAGTGCTTTTTATTTAAACAGAAAATAAAATAATGTTTTTCTTTAATAGCTATCAGGATGGAAAATGGCTCAGGAGGTAAAAGTGCTTTTCAAGCAAGCCCAACAACCCAAGTAAGATCCCCAGAGCCCACAGGAGAAGGGACCAACTCCTTTCCACGCCCAGACCACACATATGTGCACACCCTGAGATGTTGCACACATACATTACCCTAAGGAAACCAAATAACAGGAGCACTCTTCAGCGATCATGATGTAAGAGAGGACAGAAAATTTGTAAGAGCCAGCGATAGCTGTTGATTGATGTAAAAATGTGTTTTGTAAACACGAAGGGCTGTTACACACACACACACACACACACACACACACACACACAAACAGTGGTTGTGTCTGGATGAATAAGACCTGTATAGGATCAAGCCAGTCAAGACCTGAACATGGATGGGGGAGAGGCTCACAATGTCCCACTCCCAGCTGAAGAGCTATTGGTAATTGATGGCTATAGGGAGAGATAGAGTCAGAGACAGAGATGAGAGGTTGCCTGCACTCTAGTGGATGGTCTCATATCCATTCACATACAGACGTTTTGAGTGGATTCGGTGACTTGAAAAACAAATGGATAAAGCTGGGAGGAAAAAACGGTAGGGAAGATACAGGAGGATGTGAGGGGACAGAACGGGATGGAGTTGATCAAAACATGCTATATGTATGGAATTCTCAAATAATAAAAAATTACTGAGATTTAATACAATGGAAAAGTTTTTAGAAACAGATATCCATTGCCTGTTCTGTCTCTGGTGTACCCTCCTCTTATTTTCATAGAAAAGGTGTGTGTGAGTGTGTGTGTGCGTGCGTGTGCGTGTGCGTGTTTTCTAATACTGCCAGTTGAGGTGAAAGATTTAGTAATAACCCATGTCACTCTGGAACTTGATGTCCATTATCAAAAGGGTGCTGGAATTCTTGAGCTATGGTGAGGACCTGAACCCCGAGGAATTCTTAAGCAAGGGATTTGAGAAACAAACAAACAAAAAACGAAATCAAAAATTTTGGAAGGTTCTGCCAATGCATTTAATTAGCTATCATTTTTTTTTTTTTGGTCTAACATTAGAAAATAATTAAAGGCCTTAAAATAATATAGAGAAATCAAAGGACTTAAAAGATGCTACCTGTCACATGTCTGAAGTATCCTTGGGGTATTCATATGTTTACCCCTGATGAATACACTCCATATTTGCCCATTTTAGTCTGCCTCTTTCCATATGGGTGAAACAGTATACCCTTGGGCATTCTTATTAAAGGCGGTGGTGACTTCCCATGGAAATCCTAGTTTGGGAAACAAACTTAGGGCAGTTTGTATGTTGCTATTTTTATAAAGTTTTAAACATCCTTGTTGATTTTAGGCAGTGACCTATGAGTTTCCTTGAAGACAAGATTATGTTTTGGTCATACTTAGATCCTTAACTTTTTGTCAGTGCTAAGGAATCAACTGTTATTGAATAACAGTCTTTATGCAGAGGGTGGGTGTCCACTGCCCTTCTGAATATGCAGCATCAAACTTAAAACAACTTTCTTAATGGTCCCTATCAATGAAGAAAGCTAATGATGCATATAATTAAAAAGATCCAATGTGCTTCATTTACGTCAAGAAAAAGAATAGTTAGATGCAGTTATGGCAATGAGAAAGAGACAGAGTATTTTAGTTATTATTGGTGGATCTTAATAAAAATGTGACTACCCATAGGACTGTTGGCATTTGTTTAATTAGTTCTATTTGTTATCAAACATGCTTTGTAGAACAATATAGAGTTAAATTGTGATCTTCTTTCATAAGCCTGATTATGTTACTGTGCTAAACTTGTAACCTTAGGGGTCTGTAGAGATCATGCAGTAGTTCTTAAATGCTAAGAGTGTTTGCTGGTCTCCAGAAGAGTTGAGTACTTTTACCAAAGCCAAAGTCAGGCAACTCAAAAACGCCTGTAACTGCAGCATCAGGGATCTGCTGTAGTCTTCTGGCCTCTGGGAACACCCACCCACACATGTGCACACTCACACATGGACATTTTCACATTTACATAATTAAAAGTCAAATAAAATTTTTAAAAATTATTTCATTAGGATTTTTTTTTGTTGTTGTTGCTCAAAGTTCTGTCAAGTGTGTGGCCTCTTGCCATGGCAGGCCTGTATCAAACATGGCTACTTACCAGAGTCATTTGCGTTCTGGTGATTGAGAATATTATTAACTTTAAGAAGAGTAAATGAAGCGAGTACTTAATTTAAATGTTTTTAAACTAAGTGTATTTAAGGAGTCTGTTTTTTAAGATATATATCGGAAACAGTTGACTCAAAGGCAGACACTTCAAATTATGCTAACGATTGATTTCTTTCACCAACCTTTCTCTGAGGGTCACTGGCCGACTTCACTTTTTCTCCAATATCACCCAGAAGTTTGACAAGTTTCTGCTCCTTGGAAAGCTCTTCATTCAGGGCTTCTCCTGCACAGAACTGGAGAGCAGCCAACAGCTCCTGATACCAGCTTGTAAAGTAGACTTCACCTTGTGTATCCCTCAGCAGCCTAGGGGAAAGCAAAACAAGGTCTTGTATCTAAAGTATCTAAGGGAGATTTTGTTTTTTAAACCACCTCCAGCGGGAAGTCCTTTTCAGAGCAATCTGTCTGTGGTGGCTTGAGGCAGTTTAGCAGTTTAAAACAAGAAGAGTGCTGTGTATTTGTTGGCAGTAATCAGAGTTCATCTGATAGCTAATGAGCCCCCAAAAGAGAAGAATCAATAAAAAAGCTGCCCTTTCTCATTTCAATTCTCCATGTGCTTTCTCTTTGTTCACTCTTCCTAATTCTATAACAGACACTTAAGCCAGGACATCTCAGACTAAAATGTGGGCCAGGACTCAGAATCACTTTTAAAAAAAAAAAAAGGCATGATGCTATATCGTAACTTAACTATGAAGCTCACGTTTTTGTCAAATTATCTACCCTGATTCATCACATACCTATGTACTGATCCCACCTCACTTTTAGCATGGCTGTCAATAATCTGAAGGAAGACATTATAAAGGTAAGAAACTGTTCTGTTTCCAGACATTTCTAGATTCAACTCTTAGCTCTATACTGTATATGCCACGTAAGCTGGAACATCCTCTCTCTCTCTCTCTCTCTCTCACATCCTTTCCTTTCTCCACCCCCTCTGTCTGTGTATGTATATATGTGTGTGTTTATCCATATGTATGCAGGTGCTCTTGAAGGCTAGAAGAGATCTCTTGGACCTGGAGTTATATGCGATTGTGAGTCTTCCAAGGTGGATGCTGAGAACTGAATCCCGATTCTTTAAAGAGCTTCAAGTGCTCATAATTTCAGATCATCACTCCTGCCCCTGAAATTTCTTTCTTTATGTGTCAAATAATAATCCTCACTGTGCACAGTTGTACAGAATGAAGAGTGCTGATGTAATAAGGTATCTAGCATCTTGGAACATGGAGCCCATCTGCATTTTGCAGCTTTCAAGTGTCAGCTTCTGTGTGCCTGGCTGTCTGCTCATGAAAGGCACAGATCATGGGTGAGGGTGCTCAGAAGGAGAGGGACTAGTGACAGGAATTTGATTACTTTGTCTGCCACTTGGTAATTTATATGCCTTGAAAGCAATTACAATATGCTAAGATCTTATTTTCTATTATGCCCTAAAACACAAGAGCAGAATAAAAAGGAACAATTCCTTTGAAACTTAACCACTCTCAGATTGATTCTTGTAATCTTAATTAGTCTTTAATTTTCTCCCTGTTTGAAAGTGGTCTTCAAGGAGCTAGAAAAAAATTATGGGAGAATACTAGAAAAAATGATGCTCGGCATTATAGTGACAACAACATCAATAACAACAACAGCAAAATTCCAAACCAAACCAACCAATCAAAAAACCCCTCACAAAACCAAAACAAGAGAACCAACCAACCAACCAACCAACTAACTTAGCAACCAACCAACCAACCAACCAACCAACTAACTAACCAACCCACTTGGCAACCAATCAACCAACCAACCAACCAATCAACCATCTAACCAACCAACTTAGCAACCAAATAACCAACCAACCAACCAACTTAGCAACTAATCAATCAACCAACTAACCAACCAACCAGCCAACCAGCCAACCAACTAACCAACCAACTTAGCAACCAATCAACCAACAAACCAACCAACCAACCAACCAACCAACCAACCAATCAACCAACAAACCAACCAACCAACCAACCAACCAACCAACCAACCAATCAATGAACCAACCATCCATCCAACCAACTAACCAAGCAAGCAAGCAAGCAAGCAAGCAAGCAAACAAACAAACAAACAAACAAAAATTAGATTGATGCATCAAGAAGAAAGAAGGCTTTGCTTAGGTTCACTCTCTGAGTGCAAAATCTACCACAGGGGCGTAAGGCAGCTCACACCGACTGTCAGGAAGCAGAAGCCATGAATGCTGGTACTTAGAACATTTTCTCCATTGTATTCAATTCAGTATCCTTGACCCATGGAAAGATGCTGCCTGTATTCAGAGGTGGTTCTTTGAGTTCAATAAACACAATCTATGAACCCCTCAAAGACACAGAAGGCAAGAGACTTGTCTTCAAGGTGAGTCAAAATTCTGTCGATACAGTGACAGCTGACATAAACCATCATGGTGGGTGTCCTTCTTCGTCTTTGGTTTTGTGTCCTTCTCTAACATACAGTGTGTTACAGAGGCTCTAGGTATGCATGCTGCAATCTGCTAAGCTCTCTGCTTTTGTACATTTAAAGATTAGTTGATTGAGTATGAGGTCTTAAAAAGTGAGTGCCTCTTCTTTCCTAAGCCTCGGCAGAGCCACTTCATCTTAACCACCTCCATCATCATCCTAAAGGAAATACAACTTTGTGTGGACTAGCAATTCTTATTTACTCCTGGAAAGCATGAAAACACATATACATAAAAGCCCTCAAAGGAGCTGAGGACCCATGGCAGGAATGATAGGCTGCATAGACAACCTGACCATCAAGGAAAGGGCAAACTATGAAAAGACTTTGATGCTTAACCGATGATGCGAATTTCCAAGTGCCTGACAGGTCATAAATGGATCACGGTATCATTTGAAGATTCCCAGAAAACGTGTGGCCATGTACGTGGACACAAAGCTGCAAGGTCAGGCAAACCCATGTGCAAGGTGTTTTATGTAGAACTATGTCTTTTGATTCTTGCAGTGTTCCAGTGATGGGGCAGTGCATCATTTTATGGTTTATTTGGGTTCAGTGAATTAAGGAGTTTTCATTTTCCACATCAGTATTTGTTAGTTTCTCCTTACGCCTTGAATACTGAGTCAGTGTACTCAAGTATTTTACCCTGTTCCAGTTTACAAGTACAAATCCACAGCACTGAACTCCTGTGTACACATGATAGAATATATTATTCTGTACAAATGAAGACCACAGATTTTTACTAAAATAAACCAAAGAAAAGATCTCTTTTAGGGTCACTGTCATAAGGACTGCCAGAACTGGATAGTTAATTGCTATTTTAATACTTTTGTTTCTTATTCTATCAGAAATAATGTATTTTTTTCCTAAGCTACAGGAAAACTCTCAGAGGCTTCTGTTTTGATTATTGTTGGAGTATGTAGCTGGCTTAAACCCCAAATCCTGCGAGGAACACATGCTCTCCTGGCGAGTCAGGGATCAAGTTCTATGTGGAAGGAGTTTGTTTTTACACATGGCAGAAATAATTTCTTGCAGTGCTAGGGATGACCACGAGGGGCCAATTATACAGACACTTTTAAGAGTCATAGACATGAACAGGACCCTTAATTTTCAACAACCGCAGCGATAGTGGGAGTGCACAGTTTTTGAGTGGGGTACATCTCAGTGGTTTTGTCAGTGACCTTCCATCTGAGGACGGGCAACAATCTTCATGCTGTGGTTTTTACTCATTGCTTCTGTTTATAAGAAACTAGAAATTAGTTGGCAACTGTCCCTTGAGCGTTACAGTAATTTTTTTTTTTTTTGGAAGAGATGGCCAAATAAAATGTTTAAAAATAGAAAAGTGAAAGTCAAGGGACTGAGAACGATCAGACTCATTTAAAGAACAGACTTTTAAAGATGCAGAGAATGTGATCATGCACAGACCCTGAGTTGAATCTCAAAATTCTGGAGACTGTCTTTCCGGTGGCCTGCAAGACCCAGCTGTGAATCGATTCCTTATCATCTTGTCCAGCTACTTTGATGAGCTTATAACAGTATGTCCCAGGCAACATTAAAAGGGACACATGGGAAACCCAGGCAGCTAGGGAGGATTTTGACTATGTTCAATACTACAGACAGAAAACAAGAGTAAAGAAAGATAAGTTAGGTGACAGCACATCTGTCAGGAAGGTATGTCCCTAAATTAAGTGGCTTCCCCTGGACACAGAGATGCTCAGAGTAGCCACAATCCTGACACGCATGAAATGGAGGTTTCCCTTGGATATTTGGACAGTTCTGAATTTTCTTCATGCACCTAGCTGCGTCTGGACCATTGTAAGCAACCTACAGGAGCCACAGGGAAAGTAGAGAGAGTTCCCATTTCATCAGTCTACCAGCAGGACAGTTCAGAGAAATCACACCATCCCGTCCCCTCTGTCTCAAAATTCTCTTCAGTCTTTCTACTTTTAATTTTAGTTTGCCCCAGCATGCCCTGCAACATAGGGGCTAGCTTAGATTTTTGCCACTGTGAACTCCCTCCCTGTTCATGAAGAGAAGCATCAGCATCCATTAACAGAAAGTGACAGAGTCCCATCATGATGAGCAACTGCAGGCCACTCTAGGTCTCCAGCTTGCTCCATCTCCCCCTCACATTTGTTGCTGGTTTACATGATCTGAGGTGTGTCAACCAGGAAATAAGTGCCAGAAAACACTAGGATGTTCTAGGATGTGAGTTCTTCAAAGAGAGAGAGAAAGGCTGAGACCCAACACTTGATAAGGAATTGTTCATATTAATATTTTAGTAGTATGGCTAATTTCATTTTCCATCTAACTGGCTGAGAGACTTAATTAGCACTTCACACTGCGGAGTGTGACATATCATTGACAGAATCCTTTGATGGGTCCGTTGTCAACACACAGAGTTACTCTTTCACAAATATTAATCATGGTAACGTTGCATGTCAGCGGGAGTTAAGACAAATGCGTGCTTTCCAGTCACTCAATGTCAGACACTATGCATTTACCAATAATTTGCAACAACTTAAATATAAAACTGCTCATAAAGCGAATGCATAGAAAATAGTTAAATCTTGTTTTTAGAAATTAGCTACATTTTAGAACTTTTAGACATAGGAGGGGTCCTATGAGGGAGGCAACTGATCCCACTTAATGTACCTTAGAAAGAGATGATGGTCATGGTTTGCTCATAGGCAGACATTCCACTGTGCCCACACTGGGCGGTGAATGTGATTAATGGTGATAACACTAGGCTTTCTCTTCCGAAAACAATTGCTCGTCCCCCACTTTGCCATATGACCTCCAGTGCCTCCCTGTAAGCACAGTATTCTTATCTGGACCTAGTCAGCTCGGGTTTGCCCTGGTGATGACTGAGGTACCAGATTGATTGTGTGCTCATGTTATACAAATACGCTGCAGATTCTGTTGGGGTTTGTAGCTCCTCTATCATCATGGAGAAGATTCAGGAGCTGTTTCTCGAGGGGCACAGGTGTGGTGACCCTGTGGATCAGAGTTCACTTTAGGTTCTCAGAGCCTGGGGAAATGAAGGAAGGCGCAGGCAAGAAGTGTCACTTGCTGCAAGCCTCTGATACCTGGACACCCTTGGGTTGCTATGGTAACAGTTGATAGCCACGAGTGGTGATGCACACCTTTAGTCCCAGCACACAGGAGGCAGAGATGGTCAGATCTCTGTGAGTTCTAGGCCAACCTGGTTGGCATGGTGAGTTTGAGGATATCCAGGGCTGGATAGAGTAGGACCTTGTCTCAAAAATAATTTAAACAATGAATGAGCATGTCAAATTCCATCCTTTCCCCTCTCCTCTTCTTCCTCTTTTGTTTTATTTTCACATATTTGTTTGAATCACCTCCAGAATGTGGAACATAGTTTTTAAATCTCATCAGTGACAGCACTGAGAATAATTAGGGGCACACCTAATTACTGAAAAATAAATAAAAACTTATCAGCCGCCAAATCTAGTGAATTAGATGAGTGATCAATTCCTGCATACAGAATAAAAGAAGAAAAACTTGAAGCAATAAAAAATAGTTGTTTATTTATTTTTTTGTCATGGATCATAGAAAAAAGTCACAAAGAGCATTTCAAATAATAGTTTGGCTTGGCTCACTTGAATATGTAGATGCTCTCACACTGCTGAATTTTTTATTGTTACTTTATTATAATTAGCATACTTTTTGTCTCATTTAGAAGTCTGAATGGGCCTATGTGCCATCTGTTGCTTTGTCCAGTCAAATGTCAGGGAATCTGAAAGGAGGCAGTCAGATGGAATATCTTAGGCTGATCAAGCAATTGAGAAATGCTGAGATTTGAGATTTTCAGGGTCTACTGGACAGGGGTAAATAAAGGCAAAGGGCAGTGAGAGGGGTGTCTACACGTTCTTGGGAAACTGAGAAGTTTGCTTCAGTAGCAGCATCTGGATCCTGGTATGCTGAGCTGGGATGGATGGTTGTAGATGAAGAACCACCTGACCCACCAGGTGGAATGATGCATATCCTTGTTGCCTTGGAGACACCTACAAAGACTTTATCTTGTACTGGATGTGGGGAGGTAAATCTCTTGTCTCAGGCTTTGAGAATCTATTGCAGATTGACTCTCCAAGGCTCTTTAGGAATTAGACTGATGGCTTTGCTACCCAAAACACTTCTCCTACTGGGTACTTTTTATATGTTCTCAGATAGGTTGCTTGAAAGCCACCAAGTGATCAGTGTCCTGGGGACTGGAGTGGTTCTGCTATGACCTTTATCCTTGAAGAGCTTAGTGTGGAGGGAGGCCCACAGAGAGTCCTTTATAGAGATTCAGGTGCATGCAAGCCTTGGAGCCTGCCACTTAGTAGAAGGGCTTGTCATTCACCCTGGGATTATGTGAACAGGAAGAGACACCAAGGCTGTCACATTGAGAAAGACCAGTAAAGGACTGGGCAGCAGTCTGTAGCTTATCTTTTTTACACAGCAGGGTTATAATTTTCTTAGGTTTTAAATAGAGTCATGAAATGTAATTGTGTATGACCACATATGGATAGGTAAAGGAGGATCCAAACCCAGATCCACCACTATGAAGATACACCCCTGCATTCCCACTACCTCACAACCTCATCCCATGGAAGAGTTCATAACTGGTAACCACAGCATTCTTGACACCGGATTCTTGGTGGAAAATCCCAGCTCAGATTGGGAACCTGCAGATGACTTTTTGTTCCTCTGTGTATGGAAGTCCCCAAAGTCAAGGGATATCAGAAGTTATATAGAGAAAGCCATTAACTCACCTCTTTTTCATTGCATGGCTCCCAAGCTAAAGCCATTTGGTGCTGGAGAATGAATTGGGGTGGGTCAAGTTAAGGGTAAAAGGAATTGTTAAACTGGAAGAGACTGCCAGAAGTCATCTGATATTCAAAAACTATCAGGGAATTTTCTAATTTACGCTGGTTTTAATTGAAGGACGTGGAAAGGCAAAGATAAGACGTGAAAAAATAATGAAAGCTTTATTCGAAACTACTAGATCCATCCAGTTTGAGGAAAACTGTATGAGAAGATTAAAAATATGAATCTGTATGAGAGGAAGACTGTCATAAAAGATATCCCATGGCATTCCAGAAGAGAAAGGCCCCAAGCACAAAATAAGGACCTGGGCTTGTGATGCCTCAACTTGATTCTCAACTTGATTGAATTAAGAAACACCTAAGGGATAGAAAAAGCACACTTGTGGGTAAGTCTAAGAAGCTATAAAGAGATTAGACCTAATGAATGGCTGGATCCTTTGATACAAGTTTCAAAACCTGCAGAAACTATTGGGGGATAGAAGATAGGGCCTGGGTCTCAGGGTCTGAAGGTCATATCGTCCTCTGGCTCTTTCTTGTTATGCTTTGCTCTGTAAAAGATTGTTCTCTTATCTTTGAGTATCTCTTGTTTACTTAATGTTGGCCTTCAGAGTATCTGCTTGCCCATATAGGTATATATAGTCACTTTTGTAATTAATAGCTCATCGTCATAGTTCCAAAAAATATTTAATGGACATCATAGTCACACATTACATTAAAAACCTTGAATGTTTTTCCAGGCAAAAATTAGCTATAGATGGCATCCAGCTTGGGTGATCACTAGAAACTAGGATTGCTGTCTTGCGGTAATACACTCTTAGGATCAACAGGAAGCTGTAATGGAAAAAGCGATGCCAAGCAGCTAAGTTTCCTTCTGAGATTTCTAAACCTATAAGAGAAAATTAAAATGCCTTCCATTCTCTTCTGAGGGGTATTGTTCACCATATTCTAATCTACTCACAGGGACTGAGTCTCATGATAAGTAGGTTGAATAACAGGATTTAAGAACAGAAGATCCTCCTTCCTCCTCCCATTTCCAGGTCCTTTATATGGGGTTAGTTCTTGTTTCAAATCGTTTTTTCAAAGTAAACACGGAGCTATGAATAGAGGGTAGTGAGTTCCCTCAGAACCCATTCCCATGTTACTACCGTTCTTGTTAATTTGGAAAAGGAACATCACTGGAAGGATTTTTGTAGCTTTGGCTACACAGACAACGCTGTCTACGAAAACCTTCTACCTTCAGCCCCACCTGCCTCACATCTGCTTTTTTTCTTTTCCTGAACTCTAGGATTTTTTCTGCTCCTGAAGCCCCTTCTGTGGCTCAACTCCTAACCCCCTTTGACCTTGTCTTGTGTCCTTGACTCTTGGCTATTCGTTGTCCTTCTTATGTCAGTCACACACCCTCATTGTGACTCAGGTTCTCCAGAAATTACAATCAGCTAAGCATGGAGCTGACCGGCAAGTTGAGATCTCTGTCTGTTCCCTCATTTGATTAGCTAAGGGAACTAAGATTAGGGATTTGCTCAGGGTTCTGTGATAGGAATGCAGAGTTACTGACTGTTGTACAGAGCTCTCAGTATACCATGCTTCTGTATTCAAGTTCACCACAAGGTGATCTTGACTTTCTATCTGAATCAACCCTGGTAAAAAGGTTGGGGGGAATATATACAGTGGTGGAAAGTGCCAGTAATCTATAGTCCAGCTCGAGGACTCTGTTCTGATTCTTACTGCTGCTATCAAACATTCTCTTTTTGCATGTGTTTTTCAAGTCCCTTGCCATGCTACATTAGGCAATTCACGAAGGAGCTCTGGGTATTCCAAATCTTTCCATCCCAAAGGCAAGGCTACTGTGGTACATGGACATTACACAACTTGCCTAGGGTCAAAGTCAGTGGGCTGAGGATGCAAACTGATCCCAGAATTATTACTCTTTTCTGAGGCTGTAACTCCTGGTAGCCTAACAAGACTGATGTTTACCACCAAATCCACACTAACATGGGATCTAGCATTATTATTATGCCAGTTTCATGTCCTATTTTTCTTTTTTTATTGGCTATTTTAATTATTTACAATACTGATGTCCTCCCCTTTCCTCAATTTCCCCTCCCTAGAATCCCTATCCTATACCCCTCTTCCTTTAGGCTTTTATGTCGGGCCATGGAAGGGTATCCTGGTTCTTGGGTTGTGGGTTTGGCCATGCCCCCAGATCCCAGGCTCCTGTCACAGGTCTAATCTCCATTCAACCTGCCCCTTTCAGTCACATAGCCTAGAGAGATTTACATACTAATGAGATACCTGAAGGCCAGAGAGTGGAGTCAATTAAGCATTCCTCCCCAGCCACTCCCCCTTCTTCCCCTCCCTATTTAACTCAGGTCCGCCCTGGGTTTTAGGGGGCACACATCCAGATCCATCCACCATCCACCATGCCAATAAACCAGTTTTGGAAACCCAAGAACTTCCTCGTGTGTTGGGGCCATGCTGTGAGGAACTGTGGAGCCATGAAGAGGCCTTTAATGAACAGCCAGGCTTAATTTCCAGCTGGAGGAACCCAGGGCTTTCCCAGCCAACTAACTACAGCGTGGCATGAGGAACCCTGCAGTCCTTCCCCAACCATTTTTTCCAACACTTTTATAGCATTTTGATTACATGCATGCATTAAGGTCAGTTCTAGGTTGAGGGTCTAGCAATACAATAGATGCAAATAGTCGAGGAACAACCAATACAATAAACACAAATAGTCAAAGAAAAAGCAAGGCATTAAACCCAGTTTCATGAACACTCCTGTGATCACTGTTTCTAAAGGCTTATCAGGATGACCCAAGTATCTGAGCCTTCTTCCCTGTCCTAGATCAAGGTCATTTTCATGTCTGAAGCCTACTTCCTTGTTCTAGCCTAAAATTTAGATTTCTGTCTGAAATTATGTCTCTATAACCCATTCAATTTATCTGTAGGGGGTTCAGGGTTCAAGAGTTAGGAGCCACTCCAAGTGTCATGACAAATATCATTGGAGTAGTGTTACTTTTGAAATTCACAATGATTGTCACGTCCTATTTTTTCACTGGATCTGTTCATTGTTTCTCTGCTTCATAACCCACTGAGGCCGAAGGATCTCACCTTGCTTTCTCTTCTTCCAAGTTCCTCTTTTCATTTGGTTCTGCTACCTAAAAATTCCTTGCCAAACTCTGTCAAAAATCATTATTCTCTGTTTTTTTCTATAAACAGACAATTTTAAATAAAAAAATCTTGTTAGACTAAGTATAATTTTGTATGAGATGTTTTAAGGTTGGAAGTCTTTCTCATTCTCACCCCACCCAAAACGTGCATAGAAATGAGAACTCTCATAAGGCAAACCATTCACCTGACTCACTCTTGCTCCAATCCTTCCTCGCTTGAGAAAGTAGGACCGACATTCGACTGTGAGAAAACCAGACCTGCTGTGGTTTATACAGATGCACAGGAGTGGGCAGCATTGGCAAAGGGAGTCGGAAAGAGGCGTAGGTGGAAAGGAATACACAGATGGCATCTGGGAATGCAAGGTTCCAGATGGGCTATGCACAGCTATCACGTATTCCTTGCACGACACACCTTAATTGGACCCAGGATTCCAAATAACTCCAAGTTATGGCAGAAGAGGGATGGGACCTCTCTAACATCAGCACATGTACAGAACAGTAAACTCTGCCTGACATATAATCAAGGCTCACAGCCTGCTGGTGGAATTTTAAATTAGGCAGAGAGATGACTGTTTTCCTCTTACTCTTGGAAAATATGGCTCCGACTTCCTAACTCAGTCTATTTAATTATCTATCTATCTATCTATCTATCTATCTATCTATCTATCTATCTATTTATTTTCAGAATACTTGTGCAGTTCTTTTAAATGCAACGTCAGCATCTTTTTTCATAAAGTTTCCTTAACAAAATTTCTTTAAACGATAAAGCAATTTCTTTGCCGAATGGAGTGAATGTTTCATAAAAATAGCAGCCTAATAATAATAAAAGAATCCTCTTTACCCTTCACCTTTTGTTCCCATGCAGCTCCTGTGGAAAGTGGTATAATCACATGTTGTGAAGTGGGCAACTCGGGTGTTTGAACACAGCTGGAGGGGCAGGGTTACAGGCGTAAGACAAGGCTGGCTTTGAAATATTCAGTGTTCTTGGCACTTCAGCTTCATATCATAGCCGGGGTGGCTGCTTCAACCTTCATCTTTCAGGGTCACCAACAGTATGATTTGTCCTGTAAAGATTTGAAGGTTCCTGGATGCTTTCCATGAGATTGGGAGCTGTTTTTGATGTCCTGAGAAATATTTGGGATGTTCTTGTTCATCCCCATGAAAGAAGCTTTCCCTTGAAGTAGGCTGGTTCTTTTCAATCCATTGCTTTCAGCAACTCAGCGAAAGCCTCCTGGTAGCTTTTGAGACCTCCACGAGCCACGTGGCTAATTGCCTGTTGATTTATATGGTATTTTAGAGATCCTGTCCAGAATGTACTTCGTAGGTAGGCATCTCCATAGGACACAAATGCAGAAGCAGTACCATGGTGACACTTCTTATTTCTGATATTGTCACATGGCAGTTCCAGCAGCTGCCTTAACCCTGAGCTTCTATAAAATGTTGACAATGTCTGTTGTCAAATTGGTTGGAAGCCCTAACACTGGAGATATTTGAAGACGGAGACTTTAAAGAGTTAATTAAGGTGAAGTGAGGTCATAAGGGTGGGTTGTTGATCCAACAGGTCTAGTGTCCTTGTAAAAAGAGGAAGGAAAGATCATTTCTGAGAGATGTGAATGCAGAGAGGTCACATAAAAGAACTGTCTGTCTACAAGTCAGATGCAGCCCCAATCTTGGACTTTTGGCTTCCAGAACTACCAAAAAAAAAAAAAAAGAATTTTTTGTTGTTGAAACTACATGATCATGTTTTTCTTGTATTCATTAATTAAAATTTCAGCTAACTTAATAAGTTTAGAATTAGACTCCTAACAAATGTGTTTCCACATGTGCTTTGGAATAATCAAACCTTTTTTTTTTTATAGGTTTATGCACAATAATATTTGTAGAAAATGTATGGCTCTTTTAAAGTACAATTTATTAATGTCTATTAATTCAAAATAATAAAAACATAAATATGTTTGTGAATATTTTATAGTATTTTTAAATTTTTATTGATTCTTTGTGAATTTCACAGAATGTACCCCGATCTACTCATCTTCCCATCCTTCCAGTCTCTCTCTATCTACCCTTTACCCTTTCCCAGAAAAGAAAAAGCAACTAAAAAATAAAATAAAAAGTAAAATAAACCCTCTATCCATGGAAGCTGTGGTGTGTCACAGCGGTTCACAAAGTGTATATCTTTTGGCACAAGCAGCCTTACTTGAAAATGTTCATTGCAGTGAGTCATTGGTCTGGTTTGAGGCCTCTGGCTTCTGCTACACTACCAATGCTGGATTCTGACTCCTCTCTGATAGACTGTTGTTGCTATCTGAGATAGCATGGAGAGCCTACAGCTTTGATTTTGTAGGACAGACCCCTTGATGAGCTCCAGCAGTTCAAAGATGGTATAGATGTTGGGGTGGGCCAACTCAAAGCTGTGGATCTGGGCCTGGGTGGTAGCTGAGTTGGTCAGCTCGCCAGCTCTCTTGTGTTCAAGCCACGGGGCCAGCTTCCAGTATTTCCCAGGCAAGCATACACACACACACACACACAAACAGGCAGCACACACACACCAAAGAAAAACCTTCAAAACTAAATCATGAAAAGGAGACAAAATAGTCTTAAGAACATAGCAGAGCTCCTCTGTTACACTGTAATTTAGGATCATGGGAACAACTGGAAATGTTACTGAACAGATGTAATCTCTTTATTAAGTTAACTTAGATGTTGCAATCCTGTCATTGGTAGTTAAATTAGCTAAGGCTAGGTGATTTGAAACTTTGACAAGAAAGTACCAAAACAGCCTACAGAAAATGCAGTATGCATGCAATAAGGTCAAGGAAGCCTATTTATTGAATAAATAACTAGAGCACTTATTTCCAGGGACTTTTTTGAAATTTTGTTTTTTTAAGTCTTAGTATTGGCTTCTGAAAATATTAGTACAAGACAATGTCAAGCTTTAGAACCTGGTTTTATTTAAGATGTAAACAGTTGTAGTCAAAACCCAAAAAAAGCGGCAAGGTGGCTTCCGGAATTAAGGTTGACATAATAATCCACAGGTGGCTTTCATTTGTATGATAATATCGGTTTCATCTGTCTCCTTCTTAGAGGCTCTTTGTCTACTGTGGACATCACATTGCCTAGTCCTTTCTGAGTCTCTCCCTTTGTAATTATCCTTCAGGGAAAGGTTCAGGACCCTCTCTTTGACGTCAGTGAGGCTCTTTGTCTCCGAAGCCATCAGTGGGGAACAGACTATCCTGCTCAAAGGGGAGATAATTGAAACTGCTTTGGAATTAATTGGTTAGCAATTTTCTTACAAAAAATGTTTAGTATGGTTTACAGTGCACCTTTCTTGGGAAATGGCATTTACTCTGGTATAATTGAAAAATTATTAATTTGCATCATGAATAAAACACTTTTATGCACCATCTTTGCAGTTTCTTCTCAAACATTATCTTCCACTATGCCCGTGTTTTATGTTAAACAACCCTAATAATTCTAAAGCCACTTTTTTCGTATTTTATGCATTACTTGAATTTCTTTTCTTTTTTTTCATAGGAATAAGATAACATATTGTTTTTCTTTTCTATTCGGGATGTAATGAGGACTAGGACAAACAGGCGAAGACATGATACATTGCTGAGTTTTGTTGCTCTACCCCTACATATACACACAAGAATTCTAGAAATGTCTAACTAAAGAATATCACAAGTCTTTTATTTTTGTATAAAACAATCAGTTGTTTCATTTTATCATTGAATAGGATCTCACATGGCACAGGTTGGCCTGAAACTCACTACGTAGCTAAGGTTGTATTTGAACTCCGGATCTTCCTGAGTAGCTGAGAACTAGACTCATAGACACACCACTATGTCTTGCTCTTTCCATAAGAAATGTTTCCCCATCTTGGATTAGGAACATCTGCCATCAAGAATTCAATAGACAAGCTAGGGACTTAGATGTATCTGAGTTTGAAATGTGAGGGGGGCCATTTCATAGTCACGTGACACTTGGCCTGTGATTTAACAGTTCTAACTGCAATGAGACCCAATGATAACTAACTGGAGAGACTTTGTTGAAGCTTAGGTTACATAATTCCCCGAGGCAGCCCTCGTGGAAGCCTCATATTATGATCAGCTCGTTGGCAGTGGGAATGATTTCTGCTAGTATTATTACGATACAGTGTCAACACAGCTCCTGCTCTGCAGACCTCAGGGGCAAACTTGGTGACAGTGTGACCTCTTCTAACCCCACCACCCAAAAGCTTTACCAAACATGTCCTTGTGGAAAAGTTCAGCTTCCCTCAGTCGAAATAACAGCACTTGAAAGCGCTCCCTGTCTACAGCATGTTCGGCTTTCGTGCTTAGTCTGATAAAAGGAAGAATGATGGAGAGCGGTCGCAAATGTTCAGGACAAGTCTGGCTTCAAGGATATTCGAGTTCAATATCTTCAATTGGTTTTATGTCATCTCTAAAAGCACCAGGAAAAGAAAAAGAAAACCTCACTTCAGTAACAGTCAGGGCAATGTGTAGTAAGCCTAGCAACAGCAGGGTGTATAAAGACAGAGAGAGGCCCCTCTCTAGGGAAGCGTAGCCCTAAATGGCAATCACAGCTTTTACCCACAAGTGGAATACAGTGCAGGGTCTTAGTTTCCCACACTGGACAGTGGCTGTGGACATGGTTCCCCTTGATTCACATAGCTGGGATCCTTGCTTTCAACAATTGATCTGGATTGGTTGAGTTTAATGTCGTACCCATGAGTACAGATGCAAATGGGCTTGACATGGGCGGGTCAGTACATGTCAGTGGTCCATTCCTTAGTCCCAATAAACAAGGGCATCTTTCTTCTGAGAGGACACACATCGTTGTTTCTATGGTAAAGCTTGTACTGTACTAGAAAGAATAACCACGTCATCCAGTGTTTTCCCACAGAAGGGGAAATTTAAGAACCACAGGAACATAAGTTATAAAGTATACCTCGATTCTACAAATACTGGTTGAAATAACCTATTTCACAAGTTGTTTTAAAGTAGAAAACTAGCTTCAAATCTTTTTTGGAATTGTGAAAAGTGTAGGAGCTTTGAAAAGGCACCAGTATTCCAGTTTCTTGTTTTCTAGAGAACATTCTCTGAAACTTGGATTTCTCTGCTGTCTTCTCCTTTCACTTCAGGTCAGCTCCTGGGAAACTTGTGGCTTAGAGCAATATAATTTAAAGAAATATCCAAATAGGAAATCTTTTCTGTTTTAAAATGTCTGGGGCAAGTGAGGAGAAAATGACTGTGCTAGAACCATTATATAAAATGAATATCAACACACACACATGACTATATCCATGTAGACATATGTGCATCAACCCAGACCCTAAAGAGACAGTGTCAACTTACATAAGGCCATCAGGAATGACCAAGATAAGGTAAAGGTCATCATGGCTGATGTCTCTGCCATCACAAAGCTTACACTACACAGGAAGGAGGCAGAAGACAAGCAGTTTCAGAATGAGTAAGCAGGTGATTAAAAATTGGTTATGTAGAAACTCAGCATGGGGCTTTAACTGACCACTTAGAAATATTCAATGCACCAACCCAGAGTCTCCCCACCCAATACATAAATTACCCACCGCTGTTTATTTTCTGAAATGGGTTATACTGCAAAAGTACTACACCTTAAGGTGAGAGAAATGTAAACATATAATTATGACCACTTCTTTGACTAAATAAAAAACTTTAATCTACTTCCCCCTTTCATGAATTTAGATACTTAAATGATTTTTTTTTGTCTAGGCCAAGAATTGCAGAGTATCCTTCAACTCTGCAGCTGGGGAATTTAAATTAGTTTATACTTTGAATAAGTTAAATGACCGAGACAGTTCTTTCCCAGTAATTTCAGAGGGGAATCACATTTCCCACAGTTTGTTTAGGGTGTGCCATTTCTGGGATGTAGATTCTAATTTCATATAAATAGGCTATTATGAGTCTCTAATAGAAGGACCTGAATTTTCCTGAGTATATGTGGCCTGATGATTGATACAAATGGTAAGAGTGTTCATTTCCTAGATTTATGTTATGAAGATCCTTTGATGTTTAAAATGTGCAGAAGTTGAGGAGAGTGAGGAAGCTAGTTGTGTGACTGTCGACTCATAGAACATTTCCCTGGGAATCAGATGCTTGAAGTACAAAGTAGTAAGGCAAGTCCTCCATCCTCATTGATAACTTGTTGGCTGTTTCTTCAAATAGTTCTATTTTGAACACCTCAATGTCAAGTCTGCGTAAACGCCACTCAAACTGCAGTGACCAGTGCAGCTGTGACTGCTACTTCAGGAAGCCTTGCTGTAGATGTCTCTACTTCAAGCACAACAACTTACATTGAATTTAAATGGCCTGTCAATGTCCTGTAGCTATTTCCGTTTAGGCTGGGAGAAAGGCGGCCTTTTCCAGAGATGCAGTAAAACCCTGCATCGGCGAAATGTGAAGCTTGTGATCCGTCCTTGTGAAGAGCTTGAGGTTGGTTCAAATGTGGGGCTTGTGGTCAATAGAACCAGAAATTGTGTATAGGAGGGGCTCTGGTACAGCACTACACCCACACACAAGTGTGGCACAGTCCTCTGCTGCTCATACAGTCAGGCTGCTTTCCATGCTTGTTGCGTTAGTCTAGGGGATCTCTTTGCTGTAAAACGTCTCTTAGGATAGCAATATTATGCTCCAATAAAGCCTTTCTTAAGCTATCTTTCCTTGCCTGTTAATGGTCTCATCGATGGTAGACTGGGATGAACTAGTTGCACAAAGAACAGAAAGGCTCAAGGACTTTCCATCCCAGCCCCATCTAGTAGCAGCAAGAAGACAGCCTAAGACTTCCAGAGAATGACCATGGAAAACAGAGCAAAAGTCAAGAGGCTATGGAGAGCTGAAAGGGAGAACTGGAAGCCATGACCATTAGAAACATTCTCAAGGACAACCAGAGTTAAGAGCAGGGATCCAGTTACTCTCACTGATGGCCTCTGGTATTTGAAGCCTGGAGCTCTTAGCCTCTTGTTCCCCAGGTCTCCACTGTGAATAAGTGCATTCCCTGATATCTGGCCCTTGGGGCTGTAAACACTATGGAGGCTGTTCCTTATCTACTCCGGTCTTTCCTCTGCATAGAGCAATAGAGCCCCTTGGCAGCATCTGTGTAACAGCCAGAGATTCATAGTTATTGATTATTGATGATGGGTAATATGCTGTTAGGCACTGTGAAAAATCTTGTAAAGCATAAGGATTTTTAACCCCAGAAACAGATACAAATTGCTTGGGAAATAATATTTTCTAAAATAAACATGAACTAACTAAATAACAGCATGTACATTTCTGGAACCACAAACTGTTGGGAAGAAATTATTCAGAATGATAACAGGAAGCTCAGAGGGATGTGCTATGGGAATTAAATTTTGAAAACTGATGACATGGATGGCTGCTCTATAAAGGAAGACTTAGGCATTCTCCAGAGATGACTTTCTCGTAGTCCTGAGGCAAGGCTTGGTGCCAGTTACAGCAAAAGACATTCAAATGACTGAGGGTATATCCAATCAGAGTTTCTGCTGGACTCCAGCAAGAAAGACAAACTGGCTGCAGGGAGATCTGTGCTAGTTTATAGAAAGTCTTCAGTAACTAGCTAAGAGATAGTTTTATTCTGTAACTTCAAGCAGGCTATGTGTAAAAGAACTTTGAGTAAGAAACAATGTCTAATCCACATAGGTAAAGATTCACCTGAGCCTCTGTTCGTTTTGTTTGAAAAGATGGAAGTCCATTAAGAGTGACTGTTTTGTCTGAGCTCAGGCAACTGGCCCTGCTGGGATACTTTGTTGTTCTGCAGCACATTTTGATGGCCTACCAGAAGGCCTCTCAGAAATAAGGACAAGTCTTGTTTGTTTCTTTTCACATAATTGCATTGCTGTCTTTGGCTATGGTCCATCAGAGGGCAGAACAACATTCCAGACTGCATCGGACACAGTGCCTAAGGCCCCATAAAGACGTAAATCAGTGTTCCTTAACTTTCCGTGCCTGAGATTTCCTCTGTTACATAACGCCAAACTTGTGCCTTTCTCCAGTCTTCTTGTTTGAAACTTCAGTGTGAAGGAAATCACAAATAAAAATTAGAGTGAGTTTTGGAGTGGAAAATAGGAAGACAGACTTCTCTCTTCAATACCATTGGCACGGAATTGCCACCACATGCAGAGGTGGTGGAAGAAAGCAATGGTTGTAAGAGTTTGAGGAGAGAACTGAGGTTTAAAGAACTTGGTCACAGGATATGGAGCTCACAGAGGAGTCGGTAAGGGTGAACCCAAGGTTTTATTTTAGACGTGTTTGTTCAGAGAACATTAACAGGCTAAATACTGAGAAAAGCCATATAGACAACGTTGTTCCAAAGAACAGGGGAGATCAGTCAGGAACACGTTAAATGGCACCATGAGTCTCCCTAATTGGAAGAGACCATGTAGTACTTTGAAACTTACATGGTCACTGACTCCTAACTCTGTGCCTCTGTGTATTCATGAAGAACATTTTGGGGATGTGGACCCATATTTTGCCATAAGAAGTCTAAGGAAGCAAAAAGCCTGAACTCAGTGTGTGACCTCTTACTTTGACCCTGTGTCCTAATTTAAACCATTCTTTCACCATCCAGCAACTTTGAGAAACATATCATAACCCTTGACAGCTGCATCTGTGTCTGTTACGCTAAGGACTCCTGTGTCAGTTGCCTACCTCACATTATTATGAATAGCAATCTTCTAAATTATTTCTAGCCTTTTATTGAAGAAATTGGTAGTCCACTTCCCACCATGAACAGAAATGGGAATGGTTGGAATCAAAGGTAAGTTCTAATAGCAGAACGTGATAAAGAAGGGGATATCAGTAGGCAGCAGCTCTTGGGTCAAGTCTACATAGAATTCTGAAATGCACACAGAAGCTGGCAGTGCCAGGTGTTACAGAGCTACACATCTTAAAGGAAGGTGAAAAGAAGAGCAAGTTACTTCTCAACATCTTTACACACTTGGAAATTTCCAAGTGATCAGGAAAAATAAATGGTACATTAGAAGCGCTGGTATCTGGTATTATGAGAGCAAGTTAGTTTTATAATACCACAATCCCCTTTATTAAAAAGAGACTCATTAGCTAAAATGGCTTGCACTTGCCTTGAGAAAAACAAAATGAGGTGTCAGGGAATGTAGGCGTAAAATCTTGAGGAGAGGAAGACTCGTTAACAACAGTGAAGGAAAGACAAAAGCCTCGGGTGGTAGGGCATACTCAGGAAGACGCATCGGAAGATTGAAAGAAAATGTTCAAAGGGGCCAAGGTCAGCATCCACAGGACAGGAGTCAGAGCGGTTCATGTAATGGGCAGTTTAAATGAAGCTCAGATGCAACGTGCCATGCAATTAAAAGCAGACTGTACTTGGAGCACACTCAGCATGTCTCTGAAAAGGTCATAATTATAAATAAGCAATTTTCTTGCATTAATTACCAAGCTTCCAAAAGTACTTCCTGGAAAACATTTCCCCCTTAATGGGACTTCACTTGTTCATTCCCCATAAGAAGTGGAGTTTCCACTTAATACAGAATGTGAAGCTCGGCTGTACTGATAGCACAGAGGCCGAGAGCGACTTTGCAGGTTCGAACTTCCTTATCACAACCTTGCCTCTCAGGAGGCTTGAATTAGGAGTCGTGGCTTAGGGACAGAGGCAGGAGAAGATGTGAATCTTGCTTCTTGAGTTTAAAACTGATATGTAAATGTTCATCTATTAGGTGCTTGAAATAAACTGGACAGGTGTTCACAGAATATACTTGAGGGTTTCTAGACAACCTCTTTTGATGAAAAAAGATAGATTGCAACAGTTAGAATTTCTGAAAAATAAAACCATCCCTTTCTTCTGGGTAACATACATATATTCATCCGTTTAGCCTTTGGGTTATTCACCTTCAACCAAGAGAATTAAGCTGCTCAATTTCGCATCAATAGATCGACCCGTTTTCTGCATGTTAAGCATGTGTCTTTTTCTGCAGTCTTTTGTTCTGATATCAATAAGAATAATATTCAAATATTTTATCGTCAACAGCACTTACAGTTATTAGTGTTTAGAAAATCTATTTCTTTATAAATCATTTTTGATCATAATGGGCTGGTGATTTTTCAGCCATAGAATGCCACTGCTCAGAGACTGTGGTGGTCAATAATTAATCACTGTATGTTTTTCAGAGTCAGTAAAGGAAGAAGTCACATTAGCTACTCCCTATGGTACCACAGATCACGACCTTAAATTGAACTTCAGGAAACATGTCAGTGAGACTGATGGGATAATGTCTATTTGAGAATTTCCATTTACACATTTAAAGAATAGGCTCACGGATTCCTTGAGGGGTTTTGGAATGTAAGTTGGAGGTCATTGAGAGAATGAGGCGGGGCAGTGAAAAGGACAGGGGCACTTGGCTGCCCCCTAGAGGTGGAAAGTTGGTCCCAAATTCTGAAGACACTATGCATTTCAGACACATGGTTTAGAAGCTTCTGGATTGGAACGGACCTGAATGTCCCCAACCCTGAGGAGTAGCTTTCAAGGAACCAAAAGATGCCATGAAAGTTTCTGAAGGAAGGAACCAAGCAGTAGTCCTGCACATCCATGATACAGATGAACCATAGCAACTACCAGTACGACACTGTAACCCTAAGAATGCAGTAGTGGTATCCTACCAGATTCTCTGTCACTGGATTTAAAGTCTGTTCAACAAGAGGGACAGCATGCCTTCTACCTTAGACAACTGTATGGGGCCAGTGATGTCATGGATTTTGGAGGAGATACTGTAATCACCACTTTACTAAATCAGCATAATCCCTAACTGCATTCTGAAGATTTGTCCTTACACCCATAGATGGGTGCAGTGTTCACATCTCATCAAAAAAAAAAAAAAAAAAAAAAAAAAAAAAAAAAAAAAAAAAAAAAAAAAAAACTTCTCCTCTTTGCAACAAAAAAAGATTATTACCAGTGAAAATCACAACCAATCAAAACACAAAGTTACAGAGCCCAGTCCCAGTGGATAAATCTACAGACCAACTTCTACATCTAATGTAATGTGCCAAAGGCACATTGCGGGAGAGTCGGAGAGATTGTAAAAGCCAGAGGGCCAGGGAGTTTGTTGTGAGACAGTATCTCCCAGGCATGTCAGAAGCTATATCTATATTCTCTCGCCAACATGGTTGTTTAAACATGATCTGCATAAGGACAACAGCAGACACATTAAAGTAGATGTCGAAAGACCATGAGGCCTCAATCTTAGACATAGAACTTCCGGTAACTAAGGAATACTGAGAGCTAGAGGAATAGTCTACCTCAGGGAAGAACACGCTGATTCATTATCCAATGTCAAACAGTTAATCTTGAAAATATACCTACAAGTAACATTATAAAGACAGAGCAGGTTACATTTAGGAAATAATATACATATATGTGTATATCATATATGCATTTTATTATATATGTATATAATATGCCTTTTATAATAATTAGCAAAAAAAGAAGCCATGGATTTGAAAGAGAGCAGGGAGAGGTAAAGTTTTGTTGGTAAGGAAAGGGAAGGGAAAAAATGATGTAATTACATTATAATCTCAAAAATAAAATAAATATATTAAAAAAAAATAAAGATAGGCAGCAGTGGTCCCTGCAAGGGTGATGTAGCCTGGGCTTTGGACTTTGTGATGAGAAAGTGAGAGAATGCTTCTGGACATTTCCTGGGAAGGCACTCCTCACAGGAAGGCAATGCTTGCCTGGTCTCTGTTAGGTGAACTTTATGGCACTATAGTTTATATTTCAGGCTGCTTTGCTTTATATTAATGATACATTTCTGAAAATTGCTTTCAATAAAAGGAAATATACAGGGTCAACAATGTTTTAAAGGCTCTGGCTGGGCAACTATCAACAACCAACAAGAAGGGGTTAGAGCTACTCCGTGGTTAGGAGCAGGTGCTACTCCATTACGAACACTGGGGTTTGGACTACAGCATTGAGGTCAGGCAGCTTGATCATCATTCTAGATCCCAAATATCTGATGCTCTCTGGCCTTGATGTGCACCAGCACACTTACATGCACACACAGGTGTGCATAAACACACACACACACACAGACACACACACACACACACACACACACACACACACACACACGAAATGTCAACAATTAAAAAGAATCAATAAGAAAACCAATCACAGATGTAACTTTAAAGGAAGAAATATTTCTTTGGCTTTTGGATTCAAAGTAAGAATTTGTGTGTTGGGATTCTTCCAGAATAATACAATACTGAGAATCTTAAGAAGCACTGTCTACATAGAGTAATCCATCTGATAGCTTTGGGTAAACTGACATAACTCCTTTGCTCAGATAGGTGTGTTTGTAATCAATGGATGAAAGGACAGTTTAATTGTTAGTATCAAACAATTTGTCTATCAAGAAACTTGGTTCATACCACTGAGGATTTAAAAATCACACATTTAAAGGACAGTATGTGCAATTTTAGTGCTTGCTTTCCAAAAATATACATTTATTCTCCAACATGAACTCAATGCAAAGAAAATTAAGAGTCCTATTAATTGCATTTTGTTTTTAAGAATGATGCTCTTAGATTATTTTATTATTTCTATTAAATTGAGAACAGCCAAAGTGAAAAACAATGAAGGATGCTATTGTGTTTCTGTCAGATGTTAGCTCTGTGTTCATGGGTGATTGAATTAGAAGTTGGCTACAGAGGAAGGTTAGGGAAGGATAATGCTGATTATCTGACCCTAGAGTTATCGTAACCAAGACTTTCTCCTCTCTATGCTGAAGCAAAGTGGTTTGCTATTGACTTTTCCTTAGTGTTCTTTCTTGAAACTTTCTTAATGCTTTATATAAATTCACCTATCCATCCAGCCATCCTGTCATCCAACAACTGTCTGGACTTCTTGAAAATAATCCCTTTAAAAATGTCCTTTAGAAAAAAAAGTGTTCTTTAACTGATTAAAATGGTTATAAATTTTAGAGACTGAGATTACATAAGGCATTTAAATGAATAAATTTATATTGTATATATTTTTGATGTGGTATAAAGTTTACTTTTTATTTTTTATTTTTAAACTTCACTTTTTAAGATCAGTTCTATGAATAGAGAAATTTGGGGATCAATACTACATGATATAAACCCTAAAGATAGTTTAGATTAGAGCTGGGAAATAGCTCAGTTGTTAAACGATTGCTGGGCAAAAATGAAGACTGGAGATCAGATTCCTAGAAACCAAATTAATTCAATGTGAACATGGAGCTTGCCCATAATTCCAGCCTTGGAAAGTGGAGACAGGGGATTCCCCAGAGCAATTGGGCTGGCGAGACTCACAATATCAGTGAGCTCTGAGTTTGATTTGAGAGACCCTGTGAAGTTTCCTGAATAAAAATGGCTCCTATAGCCTATATATGCATGTTTTGTCTCCAGCTGGTGGAACTATCTGGGAAGGATCAGTAGGTGTGGTCTTGTTAGAGGGGGCATGTCACTGGAGAAAAGCTGTGAAGTTTCAACAGCCCAATGAGCTCTCTGTGTCTTACTGTTGTGGATCAAGATGTGAGTCCTCAGCTACTGCTCTAGTGTTGTGCCTGCCTGCCTGCTGCCATGCTCTCCTCTGTGATGGTTATGGACTCTAACCCTCTGGAACTGTCCATCTCAAACTCTTTCATAAGCTGAGTTGGTCAGGGTGTCTTATTGTTGCAATAATAATGCAACTAAAATGCCTTGCCTGAATAAGGTGGAAGAGTGATCAAGAATGAGTCCTGGCACACTAACTTTGGGCATAACCACTGGCACGTGTGCACATACACACACACACACACACACACACACACACACACACACACACACACACACACACACACACACACACACACACACACACACACACACACAGAGAGAGAGAGAGAGAGAGAGAGAGAGAGAGAGAGAGACAGAGACAGACAGACAGAGACAGACAGAGACAGAGAGAGACAGAGAGAGACAGAGACAGAGAGTCAGACAAAAAGAGAGACAGGAACAGATGAGTGACAGAGAGACAAAGAAAGAGACATGGAGAGACAAAGAGACAAGAGACACAGAAATATTGAGTTAAAAGAAGAAAATTGAACCTGAAAAGACAGAAGCTCAAGATACTTTCAGTCAGTGTTCAATTGTCACTGATAATTTGCTTTAAGGAAAATGCACATAGACCATGGACCAATGCTCGTCTCCATCTGATCGCCTTGCCTCTTCCAGCATGATGGCTTGATTCCAGACCCGGACCACACAGGGTGTTCTGCCTAGTTTTAGCCCTGCTCACCCTACTTCCTTCTTCTCCTAACACACAGACACACAGACACACACAGAGAGAGAGACACACATACACAGTAATGCATACAAGTACAAATAAATGTATACATACTCAACACATGCTCACTACACAGCAAGTATGCAATTCTGAAATTACAACTCAGTTCATGGTATCTTCCTTGTTCACATTCCATCCAGCAGTGGCTTAAAAAAAAAACTCATTCATAACCAAACCCCAAATTTTTCTTATGCCTTGTGAGGATTTGACTCCAATTGACCTCTAGTGGCCTCACTTCCTGCCTCATGCTGCCATCTGGCCTCTAGCACATCACAAGCTGCCCAGCCTTCAGTTGAAGGGTCTTCCTCTAGAAATTCAAATGGATTCCCCCTTCACTTCATTTAGTTAAAGAAATGTCACTCTCTGTCTCAGCCATCAAAGCCTGGAACTCTGAATGTGTCCATTTTTTTTTTTACAACTTGACACTACCTATTGATTTGTATGTTCTTTCTTCTTCTCTTAAGAGCACAGAATGTCTTGTTCACTGATGCATCTCTGAGACTAGGAAGCACTCAATAAAGATTAGATGGGCTGGGAAGCCACGGAAGGAATGTCGTGCTCTTTTTTCTGTCTTTCTGACACTGAGAGACATCAAAGTAAGCCATAGAAACAGCGTACAAAAGGCCATGCTATTTAATCACTGACATCTTTGCAATTAGGATGTGGTGATTCATCTATCCAACAGTAAGGCAACTAGAAAGCAAGATTTCAAATGGTTGGAAAGTTATAGATCTATAATATGCACAATTGAAATCATATACATCTTTGAAAATCACTGACAATTGTTTTTCCTAGTTTATCCCCTTTTCAGATGATTCTTCATTTCTTTGGGTATTTTAAGTTAGACAGACATATAATAGGGGCACTTAGAACCTCACTGCTCAAACAACATCTGAATATACTAAACAGCAAATCCTGCCTGTAATAAGTCACAGAGAAATAGTGCAAATGTTCAGATAGTTCCCAATAAATTCAATGGCTTGGCTTAAAGTGGCCACTAGTTCTATGAAAGAATAATCTTACTTCCTTTAGAACATTTTGCCAAAGCTAAAAAGAAAAGACAAACCAACAAATAAAACAAAACAAAAAACCAACCAACCAACCAACCAAACAAACAAACAAAACAACCCTCTTGCTAACTGAATTTTTTTTATTCATAAGGAACTTACAATTTAAAAAATTCTGCCTCAGTACCTGACTGTATAGGATGTAAATTTTGTTTACAGAATAATGGCTGGTGCAGATCTCATGAGTTAATCTACATGGAAATTAATAGCATACATGACACCTAGAAAATATCTTAAGGTAATAGAATATTGAAACACAATTATTGTTGACTACCGTAAACATATATGTTTAATATATTTACTGAAAGACTACCAAGTTCTGGACACCCTGTTAAACACTGAAAAGAAAAACAGTGACTTAACAAATGCACATGGTTTCTTATAAGGGCTCTGAGGCATGCTTTTCTGATTTGATCATCATCTTCTTTCTCTGTCATCACTAATTGTATGACCAACTTTTTGGTGCAGAAGAAAGCCAAGAACAGCAGATTACAATTTAAGTTTGTGTTTAATGCATTTGAAAGCATTCTTGGCTAATCATGGTGGTAAAAATTGTATTTTCAGAAGTCAAACATGAAGAGAAAGTTGAAGCTTTCAGTATTAAATAGAAATTCCAAAGCCAAATTCTTCCCAGCATTTGCTAAACTCAGGCAAGATAGAGTTGTGCATTTTATGAGGGATATATAAAACAAATATACAGTTCCAAGATTGGAAATTTAATAATAGATCTACATAAAAATTCAGGAACCTCAAAGTCTTTAGAGTAAATGTGAACTACAAAACTTAATATCAACTAGACAGTCTGCAGGACACAGACAGGAAACTTCCATTGTCAGAAAACTTGTTTCCAGCTGTAGAATTCTTCTGGTTTCTGGGTGTATGTCTTAGTACTCACAGAACTCCACTCTTCAAATAGCCTCAAGGAACAAGGTAGTTACCATACTTATCAGCTGATAGAGTTTTCAGCTACTGGGCAGAAGCAAATTCAAGGATTCCTGAAGGAGCCTGAGTTGGTTTGAATAAGAACACTCCCATCCCATTGATATATTTGAATGTCTCAACTCCTGGGTGTCTCACTATTTGATAGAGTAGGAGTATTACAAGTTCAAGTCTTGTTGGAGGAAGTGTGTCACTAAGGGTTAGCTTTGAAGTTTCAAGAGCCCATGCCAAGCCTATAGTCTCTGAGTCTCTCTCTCTCTCTCTCTCTCTCTCTCTCTCTCTCTCTCTCTCTCTCTCTCTCTCCCTCTCTCTCCCTCTCTCTCCCTCTCTGCCTATAGATCAGGATGTAGCTCTTAGTTACTACCTTGACATCTCTCTGCATACTGCCATTCTCTCTGGCATGATGATAATGAATTAAACCTCTGAAACTGTAAGTCAAATCCAACAAATTCCTTGTCTTGTAGTAGTTGCCCTGCTCATGGTGTCTCTTCAAAGCAACAGAAATTATATATATATATAAAATATATTATATAATATATAATATATATTAAATATTATATATAATATATAATACATATTATATATATAATATTATATATAATATATAATATTATATATATATATATTGACAGAACCTGTATCCTATTTAGGTAGGCTTGTACCAGATGCCCAGAATGACCACAGGTAAGTGTCTAGAAAAATATGAGCTCTTGAATGCCATGCATCTCAGCTAGCAGAAACAAAGGGTAAGAGAAGCAGCAGAACTCAGCAGTTGGACTTACCAGACAGGACTGGATTTCAAGGAAGAGCAGAAAGAATGAAAGGCTGCATTGCAGTGAATAAAAATTGAGAGGTTTCTTCCTGGACAGTGGTGGCAAAAAGCTTTAATCCCTGCAAGCAGATCTCAGGGTTCTAGGCCAGCTTGGAACATGGAATGAGTTCCAGGACACCTAGGGTTACACAAAGAAACCCTGTCTCAAAAAAACAAAACAAAAAAAACCCAAATAAACAATTTAGAAATTTCCAAACACTGATGGAAAATGTTCTCAGAGTCAGAAAGCTTAGACTCAACATAGGATAAATTAAAACAAGTCACAGAGAAGCCTGTAGGACAGTGAATGCATGATTTCTCAACATTGGAAATGAAATGGCAACAGAACGTCTTCAAGTCATAGGACAAAGATGGCTGCCAGCCTACTGCTGTAATTCAGCCAAAATATCTTTTAAAAGTAAGAGTGAACTGAAATTCTATTGTAAGAACAAAAAGGGCCAGAGGTTGCAATGTGTCCCCAGAAAGAATAAACATCAAACAGAAGTAAACAGATTTTGGGCAAACATTTAAGATCCAAGAAGAGTTGATGAGCAAAGTAATAACAATAATAAAAACCTCGGTATCAAATAAAACGAGACCAAAATACTTCTATCAGCAATACAGATAAACCGGAAGAAGGTTGTTTGAAGTGTGCTAAGGGTCTCTGAGATGCAGTGATATTTGAGAAGTGGCAATGTTCTTAGAAGGGAGTTTCTATAGGGAAGGATGCCTTCAAAATGTCTTTTAATTGTCCACAAGTTGAAATATAGCACTTTAAATGGGCAAAAACTCATAAAAAATTTTGATCAGAACAAATACACACATTAAAAATTTGAACACAGCTATCTCTACATACATTAAGAGGGTATAGATAGATGCTCACACCATCAAGGAAACAACAGATTTTTTTTTTTTTTTTTACTTTAAGTAACTTTATTTGTACAGATGTTTTGCTTGCAAAAATGGCTGTGTCCTACATGCTTAGACTATAGAGGCCAGAAGAGGGCACCATATCCCTTGAGGCTACAGTTACAGATGGTTGCCAGCTGCCACATGTAGGTGCTGGAAATTGAGCCTAACACCTGTGTAAGAGCAGGCAGCACTACACTTAACCTCCGAACCATTTCTCCAAGGCATTCTGGCCTGCCAGTCTGGCTGACTTGGGGAGTGATAGGTTCTGAATTTATTTCAAACAAACAAACAAACAAACAACAAACAAAATTGTTGACATCAGAAACCCGACTTTAAATTTGCCGGTTGCCTCAGAATCCAGCGATGATGTCACCCTTAGGTGACAAGGATCCTTGTGCTTCTGTTGCCATGGTAACTGCCATACATTCCCAGTGTACACTTCACCTGCATACCTTTTCACCTGTGTGCAGTGCTGCGCGTGATTACGTCACGGCCAAAATAAAAGGCAGAGACCCCCCAAACCACCCCTCCTCCCTTCTCTTCACCTCCTTCTTCCTCTTCTCTTCCCTGGCTTCCCCAAGTAAACCTGTTCTCGTGGAGCTGTGCTGGCCTGGTGTGATCTGTCCAGATATGAGCTGCCTTCTAACATGACAAAACATGTAGTGCAATAGTAAGAATCCTGTAATAATCCTTGACCTTTGCACTCACACAGGTTTGCATACATGCACATATGTGTGTGTGCGGGCGCATACACACACAAACACACACACACACATACACACACACACACACACACACACACACACACACACACACACACACACACTTCATACTTTAGTATGTCTTAAATGGGAGGGCGCTTGTTCAACTGTCATTTTCAGCTTAGACCAGTCTCTGTGTTCTCAGAGTTTATGGTCTTCTTCCTCATTCCTTTGCTCACAATGGAATTTCAATGTCATGGTATGTATGTATGTATGTATGTGTGTATGCGTGTGTGTATGTATGTATGTATGTATGTATGTATGATGTGTGTGTATGTATGTATGTGTGTGTATGTATGTATGTGTGTATGTATATATGTATGTGTGTATGTATGTATGTATGTATGTATATGTATGTGTGTGTGTATGTGTGTGTGTATGTATGTATGTATGTATGTATGTATGTATAGAGAGGTAGAGCCTTAGTTGTCTAAAAGCTCCTACCTCACAAATAGGATCAGTGTCGGCTGCCATCTTTGTTCATACAGAGATGCAAATAAGTGTTCCACTCTGGGGTCAGTGGGGGTGGGCAAAGTCTTCTTCCCATTTGCCAATCCCAGGGCCTTGGTCTTGGACTTTCCAGCCACCAGAACTCATAGAGATACATTTCTGTTGTTTCTCCACTCATAACAATTTTCTTGAGCAGTATTAATGGCCTAAGACCCAGATTGAATAAATTTTTCCGGTGTTTTCAAGTCTGTAAAAAAAACCTGCGGGTCCTCTAACCTCCAAGCACCACAGATATATTTCTGAGGCCTTTAAACATAACATGGGGCCAGCTCTCCACTTAAGAGGCAGCCAGTTTCCAAGCTGAGTCATCTCTACTAATAGCTGACAATTCTTCACAGCTCCCAGGATATGCTTTGTGTGGAAATTCCAGGGAAGGCAATTGTGGAAGTAAGTGCTTTGCCGCTTTGTCTGGGCTCAGAGCGTTGACAGGTTTTGAATGAAGATGAGGGAAAGAATCAGAATGAATGCCTGTGAGAGCGAGAGCCAGAAGAAGACCCAGTAAGGAGGCTAGAGGAGCAGAGAGCCTGACTGCAGAGTCCCCACTGTCAGATCTAAGCCCATTTGAGCTACCACAGAGGTTTGAGTAAAGGGAAATGAAGCCATCAGAGGGAGGTGTAGAAGGTGTATGAAGTCTCTCCCTATTTGTACATTCTAGGGCTATGGGGTTACACAAGACACAAAACCCAACTTTATTGATTTGGGCAGCTAAACTACCTGTGGTCACTAATTCATTCACATCATAAGTACCATAGTCATCCATGCAAACCACTGCGATTTAATATGGTGTTTTCTCTTCCTGTGTAAACCCCTAACAAGAATCTTCTAAGTTCCCTTTGTCAAATGAGAGAAGAAATCTAGACAAAGCCACCAACAAGAAAATTCTCAATTAGGAAAGAGGAAGCTATCCATGTCCATGGGCAGGATGTCACTCAATAGCTGAGCTATATTCTTTGTAAAGGGAAGATGATATTTCATTCCCTCCACTGCCTCCTTATTTTTTAATTTTCCTTAGCTGCACTATTAAAAACCAATTGTGCTCTATTATAAAAATGCTTGAAAATCACACCAAAGAGATCTATTCTGTATGTTATACAGTTTTGGTATAGGAGGCATACTGTGCCAATGAATGGCTAATAATATATTTGATAATGTTGGAAGAATGACAGGAAATCATAACACAGCAATCAACACTGATGACAGTGACTATTAATAATCATTAAACAGAATTAAATCAGATACATTCTCATTAGTGATTACTTAATTTTCTTCTGGTTTATAGGGACACTATTTTTGAGCACAGCTGATAGAGGCTGCCTTGTCCTTTTCCCTCAATGTTATGCCAAAAGAACACTATGTATTATAAATATTGGCATTTATGTGGCGTTTACATTTTAAATATTTGTTTCTGAACCACTGAAAGGCATGAAACAATGAATGTTTCAATTTTGCTAGAAATAAAGAGAATAGATCATACTGTTGGTAAGCATGTTGGTCTTTGGGAAGCAACTGCTACTATGTGCTGAAAAGGGACCAATATAATCAGTAAAAAGAAATATGTAAGCCTGAGATCCAACTCTAAGAAAAAGGACATTACTTGTATTGTAACCAGAGGTTCCAAATTTGAACTGCCCCCTTTTGTCATCTTGGCCCTAAATTTAGAGAATCTCTTGAAGGTCAAAGCACACAGTTGCCTCATTCCTACTTACAGTGGCACAGTCCCTGTTGTTCATGTGTCATGTTCATGCGTCATAAATCTACAAAACGATCCTGAATCAAAATAGTAGAGATGATATTGTAGATTTTAATCTACAACATGGCTACTTTCACCAGGAATCACATCCAAAGATGTGATGTAGCCGGAATGTAGACATGCCCTGGATTATAGTATGATCTGGTTAGAATATAACCCTAAATAATGAAGGTATATTTAGTTTGAAAAATGATGCAGCCATGCTTAAAAGTGACATCTCATTAAGGGGCAGACAAAGTTACCAAGCAGAGAAATTTTTGACAGAATGACTCAGAGATAGGATATGCCCAACTCTCACAAGAATATTACAGGAAAGAGAGGCTACTGAAGAGAACAGTACAGGAAAGAGAGGTGACTGAAGAAAGCAGGGGAGACACACAGAAAGAGGGAGTGAGAGAGATCGGGGGAGGACACAGTTTTACTGGGACAGTTTTACAGAAACAGTTTTGTAGGTGAAGACAGAATAGGCCAGAGAATACGGAGCCAGATTGTCAGGATTAGTTTGAGGACAAGCAGAACAATTCAGTGAGAAGCTGAGAGAAGCCAGATTGAATCAGTCAGCTAGGAGAGGAGTTTGGGCCAGAACAATTGAGTTGAATGAGCCATCCAGAGTTCAGAAAAAGCTGGAAAGGGTGAGTTTATTCATCAACAAGCCTCCAAGATAACAATTGCATCTAATGAATAAAATATAATCTTACATGATGTAAAGACAAGTAAATGAGGCAGGGGCTGCTTACTTAATTCCATTCTAGTTTATCCCAGTATCAGCTATAGTATGTGTATAATATTCTTAAGCACACGTCTCTCTGTGTCCCCATTTCCTCCCTCCACAGTGCATCCTCTGACAAGGGTTATGTAGTTTGGATAGACCTCTGACCTTATGATACACATCATGTAGTGAACTTACAAGTTTAAGTGGCTTGTCATCTCTTCAGCCTCTACTAAATAAAGAAGCAATTATACCACGGACTAAACTATAGGCAACACTGGCAAGAAGTGAAGGTGACTTCCAGGCTGAGAAAATGGCCTCTCTCCCAGGCTATCTATATTCTAATCTTCAGAAACCACATTTTGAAACTTTCATAGTAGTTTTGGGAGGGGGACACTGGCCAAGGAAGTGAAGTAGCTTTAAAAGCCAAACTGGAAATATTCTGACATATTTAGGCATCTATGTATGACAGAGCATCAGCAACTAGATAGGTTTTATAGAGCTTATGTTTGTTTTATGGCTTTGTTTTTTGGTTTTTTTTGAGACAGGTTGCCTTCAAATTCTGCATGTGGCTAAGGCTGGCCTGTAAGTCTTGACCCTCCTGCATGCACCTCCCATGTGGTGGGATTTTAGGCAGGTGCCCGATGTCCATTTGACATTGCTGTGTCACTGTGTTACATTGTTCTGAGTACCAGTATGACTAGGAACCTGGGTCTATTGAGATCCAGCTTTCTGGATAGATGTTTCCTCACGTGATAGAAAGGGCTCAGGTCCTCATGCTTGCAAGAAGACACTTTACAGAACAAACCTCTCATTTTACTTTAACAAACATTCATGTTAGTGTTCATGAATCCCTTAAATGGAAAGAAAGCCCCATTTCCGGCCTTAGACGCCAATGGCTCCAGCATTGCATTGAACATGGTATAACAGCAATGGCTTTCCACACTTCTAAGACCTGAGCCATGCTGTACCCATTTCATTAAAGTTTTTAATTCACGTACAGGTGAAGCACTAAACAGGCAAGATATTAATGCATTTCCAATATACAATCCAAGTAACAAGATTTCACTTTGACTGTTGCTCATAGGAGACACGCTAACTCCTTCCTCTAGTGAGGTGGGCTGTCTGCACAGTCACATGAATCAGTGCTTGAGCAGCAGAAATGAATCTTTCTCCTTCCAGTTATCGTGAACGGGAGCTTTTCAATCACGATAATTAATTGCTTCCTTATGTAGACTAGATTTTTAATTGGTTTTGCACATGGGCTACTCTCTTTCACTTAAAAATACTATACTTAGACTTCTATAAGTGGAGCTGGAAGTCTAACTAATGACAGAGCACATGTCGCACATGCGTAAAAATGTTTTGTTTATGATTTCCATATGATAACTTCTTAAAGCCCATTTGCCTCAAAGGCTCTTTTTATTACTTTAGATTATCATGTAGGTTCATGTTGACAGGACCACACATCTTGAGTGCTAGCTACGGTGACCATCCCAGAGTTACCCCAGTGGGTTTTTTCTATGTGGTTTCTAAGTAAATCATAATCAAACAAACATTAAGGTGCTGTTGGAGACAGTATATTGTTACTGCGACTGTGCTTGCCTAGCATACTGCCTTGAGATGAGCCAGGTTGAAAACAATGTATATGAAGTTGTTTCTGGCATAAACACGACATACAAGGCCTTCCCTTGTGATCCAACTGGTGGCTGTGCACTTGTTTCAGCTGCCACCAGAACCATGGCATTGTTCATGCTACCAGAACCATGCTTCTGTGGAGTCTTCCAATCTGCTCTGCTCTGTGTACTCTCAGATAGTAGGTCTACATTATTTTGAAATAGTTACAGACTGCAACTAAAACAATGGCCATATATTATCTTATATTTTAAAAGTCAGTAATTCGGCCATTTGTATAGGTGAGTACTCTTGGGGCATCACAAGGTTGAAATCTAGTTACTTTGGACTAAGTACTCATTTGAGGCTTTGAAGAGAATTTTACCTCTAAGTGTTTTCAAATGAAAGAATTCAATTCCTTCTCTTTCCAAGACCGAGGCCCCCAGTCCCTTATAGGCTACTAGCCAGGGGCCCCTTTCAGCAACTAAAGCAATGGTTCCCTGGCCTTTCTGATTCTACAACCCTTTCCTCATGTTGTGGAACCATAAAATTAATTCATTGCTACTTCTTAGCTGTGGTTTTGCTATTGTTATAAATTTTAGTATAAGTATCTGATATGCAGGATGTCTGGATATACATTCACTATGAAGCGGTTGTCTCTCCACAAAGGGGTTGAGAACCTCTGAACTAAGGGGTGTTATGCTTTCTTGATAGAGGACATTCTCCGTTTTCAAAGCTGTGGCCTCAAAGATTCTTTGTACAATGAGCACTTAGCAGACTCTAATCTCTGTCCCCCACTTCTGCCAGCTAGAGGCAACTCTGCAATAAACACCCAACTGACTAGTCGGGCTCCTCAGAATAATCTTCCTTCCCCTTTCTCTGTAAATGTCACATAATCACGAGAGAGCTATCTCACCATATCCATGGTCTCTTCACAGGCTGTAGGGCGGGATTCAAATTTAAATTGAAGTTCTCCACTCACTAGCAGTATGGCGTAGTCAAGTGATTTAGTGCTATAGAAGTTTAATTTATTCCAAAAAATAGATCTGATGGCACCGCGTAACTAGTGAGCAAATGCCCTGCTGAGTTCTTCATGGGAGAAGGACTATGCTACTGTTATGAGAGCTGACAGTGCCCACATCTCAAACCTCGGCACACACTTAGGAGTCACTTCTAGGAGAGCACCCATGGAGAAAAAAACAGAAGTATTGGCATAGAAAATTTCTATCAGGAGATTATGGATGGAGGAAGAAAGGCTATTAAAAAAAAAGTATACAATGAACGCTACAGACAAAGGGTTGTGCCTGAAAATTTAGATGTCGAAATCTGGGCATCCTGTGTGATGGCATCTGGTGACAGGACACTGTGCAGTGACTGGTCATGAGGAGGCCTTCAGGAATGAGGTTCATGCCTCAGCAAAGGAGGCGCGGGGGCTCCTATGTGATTTAAGGATGTACGAAGATATCTGCCTGTGAAGGAGGAAGTGAGTCCTCGCTGGACAGATGTTGAATCTTAATCTTGGGCTTTGCAGCTTTCACAATCATGTGAGATATATTTCCCCCCAGTTTATGGTATTTTTTTGTTGAAGCTGCTAAATAAACACAGACAATGAAGTTTAGAAGCTTTAGGTGTGTTGGAATTCAGATTCTACAACTCAAGGAAAACTTAAAAAATTAAATACTCAATTAGATTTTTTCCCATGTAAGACAATCTTCTGCCTTGCTGGTTACATACACTTATCCTTGTCTCTCTCAGTTCTCTCATTTCTATGACGGGAAGCAGGTCTCACAGTTTCCAGTGAAGTCCACCTTCTAATATTCATGTTCCTGTGTAAACCCCTTCCCTGCATGTTGACACGGGATAATGAAAAGGAGAATGGGTGTTGTGTGTGTTATGAGGTTGTAACGATTTTGATCTTGATGTTACTACCTTTGCCAATACATGTTTGGTTTGATGAAGAGGTTTGCCTTGTAAGAAATAAAATTCTATGAACAATCAATTGATTGTGCTATGGTGGCAAATCCAGACCCCAGTGGGTCTTCCAGGAGTGGTGGCTTGGTTGATACTTTGATTATGATCTCTAGAGAGAAACACGAAGGTATGCAGTGTCTTAATTTTTGACTCACAGGAACAGTGAAATTGTAAATGTATTTCTAAATCACAAAGATTTTAGGCCAATTTGTTAAGAGACATAAAATAACAAATGCTTTTCACAGCCAACTCATGGGTAAGTTTTGTGATATGCACCTTCAAATTTAGAATTGAAAATTCTAAAGAGTCTAAATTCCGCAGTTCAAGTTCGGGGCCTAGAGAAGTAGCTCAGAGGGTAAGAGCTCTTAGAGCTTTTAAAGGACAGCAGAGCTCAGTTCCCAGCTGATGAAATCCAGTAACTAGTGAACATCAGGAAGCTCACAAACTCCCTGTAACTACAGTTCAGGCTTGTCTAATGCCCTCTTCTGGTTTCCAAGGACACCTGAACCCAGTGGACATAACCAGGCTCAGATACATGCACACTCTCACCCCTGCCCCCAAATCACACACATACAATCAAAAACAAAATAAAAGCTGTTACTCCCAAGTTAGCAGACTGTTGCCACAGCCTCGTTCCTAACTGCACCGGACATGGTGCAATGTTTCACCTGACTGTTGGAATAGCCTCTCTGCCTTTGCTCTTCCCTCTTTAACTCTGGCCTCAAAACACCAGGCAAAAAAATCCCACTAGCAAATTCCACTCTCACTCAGCTGTTCAGACTCCTAACAGAATGTTTCTTAGGCCTTGAAAATCTGTCTCCTCTCTGTCTGCACACGTGAAACACACAACACTCTCATATTTCCTCCAATGTGTAGCTCCCATGTGGCTGCCTGGGCCCTTAGATTAGAAAGCCTGGAAGATTCTATCCCCCAACTCTTCAAATAGCTTCCTTTAAATGTCTTCTCAGAGTAGTCTCCCTGTACACTCTGTCTAAAAATGATCAGCATCTTTCCCAGCATGGTTCCTTGCTTTTGTCCTTCACAGTAAGGCACGATCTACCTCTCATCTGTCTAGTTTATTATTCTTCCTTCCCTGGTATATAAACTCTGATGGGGCATGGGTTTTTTTTTTCCCTTAAGTTTTGTTTACTGCTGTCTGCCAGCACATGGAACCAAACATATGGTAGGCATTCATTAAATAGTTGCTGAATTATGGAATGAAAAATAAATCACATTCCCGATATCTCCTTGCTAGAAGGAATTATTTAAAAAGTATGGCGAAGGAGTCATGCCTCACATAGGTAGATAAGCAATGGTGTTTGTTCGGCACTTAACAACACAAGTAGCTTGAAATTAATAATATGGTAAGCAGTGGGTGGAACTGGGCCAAGTCTTGAGTTCTTTTAACAAACAAGAGTAAACCTTGGCATGGAATATTCTAAACCACAGATAACTGGAAACATTCAAATTAGGCACCGAATCAGAACACTAATTAAAATTTACATTTAAAAGCTAATTGGGTTGTGTTCCCTTGCACAAATTATTTCAAAAGAAAATTAGTTTCTTTCTTTTTTAATTAAAAAGAATAAAACAATGCTGACAGAGGGTCTCTTTTTGTTGCCTTAAAATGAGTATTGAGAAGCAGCCCCTGCAAGAGAATTCCTAAGGGTGCCCTGGAGTGTGTTTTGCATCCACAATGACTCAGAGGAGAGTCTGCTACTTAACTTTTAGTTGGGCCTGAGGCCTAACCTCAACACTCAGCACAGCTCACAGGAAGTTTATTATAAAATCCCAAGAGGATAGAATTATGAAGCACTCTAGAGGTACATACTCATTCACGAGTCACACTTTTATAAAGTTAGTGACCTCAGAGATGAGGACTGGGACAAAGAAAGACACAGACCAATGGAAGAGAATTGTGAGCTTAGAGATATAGCCAAGAAAGTACAGTCAACTGATTTTTGACACAGGCATCAGCAATATACAAGGAGGGAAATAATGTTTGTGCAGTAGGTGGCATTAGGAGAGCCATCTGTTAACATACAAAAGAATAAAATTAAGCACTTATACCAGAACTAAAAGTGAGCTGAAGACCAGGAACCACAAAAGTCCTAGAAGATAAAACAAAAAACATATCCTTCAAATTTGGCCGTGGCCATGACTTTTGTGGCACCACAGTGATTACTCAAAAACCAATGCAAAGATAAATGTAGGTTGATGTGTTAAAATCCAAACCCCACAAAACAACAACAACAAAACAAAAAGAAAACAAACACAAAACAAAACAAAAACAACAACAAAAAACTCCAGAGCAACAACAACCCACAGAAGAGATAACCCACAAATGAAAGGTAAACTATAGGTTCGGAGAATACACTGTGAATATATCTTTAATAGGAGTCACCACCCCAAAACACACAAGGAGCTCAAATATTGGATAACACGGGAACAAATAATTAAAACCCCAAAATGGACCTCAATGACATTTCTCTAAGACATAAAAGCAATTGACAATTATGTACAAAAGATGCTTAAAAGCAGCAATTTCCAAGAAAATATAAATTAAAATCACACTGAGGCATTATCTCTACCCACTAGGATGGTGTGTACAACAGGAAAGAACATATTGGCAAGGGCATGCATGAAATGGAGTCTTGACGTATGTCCGTAAGGATGTTAATTAGCACAGCTATTATGGGAAACAATAAGAAGAATTAAACCTAGCAATGGCATGGGACCCAGCAATCATCATCAGTTCAAAAAAGGAAGTGGAGCACCCTGTGTAGAGAACTCCATGGTACCACATTCACCGAACCCTTTTACAACAGGCAAGAAACAGAACCAACCGTGTCCATTGATAGAGAGAAGGATAAACCATTGTATCGATTTTTGAAAAGGAGATTGTGCCATCTTAGACAGCGTGTACATGTCCGGAGTTGACCTGTGTTAAATGAAATAATCCAGACACAGAAAAAAATACTGCCTGATATCATACACATGTAGAATGTAAAGCAAAAACACACGATAGCATGTACATAAGGAGCACAACAGTGGATGACAGACAAGGTTGAAGGGAGGGAATTGGGAGATCCAGTATACGCCATAGTCTAGGAGGATGCGGAAGTTGGAGACCTAAGGTTCAGACCAAGGGAACAGTTAAGGGACGCGCACAGAGAACTTACTGAGCAGCAGCCTTCGGGTGATCTTCCCACAAGGAGGGGGGAGCAACCTCATAGGACGATGGGCACGTTGGTTTTCTGCGTTGGACATAATCATTATCTTGAGAAGCACACTAAAGGAGCTGCCTGTTTATGTGCCACAAACCCACAACACAATGTGTACCAGGTGCGGGAGTCCTCTTCACTATGAACAAGACTGCCAACTCAGAGTCCATATTTTATGAAAGAAAATGCAAAAATCACTTTTCTTAGGTTTGACAGTATTTTAAAGTATTATGTCCTAAAATAACCACTGCACATCTGTCTGAACAACAAAAAAAATTACGGTTACTTGCCACGTTATCACAAGGCAGTGTAATGGTCATAATTCTGCCACTCAACATAACATAAATCTACTCAACCAGACATAAGTAAAAAGTGCCACTGTTGAGTATTGTGCACTGAGAACCTGGCACTCTCCTTTATAGATGTCACGTGGCTCTAAGTGATAAATGATTATGTGATCCATGAAGTGGAAAACTTTGGATACACTTATGTGTTCATGGAGGGTAAGACTGCAAAGCACCTCTCAGTGTCTGTACTTAAACATGTGAACAAAAATTAACCGACCTAGAATAGAGCTGTGCAGCTGGTGTGCAAGATCTCTTGCAGGGAGGGAAATACAAAGGTGTTTCCTCCTTTCTCTTGATCAAAGGGACTCTCTTTTTAGTCTAGAGCATTGGTGCTATTAGATTTGCAAATTGCTTTCTTTGGATTACATAAAAAGAAAATCGGCCTTCGAAAATCAGCACACTAAAGTGAATTCCAGTCATTTACATGATGATTCTAGCTTGACATGTACATTTACTTGATGTTAACATAAAATTTCATCTATAATATCTTTGTGCTGTTGTGTGACAGAATTTTCATGGAGAAACACCTTTCTCTCTGTCTTTTTCTTTCTCTCTCTTAATTCCCCAACACTATCAAGCCAAATTAGCAATTGTACCAATGTCCAACATGATGGAGCAATGAATTTTATTATAGTCACTAGCAGTGTGGGTGAGGGGGTTACTTACAGAAAGCAGGATGACTCAAAAGTACTGGCATCACTGGGCAACCCACCCAACACAAGCATCACTGGGCATCCCACTCCAACACAAGCATCACTGGGCATTCCACCCAACACAAGCATCACAGGGTAGCTCACCCAACACAAGCATCACTGGGCATCCCACCCAACACAAGTATCACTGGGCATCCCACTCCAACACAAGCATCACTGGGCATCCCACCCCAACACAAGCATCACTGGGCATCCCACCCCAACACAAGCATCACTGGGCATCCCACCCAACACAAGCATCACTGGGCATCCCACCCAACACAAGCATCACTGGGTAGCCCACCCAACACAAGCATCACTGGGCATCCCACCCAACACAAGCATCACTGGGCATCCCACCCAACACAAGCATCACTGGGTAGCCCACCCAACACAAGCATCACTGGGCATCCCACCCAACACAAGCATCACTGGGCATCCCACCCAACACAAGTATCACTGGGCATCCCACTCCAACACAAGCATCACTGGGTAGCCCACCCAACACAAGCATCACTGGGCATCCCACCCAACACAAGTATCACTGGGCATCCCACTCCAACACAAGCATCACTGGGCATCCCACCCCAACACAAGCATCACTGGGCATCCCACCCCAACACAAGCATCACTGGGCATCCCACCCAACACAAGCATCACTGGGCATCCCACCCAACACAAGCATCACTGGGCATCCCACCCAACACAAGCATCACTGGGCATCCCACCCCAACACAAGCATCACTGGGTATCCCACCCAACACAAGCATCACTGGGCATCCCACCCAACACAAGCATCACTGGGCATCCCACCCAACACAAGCATCACTGGGCATCCCACCCCAACACAAGCACTACACCACTGGAGTTCTCTGAGCAGTTTGCAGTCAGATCCACTGTCCAAGAATCTCTTCATTCTTTAGTTTGGCTAATGAGACTCTCCTCTTCCAGCTGTTATTTATTTCTTTTTTATACTGTTTGGGGGCGGGGCAGCAGAGCCCTGGAGCATCATTCATGTTTCTGTTCTCCCAGACATGAAGTCTTGTTTACCTCTTAAGTTTCATGACCCTCACTGTCTTCCTGGAGGGAATGTTTCAACTCAGAGGAAACTGTCATACAGCTCATATCAATGCTTAAAAAGTCATTCCTATGTTAAATCAATAATTCCTATGTTATATCAAACAAGAAGCACACATCCTCTTTGTATTATTAGTTAATAATAAGGGTTCAAACAGACATTCATTATAATTCAAATAATTTGAAGTGAAAGATTGCTCAGAAAGTTGAGGGGTTGGAGAGTTGACTCATTGATGTTTGTTGTAAGCATAAGGACTTGGGTTTGAAAGCTCAACACAGTATATAAAAGCCCAGCACAATGGTACAGGAGCTTGTAATCTCAGTGCTGAGGTGAGGACAGGTGGATTCCTGGAACTTTCTAGCCATGAATGCTAGCCTAATTGGAGAGCCCCAGACTAATGAGGAGCCGTGCCTCAAAATGAAAGTGCCCAGCCTTCTTGAGAAATAACATGAGTTTGACCCCTGGTCTCTAATGTGCACAGATGTGCATGAGTAGCCCAAACATGTACATACTCACAGGAAAACATGCATGTGCAGACATATACACAGACACACACGAGAAAAGTGATGGTGTAGTACAGGAAAATTACAATGTATACCTAGAAGATTAGGTCCGTGACGAAGCAGATGTCATCACTTTGAGACCTGAAGTATGTCAGCAGTGGCAATGATGGAACAATTAAACAGCAGGCAGCTGAAGAAGAGTCCTGGGGGTGGGGGGTGGGGAGCAGGGCAGAGAAGGCACACTAGGTCCTTGCCCTCTGTTTTCCCTGGAGTCTCCTGCTGGTATCTGTGTATGCAGACAGAAGCCAGAGGCAAGAGAGTCATCTGGACATTGTCTATGTAGTGCAGCCTCCAGAATGTGGCAGGCTGAAGGGTGAAGGAGTTCTCAAGAGGCAGCAGAAGAAATCTCCCAGGATTATCTTGGAGATGATTTTCTTCCATATGATTAAAATGATTGATAAATTGGCACTGTCTAAATTTTTTGTTTATTATAAAAAACAACACAGGAAGATTATTATACAGTCTGTTGCTCTCCAAAACATTGCTAATGATAAGGTTTTCAAAAATTATGTGCTTTTCATATTCTTTTGAATGGATAATACATTTTGGTTATAAAATAGGGGAGATGGAAAAGATACTACACTGGGAATTAAATCTCCATCCTCTTTCCCATGCCCAGTTTCTCTACACAGAAGAACCACTCCCAGTATCTTTTGCATCCTTACAGAAATTTCCCATGCAACTGCAACAAGAGTAAGTAAATGACTCTCTTTGATTTATTTTCTACATGAACAGCAGCCCTTTAAACGTGGAGACTATATGCTGCTTTTAAAATGTAACAGTGCATCCTGGGCTAGTTTAAAGTCAGTATGCATTAGAATGCTAGCTAAAATTGAAACAAAAAGTGAAATTTTTCTACCCACCCGTCATTGATGAGAATCTGTTTCTTTGAAAGCTTTGTCTCTGTAAACCAAGCCACCATAAATAGGACCACACATATCATTTGAAATCATTTGTATGTGATAGATATGTGAAAATAAGTGTATTCAAAATGGGAAAGCAATCCAATTATGACTTGCATGCCTCCTGTAATCCCAGAGCTCAGGTGGCCGAAGCAGGAGAATCATGAAGTTTAGGCCATTCTCTGAAACTTAAAACAAAATTCTCTGAGACTCAAAACAACATAATAAAGCAGTGAAAAGAAACAACTAAAATATAGAAAAAAAAAGTATGTTAATTATATTTTGCATCTCAGTTAGCACCAACATGTATTTAAGGCTTATGCATATTTTAGTTGAACTATGTTATATGTGGGTTTTTTTTTTTTGATAGTTAGTTCCACGTTATTAAGAAAATAGGTTATTTTGGACCTCTGTGTTCTTGTGTATGTGCAGATGTGATCTCTCTCTCTCTCTCTCTCTCTCTCTCTCTCTCTCTCTCTCTGTATGTGTGTGTGGTCATGAGTGTGAATGAGCATGTGTGTGTGCACGTGTATGTTGTTGAAGAAAAAGGTAAACTTCAGGTGCCAATTTTCAGGAGCTGTCCATCTTTTTTTTGGAGACAGTCTCTCACTGGGATCTGTGTTTCACTGGTTAGTGGGGTATGGCTGACCAGTGAGTCCTGGGATCCTCCTGTCTCTAGCTCCCAGGGCTAGGATCACAAAAAGACTGGCATGCCTTGATTTTCTTTGTGACTGCTGAGAATCAAACTCAGGTCTTCATGCTTGGAAGGCGAATATCTTCCCATGAGCTGTTTCTCCAGACCCAGGAAACAAGTTCTTCAACAACGAAGAGTTAATACGCAATACATCAATAATGTCTTTCCATATTCATAAAATTCTCCAACAGTTTTCTTCTAATATGTCCATTGTCTCTTTCTCTCTTTCTCCTATAATTCTGTGATGCATTTGAAATTTGTTAGCATATTGTCTGACTTATGAGTCTAGCATTTCATCATGTCCGTCTCAGTCCTATTTACTGAACTATCTTTCTTCTCCTGAATTTCAGCGATGTTGAAATTTTAAATGCTCAGCTATAACTGAGAATGCATATGGACTTTCTATTATGTTTAGGAATGCATCTGATACTCTCTTTTGACAGTGCCACATAATTTTAATTGCATAGAAGTCTAATTGTGCTAAAGTTATAAACGAAAATCCACTGTGTTAAAGAATACTCATTAACAGAAAAAAACATAGGGCATTCCTTCAGTGAATTCTTTAGGTCTGGGCAAAAGACAAGCAGACTCAGGAAGACAGTCTTCTTATAAACAAAAATTAAAATCTGCAGGTGATGTTAGACAAAAGGCCAACTTGGTGGATGCACCCTGGAGGGAAGGCTTTACTGCTGGTAACACTGTAGCCATTATGAGCAGCCAGGGACCGACGACCACCACACATTACACACAGGATACATAGTCATTTCCATCCCCCCCCCCCCGCTGACACCAGAATGAATGTGTGGCTAATGTAAGATTACACAGCAAGCAAATCTCAACTACGAATGAGTTCATGTTCCATCATTACAGCCCAAGCTAATCTAATCTGAGTAGCACTTCCTCAGTATATGAGTGTAAACGCAAGACTGCGTTGAAGACTAAAACACAAGCACTACAGACTGGCGAAAGCAAAATGCATCTCAGGACGTTGGCAGCCCTGGAAACTCTCAGGATTGACGTGGGTAAGTGAAAAGTCATATATCGAATCTGACTGTTGGAGGAGAGTGACTCAGGCAGTAAAGAAAGGGCCGGAGGGTCTAGGAAACGGGTTTCAGTGTTGAGCGTAATGCCACAGTGAGCTCATGGTTTATCATCTGCTTGGAGAGGAACAGATGTATAGATTTTCCTGGAATGGAGATTTTTATATTCATCTATTCCTTTATGTATTCATTCTGTAGGATAATAGTGTACTGGCATGGTGTGATGGACTAGAAAAAAAGCCAAATTTTTTCCTGTGAAATGAAATGATTTTGATACAGATGAGATGGTGGAATAGGATTCAGACTTGGAGTATTTCCATGGGTATATTATTCTTCACAAAGTGCACTGTGAAGAGATAGGTGACAGTGTAAACAGCTCTTGGGTGACAAGAAGCCAGCCGTTGTGTTCACCCTGCCTTCCATAAAAATTTTGGCACTAATTTTAAGGGGATCTTCACATCTCCCATATGCCTAGCACAGTGATGCCATGTACAGCCATCAACAGACTGATTAGGTGGTGAGGGTATAGGACTGTCTTCAAACCTTACACAGTTTGATTTCGCCTTCTCTGTCTTTCTTTTATGTGTTATTGTTGTCATGAAGTTTGTCTGCTCCTGCTTTCTGATGTTAATGATTTTTATTCCTTTTTCACTTTGTGTCTGTGTGTGTGCATGCACACGCGCACGCGTGTGTTTGTGTGTGTGCTCATTGTGTGTAGACTCACATGAGTGGGTATGTGAGCATATGCAAGGCTATGCATGAGGAAGCCCTGAGTTTGTAAGGAATCATCTTCCACATTCTTCAATGAGGCAGGGTCTCTCAATGAAGCCCTGATCTGGCTGATACAGCTAGTTCCATTAAGCAGTTTCTTCTGAGAGTCCCTATCTCTGCCTTCCGAGGATACAATTGCAGATGTTCCCTGCAGCCATAGGTGGGCTCTGGAATTCCCAACTCCTGCCCTCATGCTTGTGAGGAAGCTCAACAACCGAGTCATCTCCCTGGCTCTGATTTTTTTAATCTAACAGAATGTCAGCTTTTTATGGCAATATATCTATTGATAGTCATAGGAGTCTTTCAAGGGCTCCAGATGTGGAAGACAAACCCCGCATCCTTCAGTTTTTTTGTAAAAGTTCCCTTGCAAATAAACAACAAAGGAACAGTGTGTGTCTCCATGCTGAGACATGAACAGAGATTTTCTCCTAAGTCTTGCCATCATATAAGAAAAATATGTCTTTTTTTTTCATTTTTAAAGGGAAACTAAACACATATAGACCCACCTAGAGTGCTGCATCCAGGATGGAGACCCTGCTGGTTCTGTGCATGAATTCTACTTTCCAATTCTCAACACCCCTTCCAGGTTCCAAGTGTTCTTTCTGGAATAAAACTTGAAGGTTTGATAAACACTGGAACTAGAAACAATAATGACTCAGATCCAAATCAGGCCTTTTTGAAGAAGTGGGCATAAAAGATAGGTGTTTTTTTCCTACCATTTTAAAATAGAGGAATTCATAATTCATTTCACTTAAGACCTAAGCTTCTTGATCAATCATCCAAGGAATCTATTTCATGTGGACCATAGTGCTCTGTGACCTATTCCTAGTCAGAGACTGCAGCTGGCCAATGGCTCTGATGTCTGCCTCTTTCTCTAAGCATGAGCTTAGTTCTGGAATCTACTCGGTTTATTTAATCCACCACCTCCTAAAAGGTCTCAACTCTCTCTTCCACGGACTTGCCTCAATCAATATGACTCAACTTATTAAATTAGCACATAGAGTAATGAGCTTCATCACACATCTCCATCCACATTTTGATCTTGGTGCTCCTCATCCATCCCCACTCCTCTCCTCCTCCCTCATGCCATCTTCCTGCTGATTACCTTCTTCCTCCAGTGTTGTCCTTTTCATGTCACATGTTCCAACACCTTCTTCTTGCCCTTCCTGCCAAGATCTCCCCACTCGCAAAGTCTATACTCTAGTCTCATGACATCCAAGCACATACACACCTATGTATAAACATTCACATCTATATAGGAGAGGAAAATATAGTGTTCATCTTTCTGGTTCTGCTTTATCTTAACAGAACAATTTCCAGTTCCCTCAAATTTTGTAAAAGCGTCAAATTGTCATTTTTCTCCTAAAATACTTTTGGTTTTCCTTTCCTTGGGATCTATTATGATCACCTTTCAATTTTATGATGATGACATATTACACATGTTTTTCTTGTTCTGAATATAACCATTATAATTTTTTATTCTTTTAAGAAAAAAATCATTTTTTTGGAGGGCAGGTAATATGTTACTTATCCATCCTGGACTGTAACAAATGTGTGGAATAATCCGAGGGTCTAGGGCACGATTTGTTGGCCTTATAATATCTGGGGCTGCATCAGCCAGTACAGAATTAATGCATGTTTGAAGGAGAGAATTCCTTCTTTATTTTTAAAGACTTATTTATTTTTGTTATGTTTCTGCCTGTATCTGTGCTAGGCCATGTACGCATGAGTGAAGGTGCTGTGTGTGACCAGACCCCATGGCGTTGGGATTACAAATGTTTTAAGCTGAGTGCCAGGAACCAAACTCAGGTCCTCTGCAAGAATGGTACATTCTCTTGACCGCCGAGCCAGTTCTATAGGCCCAAATCATTTTATAAGAAAGTTTTGGAAGAGAGTGAGGGAGAGAAACAGCAATACAATGATCTCATAATCCCCTTCGTGGGGAAACCCCCAGTATCTAACACCTTTAAGTTTCTGTCATGTCCTAGCTGGGCCACACTGAGAAGCAAGCTCTGAAAGTTTGTAGTCTTTGAAGATCACTTAAGACTCAAACCACAACAAACATGGCAGTCATTCTGTAAAACCTGGCCATCTGTGTATTTCACAGAACTCTATTCTCAGTATCACTAATTATTTTAAGGATGAATATACACATTTCTCTGACTTTGAGGGCTAATGTTCTTGCTTAAAACAAGTCGAAAGTGGCCATTAATTTTAATATATTTTTCATTAAATGTATAATACTATGTAAAATTTGTACATTAAATTATAATCTGATGTCTTGAAACAACTGTAGCACAGATCTTAATGTTACCAATACTTAGTTTATCTACTTAATGAAAGCTAGTATTCAGTACCATTGCTGAATTAAAATTATGTTTATTTAAAATTTTACACTTTTATAGCTTCTATTGAATTATACAATACATAGATAGAAGTAGAAGATTAAAAAGAAACACTTAAATGGGGCTTTTGTGGGGGTTTTAACAAAATGATGCCCAGTGCTGCTTCTGGATCTTGTGTGCCTGGGGCATGTTCCTGTCATCAGCATATGCTTCTTTCCCAGCCCCTCTTTTCAACTCTTCCGCTTCACTAATCTATCTTTCACTGTTTCATTGGAAACCTGGATTTCCTCATGCAAAAAGTAATTTTGACCTTTCTGCATACAAAAACACCAAACAAACAAAAGCGGCAACAGAGAGACGACCCTGTGGGACTTGAGAGATAGGTCAGACGTTACAGCTGTGAGTTATTCTTTCAGAGGACCCAAGTTCAGTTCCCATTATCTACATCAGGTGACTTATAACTGCCTATCACTACAGTGCCAAGTGATATAATGTCCTCTTCGGGTCTCTTTGAGCACCATACACAGAAATGGCATTAAGGCACACAGATGTACACATATACACATGAATAAAATAGTGAAATAAATCTTTTGAAAAAATGATTTTCCTTGTTTCACTTCTTTAGTGATTACAGACCCATAATCTGCTTGTCACCCACTTTTCTCAATGTTTCACAGTCTGTGGGCTCTGAGCTGATGCTCCGCTGTGCCTTGGGTAGGAAGGTCTTCCTAATGAGGGCATAGGATGCAGCCTGGAAAGTGTCGCCTAGAGGGAAACGACTGACACTTGTTCATTGTAAAAATGATGGCAAGGGGTCTTTAAACATGAAGGTTAATTGAATCAACCACTGGAACTGAATCTCTACCAAAAGAGTGATAATAATATATGGGTGGCTTTACAGGTTTCAAAGGTTTGTGAGCCTCGTAGTTATGCTTGGAGGCCATGAAATGTTGGCAAGTTAGATCATTGGGTTGGAGACTAATGAGCACTTATCCAATAAAATGATTCTTAAACCATTCTTCAACAATGAACTATCATAAATCAAAAATTAAAATCATGGAAGAGAAAGAAATGATATATATACATATATATATATACGTGTGTGTGTGTATTATATATAAATATCAAGTAACATGGTACAGATATAATATTCTAGGTATTATTTGTAGGAATTTGCTTGCAGGTTTGTAGATGAGGTCCCAGAAGATCAGGAAACTGGAGCAAATTTTCTATGATTATAAAACAATGGTACAGCCTAGTTCGGACAATGAATTATTTTAATATAACACTTGGGTATAGTTTCATCTAGAACTTGGGTATCATGTAACCAGACTTTGAGGAACTAGTTGAGTCTTACTTTGGTGCATGGAGATAGTTGACTTCTTGGGAACATTATTCTTGCTAGGAATCCCAGTGAAGAGACAGGACTAGTATCTGCTCTATACTTGTCAGTCTCTAGTGATTATTAACCACGACCTTGAAAGTCAAGCTTAGGTGAAGGATGTAAACACATAGGACCTACCATTGATGAAGTGTAGTATTAACACTTTACAACTAATAAGTAAACCATTAACACATAAACTATGGACAAATGAGACAAAAACCAAGACAATCACAAATCTCGCTTGCTTCCTCATTCTAGAAGATATTTTACTGATTTTTTCCACTTAGACTATGCTCCAATTTTCTCCCTGTGTAGGGGACAGCCACACACTGTTTCTTTTTGTAGCAAAAGATTTTTTTCTTTCAAATTATTTGCTTTCTAAGTCCCTGACTTCTCAAGTAAATGCAATTTCTGTTTGTTATTCTCAGTGCTCCTGTCCTAACCTTTTAAGAGACCCAATGAACTGATGAAAAATTCAAGTCATATTTTCTCCTTCTTTGCCACGCTAGCAAGCAGAAGTGAGGGAGGTGAAATAGATGTTAGCTGTTGAAATGTAAAAGCATGTATCAACAAGCTGTCTGTGAGCGCTGCCAGGTTTCTCTGATTGTTAAATTCCTCTCATGCTAAATGACACACAAGTTTTCAACTTGTTCTGACACTTAGAATATTTCAAAATCCTTTTCTTGGTAGGTCAGTGACAAAGTTTGTCTAGATGGTGATGCTTTTCTCTTCACTGGACTCATTTCATGTTTTGTTATTAAACTTACTATAAACTAGTTATAAAGATAAGATAAAGCATGATCAGTAGCCAGAGTGCAAAACTGATTGCCAAGAACCAAGGTTCTACGTGTATCAATCCATATTTTCACTGTTAAGAATTTATTTTACTTTCAAGAAAAAAGGATGAGTGCTTTGTCTACATGTGTGTATGTCACACATGCAAGGAATGCTTGAAGAGGTAGGAACAGTGAATCAGATTTCTTAGAATTAGAGTTACAGACAATTGTGGGCCACCATGTCGGTGACAGGAACGGAGTCTGGATCTCCTGAAGGTAGGTGTTTTAACCAGTGAACCATTTCTTCAGCACACCAAGACATAATATTATGTGCTAGAAATTTAGCAATGCTTCTTATTCTTTCTAAATAACTCAAAACTATATTATCTGAGTAACTAATAATAAAAAGATCATAAATATGTGCACAGATAATTGATTTTTTAAAACAAAACAATGCTAAAGATCATTACATTTCACTTATAGGTGGTAACATTCATAATCAGAGGTTTCTAGAACCACACAGCTAGTAGAAACCTGAATTAAGATTTTGACTTAAGTATGTGTTTTCTCAAATCTAAGTTTCTTAGTCTCACATTCTTTAGCCTTTTATTTTGATCCTAGATGCTTCAAAATAGGCAAGTGGTTGTTAATAAAGACTTGAAGATTAGCAAATAAAGGAATGGATGACTAACACTACACTGCTTTGTTTCCTCAGTGTGCTTCTGAGGTCCCTTCAGCCTTGGCTAGTGTCGCCTGGCATCTTCTTTTCTTGGTTTATAGCATCCAGTGATGAGAGCTCTACAGAGTCATCTAAGAGTTTTCAAATTCATCAAGTAATTTCTGTTAAGTTTCTTGAGCATGGACCTCTGTAAGCATCAAGAAAGCAGCAGTAATTCTGAGCATCTACAACACCTCGGGAAATGTATATACGTGGCCACCAATTGATGAAGAAAGTACCCTAGGGTACTAGGGTGTCTCTAAGTTTCAGATGACTAAGCTCAAGCAGAAGGTACCAGTTTTTGATATCCTGAGTTGTTGACATAGCAACAGACATAGCTCCCAAGACAAGGTGGTATGTGTGCAAGTTGTTTGTTCTTTGTTGATCAAGAATGAGTCATATACATCCACACAAAAATAAAGGTTCTAAGTAATTACACACAGTAAGGATTTAACTGTCATGATCAAGTTGGAGTTTTTATGTAATAAAAGTAACACAAATGAACTTCTTCAGACAAGGAAGCAAAGTTTAGCTTGTTCTGGTAACTACATTAATTTTATGCAAGTGAGATAAAAAGCCTAAATTAGAAGAAGAACAAGAAATATCCCCACTAAAGGTAACACAAAGCTTAGGAAATAAAAGCTTATTTCTTAACAATACACAAAGAACTGTGAATCTCCTCAGCTCACAAAACAATTGAAAGTGGGGGATAAAGCAACCGGGAATAGAGCCAGCAGCTGTTCCCTAATTCCCCAAAGCCTGGAGTCCCAGCTCAGAAAATTCTATTTGCAAGACAGAATGATATTTTCTAGCACTGGAAATTTCTTGCCAAATCCCTCAATGTTGCCTTTTGTTTCTGGTCAGAATTTTTAAGAAGCCTAGTAATTAAGTCAGTTAAACACACCTAGGCCTGGACAGTTACCACATTATGTAGGGCCTCTTGGAAGACTTCCATTGCAGAATATCATATAATTCTATAGTACATTTAACACAGATGCCTCCAGTTTCAAAGGCCAAACATATAGAAAAATAGGACTGATCTCATTGGTAGCTGTTTTATTAAGTCTGTGGGTGAAGGAGAATTAGCCTATAGGCAGGCAGCACAGTGCATGTAGTATGGTTTTCTTTCATTCAGTTAGCAGATATTGGCTTAGACACTGGTGTATTATATGCAGAGATCTCTTCTTGGCATGGACAGTGAAGACTCATCTTCATAGTGTACTCGAGAGAGACATATGGTCTATCTTCTCTGCATGTAAAAGGAATCTGATTTTTTTTTAAATTTTTTTGATACTTTCAGGAGTGATGATATATTATAACAGGTAACCTGTGTCATTTATTGCCACCTGATTCATTCAACATGGTACGCGTTCCAGTGCTGGCACAAGATAAAGAAAGTTAGTAACATGAGATTTATGGGAATTTTTTTCTACTGAGTAGGAAAATTGCATTTTGTTTTACTGTGTAGTAGCATAGAACTTGATACTACTGTGGGTGTTTTATAGCAATATGTCAACGAGGCTATGGCCACGGCAACACAGCAAGGATGACCAATCAGAGACATGGAGCAAAAAGACACCTAAAATGCTAGCGACAAAAATCAATAAGCTTCTGTAAAAGTAAATTCTGGAGCCACTCCAGTGAAGAATATTTTGTTATATGAGATCATTAATTTTTCATGTCATTTCATGCCAGTGCAATGAGGAGTTTGGTTACTTATGATTCAAAAGATATCAAAGTAGAGGGAGATGGTAAAGTAACATATATATGCAATAAGTTAAAAATTATCTATATTGCAAGTTTGTACAGGAGCAGAGATTTGATGCACATTCAAAGGGGTAAGAAAGCAAGTGGAAGCCTTCTCTACAGAGAGGTCTATGGAGATAAAGGAACAGCTACATCCAAGTGGCTATTCAAAGTCACCAAGCCACGAGAGTCTCCTGAGAATCTGAGAAAGTATCTCGAGAAGAGAAATACATTTGCTCAAATATTAAGTGATAGAAGGTAGGCAGAGCTTAACAGCGGCATTTTAAAATAAAATGCATTCTGCCTCATAGACTACCAATTCTGAAACCTGTCACCAGGACAGAAGCAGATAAAATTATTAAATTTTTTTATGTAGATAAGAGCCAAGAGCTGAACATTCTTTGAGTTGGGGATGAATTTGTGTTATGAAATGATTATTCTAAGAACACTCAGGTTTTGTTACATAAAGCTTATCATGGTAACTGTGTAGAGGAAAAATGGGAAGAAGGCAGGTGAGCGGAGAAAACAATGAGAACCAATTTATGGCCTGTAGCAGTCAACAAGAATGTGAAGTCTAAGGCTTGAGGGGACCTGCAAGCTCAGGAGACAGGAGATAAACCACAAATTCAGGGCACAGATAAGGAAAGCATCAGTAAGGACCGAAAAATAACATTTCCTCTAGTTTCTATATTGTGCATCTTAGGGGGATAGTGAATGCAACCATTTTTATTTTTTGAAATATTGGTTATAAAGATTGACTCAGTTGAGGGTAAGATTCAGAATTTAGTTTGAGAAATCTTGAGTCAAAATTTTAGTCATTCTTTATCTAAATAATAAGCCCATTGAAAGAAAACAGTTATAAAGTATACCAATAGGTTAGCTTTCTTAGAATTACTTATAGATTTTTTTTTTTAACAAAGAGCTAAGGGCATTTTTAAAAACATGCCTGTCAAAACGATTATTCTTTTAAGTGAAGATTTTATTTTTAACTGAAGATCCAGGTAATAGACTTTTTTTGGTCTGGTGTGATCAATTTAGTTTTTTTTTAAGAAAAATGCTAAACAATTTATAAAAGATTGGAACTGGCTTTGCTTTATTCGTTTTGTTACAACTTGATTGTCAAACTTTTGGAGTGCTCTGTAATGCTTTTCCTATGTGGTAGGTAGAAGTTGTTCTGGCTTACCAAATCAAACTGCCATGTCTTATGCCACAGCAAGTTTGCTGTTAGAAAGGGCTTCCTTACTGACTTCTTGCTAGGAGATAAATTAAAACACAGGGTCCAAGACAACTATAAACAATTTCCCACCATCCTCTCTCCACATTCTAGAATCCTGTTGATATTTCAAAATCTGGAGAAGCCTACAGTTAAAATCTGTCTCTTCCAGCTGTAGCATGGAAATGTTCTCTATCACAGGGCAACTTTGGACTCAATCTGGTTGAAAATAAAGTTGCTTTCAAAACAGGCAGACTTGAATGTGGATGTACCTGTCTCGCATCTCAACAAAGGCAACAGGACCAAGGATTATCATGCCATGACTAACTTTGCTCAATGATCTAAGAGTAAATTTCAATAAGACTGGAAAGAATAATTTCTGAGTTACTGAAACTAAAGTAAACACAGTTCCCTGTGTGCTGGTTAGTTTTATGTCAACTTGACACACATTAGAGTCATTTGAGAAGAGAAACTCTCAATTGGGAAAAATGCCTTCCTAGATGGACCTACAAGCAAGTGTGTCAGGCATTTTATTGATTAATGATTGATATGAGGGGGCCCAGATTACTGTAGACAGTACTAACTTTGAACAGAGCATCCTAAATTATATAAGAAAGCCAGCTGAACAAGGCATAGGAACAAGTCACTAGGCAGCATTCTTCCATGGTTTCTCCTTCAGTTCTTGTTTTGAGGTTCCTGGTTTGACTTTTCTTGGTGATAGACTGTGACCTAGAAGTGGAAAATGAAATAAACACTTTCCTCTCCAAGTTGGTCATGTTTTTGTTATTGTTTATTATAACAATAAAAACCCTGAGACAGAAACTGGTACCAAGACTGTAGGGTATTTGCTTGATAGATCTGACCACATTAAGAGGGGTGGAGGTTGTAGAAGGACTTTGAAATTTTGGTCTAGGAAAGTCATTGAGTGATCAGTGCTTAGCCTGCCATTTACTCTGAAAACTGAGAAGAAAATCCCAAGAGCAGCGTAGACAATGGAGACTTGGTTTGTGACGTTTTGGAGAAAGCAAAGACTCTGTGAAGGCCATTTATGTGATATTTTGAACTGAGAAAATGAATTGAGATATTTTGAAAACAAAGTGAAACTTTGTAGATGAACGGTAAACAGTTAAACAATTACAGTTAAAAAAATCCGTTTCTTCCAAAATTCATGTGTTTCTGAGCTGTAGGATAGAGGCAGAATGGGAAGGAGTGAACCATGTCTTGATGATTCCAGCTCTAGGCTGTCCATCAGATTCCTGCCTCCCACAGTACCCAATTCAGGTCTCTCTGTATCCAGTCATCTACTGGATACTAATTACTGATTTTGCATGTGCTTCAGGACTGCCAGTTTTGAGCCAGACTATAGGAACTTTTTTTTTCTTAAAAAAAAAAAAAACAAACAAACAGGTTCTCCTCTCATATAATACATCCCAACCATATTTCCCTCCCCAATTCCTCCCACCTCCTCCCCAAACCCTCCTCTCCCCCCGAGATACAATTCCCCCAGCAGAAAAGAGCAAACTTCCAAGAGACAACAACCAAACAAGACAAACCAAGTTACAATAAGACAAGAGAAGACAAACACTCTCATATGGACGCTGAGCAAGGCAACCCAACAGGATGAAAGAGTCAGGAGTGGGCAAAAGTAGGAAGCTTGTTTTCTAAACCGTTTAATCTGATGAGATGAACTGACTTAATTGTTGGAGTGTATTGATAATTGATTTAATAATAGTGTTTGTGACAAGACTGAAAAGTCTTGGTTTCCAAAACACAGGTAACTTAAAAGGACAGATAGTCTACATCACAGAGAACATTCCCTGCTACTTATTCTCTTAAGTTAATAATTTAACACAGAATTAAGTGAAATCATCACTCATAACAATACTTCAGGTCATCCAAAATGATAGACACATTTCTGAGTTTTTGGTTGCAAATGTCAAAGTTCTCAGTTCGTTTCAATTTTAGTCTGGCTTTTAAATTAATAAAAGATATCTAGTATCTATCTATCTGTCTGTCTATCTATCTTCTATCTATTCATTTATCATTTATCTCTCTATACATCCTATCTATCTATCTATCTATCTATCTATCTATCTATCTATCTATCTATCTATCTATCTATCTATCTATCTATCTAGTTGTACTTTTTTTGAATTAGATGCTGCATTGAAAGGAGACCTTACTTGGAGATGTGATATCATGGGAAAGATTTTAATCCCAATTTTTAATCAGATAGATAATTATCATTGGATAAACCATTTAACTTGTTAAAATCCCTTTCTGGGCTAGTAGATGGTCCTTAGGGTCTCATTTGGTTGCAAATCCGGTAACTCTATGAATATCTAGTCATTTTGGAATTTAAATGTACAACCTTTGGAAGGCAGGAGTGATTTTAATCATGATGCCAGTTTGTGGGTCATTTTGTTGTTTGTGAGAGCAGAGCCAGGATAATTGAACAAAGAGATATAATAATGCTGTTTTTCCAAGGTCTTAACTCCTATCCCTAGTGTAAACTATGACAGGGAGACTTCATATGACTGTGGGAAAACCAGATTACTGTTGAGGTTATCCTGATATAACTGTACAATACAAAAGTGCAGGAGAGCAGAGTAGGAAGCACGGAATCTGAAGCCCAGCCTGGGTTCATGTTTTAATATCTGAGTTCAGCATGTATCTACAAAATGCTCATTCCACAACACTTCACTTACATAAAACTAAAATATAAGAATTTGCAGGCTAAATAATGAAAGCCATGAACACATTCAAGTGAATCTTTATGTCTGGTTTTTTGCATTGATTTGTAGTTTATTTTCAGACATACCTACTAGCGGTAATTAGACTTAAATGACATTGTAAAATTATTTTGAAAATTATATGGCATTTGAAAATATCTTTTTATTAAAGGGACCACATAAAACCGCTGTCCCATAAAACAGAAATAAATTTGGAAAAAAAAAAAAAGGAACACTTTCTATGTAATGATGACTTCATTTGGAAACTGTGCTAATGGATTTTACAGATTATGGTCTTACAAATGACTACTGTTTTTCCTTCATGTTTGCTAAAATAGGCTGCTATATTGGTCTAGTCACTTATTCATTGCACAGATTCTATCTGATGTATATTTTTTTTTTGAGAACAGCAGGATGAGCAGCAATTCCTGCACGTCAATATTAGCTGACAACCTGCCATATCTCTGCTTTACAAAAGAGGGAACTGATATTTTATTATTTATAACATCGTAAAGGTAAAAAGGTGAATTACGGGCGACATAATGATTCTTGAAAGCAGTGAATTGAGGTTTTCAAAGCTCCTATTGATTCTGTATTGTGTGGGCTCTACCACACTGTGATAGCTCCCCCAAGAATGGCTCCTTAGTCTTCAGAGTATTCAGGCACCAAAGCAGAGAAAGCATTCATGTCCACTGTGGATTTATGTGGGCACCTTTATCAGCATTTAAAACTGACAAAATGGGAGCACACGCTTGTTTTTTTTTAATTTACTTAATATCTGGCCGTGTTTGTCTACTTGCGTTTGACACATGGAATCATAGGCGAACCTAGCGTGTGAAGAGCTTGTTGTTTTTACTGGAGAGCTTTCTGCTGCCTAGATGCTGAGATGAAAAAGGCACGGGACACCTTTCTTGTCTATAAGCTCAACAGTATCTAGAATCTCAATGCTTGTTACACAAATGGACAATTTATTAATTCTCTGTAACCATCGTGTTTAGAACACACATTTTCACACCAGAGGATTGCTGCTGGAGGAAACAATGGCTAACCCTCAGGAGCGACTCATACGTGAGAATACTCCAAGAACCAAGGACACAGAGTTGGGATGGGGATGAATGGGACACACCCACTTTAAACCACAGCACGCAAAACTTCAGTATTATTTTTGTTTTATTCATACCACTTGAGAAACTGTGCTCAAAATCAAAATAAGGAAAAGGATAAGGTGATTGTTTATGAATAGAGGGGACAGGAAGATGAGTCAATTACCTATAAATGGAGGGGACAGGAAGATGAGTCAATTACCTATAAATGAAGGGGACAGGAAGATGAGTTAACTGGTAAAGTACAAGGACTTGATCACAAATCTCTGGCATTCACATGAAAAGTCAGGCTTAGCAATAAACCTGCAATCCCAGCACTGGGAAACCAGAGATAGTAGAATTCCTGTGTCCTGCTAGCCAACCTGTGTAGCTGAACAATCCAGCTCTAGATTTGGTGGGAGACTCTTCTCTCCCAGATAAAATAGAGAATGATGGAGAAAGACATTCAAAGAGGACCCCTGGTCTTAGTAGTAAGCATCATGCGCATGCGTGCAATCACACACACACACACACACACACACACACACACACACACACACACACACACACAGAGAGACAGAGAGACAGAGAGAGAGACAGAGAGAGAGACAGAGAGAGAGACAGAGAGAGAGAGAGAGAGATTTGCAACAGCTCACATGACAGTTAGCATAAGAAACTCACAGGTCGCTAATCCAGGGTGGTACCTGGAAAGTCCTTTGTAGTCGTCACCACAAATCTTTTAGTTTATTCTGATTTTCCTACCTGGTTTATATCATGCGTTTCTTCCCTAGTCCCAATTCCTGATGAGCAATCTCTGACTTGCTCATGCCCTCTTTCCTTTCTAGGTCTGCTTTCACAGATGACACCCGTTGCTGGGTTCCTGGTCGGTCCCCTGAAGTTGCTCAAGCCCTTCCCTGATTCTCTGCGCCAGCAGCTCTCTTCTGCCCCCTTCTGTCAGAAGTCTGTACTTGTACATTCGGGCCCAGACAACTTGAGTCATTCATACAATACGAATACATTGAACGTGTACAAACTACTAAGTACTGCTCCAGTAAATAAACCCTGAAACAATAATGTATACTGTGATAAGAGTTTAAATCGGAGCTTCACCTCAGGCTGCTTCGTTTTAAAGGGAGAAACTTTGAGCTCTTGACATCAAGTATTTGAAACAACACTTGCACTGAGGCATGGTGCACGGTAGAGCATAGCCACACAAACTTCGACTCAGATCATTCATTTGGACTCACATGGGTGTAAAGGTGACTGCTCCATGAGAATATGTTTCTTACTCTTAGGAAGTCTTGGATGTAGGCAGCCTGGACATACGGAATGATGTTTTTTTTTTTTTTCCTTCTCCTTTCCCCTCTTCAGATAAGGTTATAACTCAGTTTCTCAGGGTTAGGAAGTTAACATGGCTAATTGGGAGTCATAATTTGTCCTTGTTTGCTTCTCTGTTGTTGACTAATATTAACGTGGTAAAGGAAAGGGTTAATGTCACTCATAGGTCATAGTCCATCATGGAGCCAAGCCCAGGCAGGAGTTCAAGTTAGGAACCAGGAGGTAGGAGCTGAAGCAGAGACCATGGAGAAACACAACTTACTAGCTGGCTCGCCCCAGTTTGCTCAAGTGCCCTTTAAGACTTGACCAGGATGCCTACCCAGGAAGCACCCACAGCACAATGATTTCTCCCACATCAGTTAGCAATAAGAAAATGCTTCACAGACGCAGGCCAATCTGATGCAGGCAATTCCTAAATTTAGATTTCCTCTTCCCAAGTATGTCCAGGCTTGTGTCAAATGAATGAAAATCTAAGTGTCACACCACTCCAGCCAACGCTTCATTACTAGCCAAATGGCTCCCTATTCCAAATGGAGAGGACACTAATTTTTAACTTTTTATACTTTAAATTATTCTGTGTTAGAGTAGGCATTAACCCAAATATGCTCTTTACTTCCCATGTTGGGAAGTAAAAGACAAAAACCAAACCAAACCAAACCAAAAAAAAAAAAAAAAAAAAACCTTCAAATTTTTCCAACCCAAAGCTTTCTGTTTATTCCTTCTCATTGCCTGTCCTATTCCATATTATTCATTATTAAAATGTCCTGGAGAGGCTCACATGTTTGAAATGTGTTCACTTCTGTCAGGTATTGTATCACAGCAATGAAAGATGTAAGTCTATATACCCCTTGGGTCCGAGAGACATCCTATGCTTATCCTATACTCATCCTTCTGCTGGAGAAGCTCCATAGCAACCATAATCAATTTCCTCTCACATGGATGCTGGTCGCCATGGCGGTTTGCATCGCAAGACTATGTGCTCATAGTACAGCATCTGGTGAGATGACCTTTGGACAATAGTGGGTGGACACAGTGCAGGGAACAGAGAGCTACTGGAGGCTTAGACAGTTACAGGACTTGCTAAATGAAGGGTTGGTTACATGAGAGTGGAATAGGGAAGACTCCTCTAAGGCCTGGGTGAACTGATTATTTAAGGCTGAGGCACTGACTTCAGCCTTAAATAAATACCTGGATTTTGGAGAAGCAGCCATTGGGCCAAGTGAAAAGATGCTGATGGCTGTTGGGTTCCCATTTCTCCCTCCCCTCTCACCCATCTTCCCTCTCCCCTCTCCTCCTCTTCCTTCTCTTCCTCTTCCTCCTCCTCTTCTTCCTCCTCTTCTCTCTCTCTTTCTCTCTCTCTCTCTCTCTCTCTCTCTCTCTCTCTCTCTTCTCTCTCTCTCTCTCTCTCTATTTGTTTATATTTCAGGACATTGCTTTTGTCAAAGGAGTTTAAGCTCCAGTCTTTGAAATTTAGCTCAAACATTCCACACAGATCACTCCCGAACAAAATGCTAGTAACCACCTACCTTCAGAGCCATGCAGTTTTAAAACACAATTACATTTTCCCTGCTTCATCTGTCCATGTTTTATAATTCTTTAATATTTGCTTGTTCTAAGAGGGTGATGATATCCTTAAATCTCTTTATTTGTGTCATCTCCCCCTTTCTATATTTTCATGAGCTTGTCTCTCAGAAACCAGCAGTCCGTCTGGCATTTATATTCTTCTCTGTTCCTTCTATCTCTTCTTGAGTTGATGGGAAGAGAAATGGGCTTCCTGATTGTTTTTTTATCACCACAGTGAGAAAGGCTACCCTCCCAATGACTCCTTAGGAAACAGACATAGCTGTAATTCTCTGAGCTCATAAACATGACATTGATTTACAACTTCATCTGAAGTCACTGTGGCCTTTCACAGGACTCCACTTCTCACAGTGTGTCAGCAGGTGAGGGACTTAGTGAGGCAGCAGACTTCCCTGAACAATCACTTATCAGTTAGAATGAGTCTGGATATTCTATTTTAACTTTTAATAGCCTTTTCAAAAACAAAATTACTTTTTATCTTTTGCAGACATCCGTGTTTCAACTCAAGTACCAATCCTGAGATTATAATGTGCACTCATTTTAATAATGCATATTACGAAACAACTTCAAGGAGAGAAAACAGTGAGTTTAACCGAGTCCCAGCTGGAGGGTTTTAGGAAACACCACAAAGCATATCCTCCATTCGCACTTTAATAAGAGTCTGTTCAGTGAAGGGCCATGCGTCCCCTGTCTCACTACAGCCCCATGTTGGAGCAAGCACCCTGCCTCTTAGATTAAATGTCTGAAATGGAATGAGTAAGAAATCAAATGCTAGCCCCCAGCAGGATTCTATGAATCTTGAACCCTTCAAGGATCAGAGTGATATCAATATGAAGAACTCAACTTGAAGCAGAAAATATGATTCTGCAAAAAGGTGTTGGTTTGACATTGTTCAGTTAATTAATATTCTAGCACAGCAAGTGAAGCAATTGGATAACGTGTCACACATTTTTAGGACTATTTTTTATTATATTAAATTATTTATTATGTAATATAATATATATAAAATATATTATAAATATATAATATAATAAATTATCCTCTTTACATTATATTACTAGGCCATTCATACTTATACTTCTTTTCTCTTTAAAGATTTATTTATTTTATGTATGAGTACTCTATCTGTATGTATACTTGCATGTCAGAGGAGGGCATCAGATTCCAGTATAAATGGTTGTGAGCCACCACGTGGTTGCTGGGAATTGAACTCAGGAACTCTGGAAAAGCAGCCAGTATTAAGCCATCTCTCTCGCCCCCCCCCCCTCATAATTCTTAAAAACTTGCGCTGAGTTTCCATCTGTAAAGTCTATAAAAGGAGAGGAAAGATAAACAGCATGGAGACAATACTCAGCAATAGGTGGTAATGAGGAAACACTGATAATCTCTTCAGTAATTTGTGTTCCTCTGCTGTGGACACTCTAAAGCTGTGTTCAGGAAAGCCTTAACGGTCTAGGATTTTCGAACAGAGGGAATCTGACCTCAGATGCCTTTGCTTGACATTTATATCACATAACAGCATTTTTTATAAACCTACATCCTTCCTAAATATCCACAGTCCCACAGATATATTGTTTCTGGAAGTCTTCATTGAATAGACACAGCCACAAAAATCTATCACCCATGTACAACCCTGGCTAGATTTAGCTTGGTATTTAATAACAGAAAATGAAGGGTTTGAAAAGTCTGACAGTCAATGTGCTCGTGCAGAGAAATGCTTTCTCTTCTGGGCAAGATGACTGACAAGGGGCTGTCGGAGTGGGATACAGTGAAAAGAAGAGTCAGAATAAAAAAATAGAATCTATTCTACAGAGTGACACACACACTCACACACACACACACACACACACACACACAGAGAGAGAGAGAGAGAGAGAGAGAGAGAGAGAGAGAGAGAGAGAGAGAATGCTTTAGAAATCACAAGTAGTAGGCTACCTGACACTAGCAGAGAAGAAGCCAGTGATCCAAGGAAACCAGTCCAAGACAACCAGCTCCAACTATGTGAGATAAGGGTAGCCCTGGCAGCCTTGGTGAAAGACTGGTGGTCTCATGCTCAGGACAAGTGCACAGACATAGGAACCCTCAATCAGCTGCACATTTGTTGGATAGGTTATCAGTAGATAGGAAACATATACTTTTTAAAAATCTTTATTTAAGGGGCAGAGGCCAGGGACTATCTTAAAGAAGAAGCTATATTCCAAAAGTGATCTAACCCAGAGGAGGGGAGCGACTGAGAGCAAGCCCCAGTCATTTTGAGTTTAACATGCCAGGACAAGAGTCTAATAGGGCAGAAGATGGCTCTGGGACAAACAAGAAATGAAAGATATTAAGAGTCCGTTTTCCAAAGTGCTTTGAGGTCCAGCTACAAATGAGCAGTCTATAGGAGAATCCAGCTAATGCCTGCTAGGCTTGCTCTCCTGTTTAAGCTATGCCAGTCTATCTGCTCCCCCAAAATGTGTTAGTCCAGCTCCCCCACAGCGTTGCTAGCCTAGCAACCCCAGTTCCATTAGCCTATTTGCCCCTCCAGCCAAAACTAAAAGTTAGAATAGAAAACTACTAACAACCTAGCTTGCCTAGGGACCTGCAGACATAACGGAGTCATGCACCTGATAAACTTTAAACAGTGTAAAACAGAGAGAGAGAGAGATGAACTAAGACAGGGTCCTGGTTAAGAAGTGGACAGATGTACAGCACAGTGGGAAGAGAAGACCCGGGTGACATGTTCTCCAGCCAGTGAAGAAAGGAAGGGAGAGACTTGATTTTAAAAAGTCTCTGTGTTCAATCTGCATGCCCGCCATTCTGGGCTGATACCCGGGTATGCAAATTCATCAGGTACGTGGCTTTGCTCTCCATATGTAGAGCCTCCCATTCTCAGGGTATGAAATGAGGCTCCATACTTCTCTCTGCGGCAGTTGTAGGTAGCAGAAAGGTCAGATGTTGACAAGCTGAAAAGTGTAAGACTTGGGTGGCTTGACTCAGGCAGTGAAGGATACTGGGGAAATGTAAGCCCTCCCTTGGTTGCAGGGAACAGATCTCATCAACTGAGAGAGGCACTGGAGATTGACAAGACCCCCGGACCCCCTCCCACCAAGGCCAGCAGGAAGACGAGCCTTCAGAGCTCTCTCTGTGAAGCCTCAGAACACTGAAGCTCTACAGTGTTTCACAACCCACAGCTGCTTTCTCTAGCCCTGATTCACACCTCTCATCTTGGAAGTCAGCTGGGCTCTCCGCCTGCACAAACCTCAGTGCTCTGCCTGCTTTCTGTACCAAGACACGTGAGAGGCACTCTCCTCCAGAACAGAGGCCTTTCCAGGGGAACAAGCTGGCCAAGCTCAGAATAGTGATAATATCCATCAAACTCACAGATTGTAAAGCCACCTGTGGCCGTGGAGGCTGATGGTAATCAAAGAAGGGAAGACAGAGGTGACAAGTTACCTCTGGTAGGCCTTGGAGACATGGTCAATATAGTTTAAGCGTGATCACAAATCACAGGAAAGACAAATGTCCACAAGCACAACTATACCCCCTCCCCTGAATTTCAGCTGAAGTCCTTTTTTTTTTTTATGTTACACAGAAATGACCTGTTTCCACACATTATTCATTTTTTATTTTTTCCTCTTTTTTCTCTACATTTCTTTTTGTTCTTTTTTGTATAGCTGGTAGTAATCTTACTTTATGATCTTTAATTTTTTATGATTAAAAACATTTTATTACCTTTGTGCACTCACCTTATTTTGATTATAGATTCTTTCATCATTGGCTGGTCTTTCCCCCTTCTTGACTGTTTTTTTCCCCCCTTTTCTCGTTTTTACATTTAGTGTAATGTGTGAACTTCACCATGCTGCTTTTGTGTGGCGGTTTGGAAATTCCAGTCTTAGTTTTCCCTCCTAGCCTGCTTTTGAGCTTTCTTACCACTGGAGACATTTCCTTCTCTCCTTTAATCTCCTAGCATCTCTCGATCTTCTCTTTCCTTTTCCGACAGCTGTTTCTGAACACCTTCTCTTCCCTTTACCATGCTCTTCTTCTGCTTCTCCCCTCTGTGTGGCTTGTTTCCTTCCTTTATTGCTGTCATTCACCACTCCTTTACTCACCAATAGTAATATGTAGACATTCTGTCATAGTCTTCCCATTGTCTAGTCCTTGGTCCTTGGTGATGTAATGGTGGACTTTAGTTGATGTTAGAGTGTAAATCCTTTACACTGCACAGTTTACTGTTGATGCTGGGAGATTTGTTTTATCTTCACCAAGCAAATCTAGGGACTGAGCCCTTAAGAACAGGCTGCTCTAATGGTCTCTTAATGAAACCAAAAGCACTATTCAAAATATCAGATGCTCAATTCTCCACACAGAAACACAAGAGCTTTCCCAAGAATGGGAGAGCAGGGCCATGTGATCCTCAAAGATGGTCACTCAAGTGCTGAACTCACAGATGCCAAACTAAGCCAAGTGTCAGGTGATGAACCCCCACATGTTTTCTGATAAAAAGTGATCCATGAACTGAGAGAGTGTTCTAACAAGTCCATGGATTCAGTCCAGGTCTTGATAGGAAAGTCAGCAACATGGAGAAAGAAGTCAGAGAACGTTTCACTATGAGAGAAAGTAGGCAACACAAAGAAAAACTTCAGCAAGAAAACTTAGATCTCGATTAAAACAATAAAACAAATACAGATGTTAACAGTGGAAAGCTCACTGTATGACACACAGAGCCAGTGGCAAGAAACATCGCTGCCAGATGTCACTGAAGCGATAATGAAAACTCTTCTCATAAATCAAAACCCCAAACTGGATGAATTCACTGTTGAGTTTGACCCAACCTCGAAGGGAAAGAGGTGATACCTACACTCCTCAAGCTGTTCCACAAAATAGAAGAAGGAAGGTAATGGGATGGACTCCACAAGCCAGTATTAACCCAACAACAGAACTGGACTTTGACAAACTAAATCAATACACAAAACAAGGACAACCTCCCTGATGAACACAGACGCAAAAACTCATAAAATGCTTGCATATTGCATCTACTTGTGGAGTGTGTGTGTGTGTGTGTGTGTGTGTATTGTGTAACTGTGGGCATAGGGAGGCATTTATGAAAAGAAGGAAGAGGTCTAAAGGTAAGAGGGGTTAGAAAGTGGGGAGAATAAAATACACGTGATATGAGAACAGAATGGGGAGGACTAGTGGAGGAACACTGAAAAGGGAAGCAGAGGGATGAGGGAGAGCAGCAGAGGGGAGAAGGGGATGAAACAGAAACAAAGAATACTGATGCTGTGCATGAAATTGTCATAAGACCCGTTCCTTTGTATGCTAATGTGAAAAAATGAACGAAAGAAAGGAAAAATGAAGAAGTCTTCTAAGAAAATATGAATTATTTGTGTTAAGCAGATGGGCTTATGTAAGTATTTTGAGAGGCCTATACCAAGTTTGAAGTAGAGTTGTAAATATAAAGCACCAAGATTCAAAGTTAGTAGGATTTTAAATCGATGATAATGGCAATCCCAGGTAAAGAGATCTCCTCTGTACCCTGCTGAGAGAAGCAGGTGATTTAAGGGGACCTGGACCTGTGCCAGTCTTACCAGTACAGACGGTGAGTCAGTCGGATGCTTTGCAAGGAACGACGAAGCAGGAGTTCCACCAAGGGACTTCTGAGATTCCACTCAAACTTGACAGCCTGCAGTGAGAGGTAAGGAATACTTTGGTTATTGTCAGTTACAAAAATAAATAAATAAATAAAACACCTCACCATCAGCATGAGCACCAGCACCACTAACAACAAAAAGAATAGACTACTGAGGTAGTAAAGAGGCTTCACAAAGAGAATGGGAAAATAGCATGAGCTTTACAATGGAATATTAATAATATGCTTGATAGTTTATTAATTGTCACATGATAACAGCAAATATCGCGCAACTCGTCTTTGCATGGTCTTGCTTTCTCTGTCTTATTTACGCTTTTGGAATATAGGAAAATAAATGAAGGTAAGTAGTTGGTAAAGTCCAACCATGCCCCAGGGGAGAATCAGGGCACACACACAAAAAAATCATCATTAGTGTTTGTGACCGATAAAATGGTATTATTAAACCCTAGACAGTTTTACTCACTTGGAGATCAAATTAATTCCCACTTGCAAACCCAACAGAAAACATCACCTGACACATCACTATTAATCTGCAGACACTGAGGCTTTGTTTAAAAATTCAAAACTGATGGTGCCACCATAAGCCATTCCTAAAGCTCTCCTCCCTCTCTCTTGTAAGCAGCTGCTGAAGGCTCATTAATCTGATCAGAGACTCAGACAGAAACGGCAGTCACTGATGTCCCTAGGGACCTGATTGAGACATCTACCTAGCTTCTTCAGAGACTTGACTGTCCCCAGTCTGCACACGGGTCTCATTAGACTCACAGTAATTTGAATATATGAAAATGATGTCAAGGTCTCTTCCTAAAGATGCTTATGTCTTCTTTATAAGTTTGTTTGGCACACAATCATGCATACATCCATGTATGCATGTTCTTTCTCTCTGAGACACATACCCACCTACCCATGTACACGCACATGGAAACAGAGAGACAGAGAGAAAGACAGACAGACAGACAGACAGACAGGCAGACAGGCAGACGAGGGTTTAAGACAGGTTTTTATGCCACAGTCCAGTTAAAAAGAAAATCAAAGCTATTCATTCCCACACACATACCTGAAGGAACTCCTCAGTGTGCTGCACACTCCGAGCAAGGAAAAGCGTATAGATCCGTGAGGTGTCAGAGACTTCAGAAAACTTACAGAACTGGTGCAGTATGTGTAGAACGACCTTGAGAGCCTTGGCAAACTGCAGCCAAGGCTCCTTTCTCTAGCATGCTCATGTTGGGCTGACTTGGTCATATGCTTTGTTTATGCTGTAAATATGGGTGTGTCATGTGGACACTGAGGCAGGAGCTGGTCCAGAATTGACTTCTGTGTCTGGATTGATTCATCTGTTCCCATGTTTCTTCAGAAACCCAGTCATTTGAACCCACTTGGCTTCCTTGCTTACAAACTCATTGCCCTACACTAGTTAATGATAGAATCTCCCTCTCATAGGAATCACACGGTACAAAGGCAATCTTTTTGGCACATCAGCACAAACTTTGTTCTTGGAGTCTATCTGCATGGTTATGACAGTAGTTTACTGTAACCTTGAAGTCTTTGCCCAACTGACTTTTAACTCTGAACCAGATCTGCTTTTCATTATGGTTGCAGACACCATTCTTTGTATGGCTTATGCTGTATTAAGATGCTAATCTATAAAGTGAAGATGTAATTCCCAAAACCAGTCAACAGAGGGTGACTGTTAGGTCCCAGAATGTTTCAAGGCCAGCGCAGGCCATGTGTTCCTTAAAGTTAATTTTTAAAAATAAATGTGAATTTCTTCTCAGTTTTTATTGTTTAGTCACAGTATACATCTCTTCCCATCTTAGAACATGCTATAAATTTTACTTTCTATTACAACATAGCTGCAGCTTCTTCCAATTTTTATTCGTGTATTACAATATTAGATTTTGAGTGCACTTTTTTTTTTAAGCAATCTGGCTTTAATGGAATCTGACATTCTTAGCACCATGTGTACTGATTCTGATTGACCCTTCGAAGTGAGTTCATTTTATATGGAACTTTGTAAAAACTCTGGGTTCAGTTAGATATAGCAGGCTGCCATATCCATGAGTCATGAAATGAATAATGAACCCACAAGTTGGATTCATCTGTTTTCATTTGGGGATATTTTTTTTCTACCGTATTATCCTGACAAATGAAGGGAAGTCATTATTATAAAGATTGCTTAAAGCAGCAAACAGCACAGCTATTTCTCAGCCAGATCTCTCCCTCGGGAGGATGTCAGAACAGTTCATGTTGTAGTGTACAAAGTACAAAGTAATATTGGAGTTTATTAATAGAAGTTTCCTCATCAATCTTGGCCTCATATATCACTCACTGGTCAAAAGCTGAGCCAACTGTCAGTTAAAGCAGATTCCAATCTGTCAGGAAAGGAAAGATCTGAGTTTAAAGAACAGCCTGGGTGTGGTGGCTCATGCTCGGGGAGTGGGGGGGGGGGCAGGGGCTGGAGGCAGGAGGATCATGAGATGTTCAAGGTCATCTTTTACAACCTAGTGAGTTTCATAGTCCTCCTGAGCTTCTGAGACTCAATCAGGGGAGATAGAGAGTTGGTAAAATGTTGGCCTTTCAGGCATTAGTGCATGAATTTGATCCCCAAAACTCATGTAGAAAAGTCGGGCATGGTGGCCAACCTTAAAATCTCAATATCAGGGAGGTAGAGACAGGAAGACTCCTGACACTCATTGGCTATCCAGCCTGGTTTACTCAATGAGCTCAAGATTAGGGAATGAACTTGTCTCAAACAAAATAGTGGTTGACATCTGAGAAATAACATGCTGGGTTGTATTCTGGTACACACACACACACACACACACATTCACATGTGCTCTCACAGAGGCACACACATATGAATACACACACACAGTCTCTCTCACACATACATTCACATGTGCTCTCACAGAGGCACACACACATGAACACACAGTCTCTCTTTCACAGACACACAGACACACAGACACACAGACACACACACACACACACACACACACACACACACACACGCATGCATGTACACACACAGAAACACACAGAGCAAACCAAACAATTTGAAAAGCCAAACAGAGAGACTGGTATGTTGAGCTTCTTCAGTGCTCTGTGTACCATTGTATTGGAGCAAAGCTTCCCTTTTGCAGAATGCTGCTCACGTGCAAACTGTGTGATGTCATCCTTAGCCTTTCTTTACCTTCGGAATGTCAGGGTTCCTCATAGCTCTGGGCCACCTTCATACTGATTTCTTTAATTTTCTCAGTGTTGTGGTAGTTGGTGCCACTAAATTGTGCTAATTGGTGGGAGAATCGGTGTTAAAAATTACTTTCTCAAGAGTAATGACCACCAGTAAAACTCTCCATATGAATGGCCAAAAGCTCATGAGTGGTGTGCTAGTCAGTAGATACCTGCTGTCCACAGAGTGATTCCTTAGTTAATGTTTCCTTGCTTTACACACTCAGGCGTGAGAAGAATTTACCCCTTACAGACATCCCCATGGAGTTCTGATACTAATCACTAAGTGAAATTGGTTTGTGGATATTTTCCTTTTGGGCTTTTATTTGTATGTTTGTTAGTTTATCAATTTTGGACAGAAAACATCTGTATTAATCACGCAAACACATAGGAAGCAATCGAGTTCTTCCTTGGCCAAACTGAAATATAACATTTTAGTGATTTTGTGGGATACACTGGGAACCCTTAAAGAATGATGACTTAGAACGCAAGAATCCAGTTAACTCAGTCATTCTGGATTTCTGACGGGGTTGAAAACTTATAGCCTCATAGACAATCCTGGCTATTTACCTTGAGAGAAAAGATTTGAGTGGATGGTCATCAGCTGACATTCATCCTGAAGCCAGGTTCAGAACTAAATGTTTTAGTTAGGATAGATGACAGAGGTTCTGGTTAGTCAACAAAGTGATGGACTGGGTATTAGGACTATCTTGTACCTCACTGGTACAAATTGGCATAATTATGCTCTAATTGTATTTTGAGAGAAAAGTCTCATTTTAACAGGAAGGGTGATATGTAGGAGGAGCTAAGGTGGGGGGAGTACTGAGAGGAAGAGAAGGAGTAAGAAGAGGAGGAGAAGAAGGAGAGGAGAAGCTAGGTGATGAAAGAGAGAAAGGGGGGGCGTGGAGGCAGATGTTCATGTATCTCCACCAGTCAAAGATAGTTGATATATTTAGGTTGGGTATTGGGTTACACCTCTGATTGAGCAATACCAAACTTATAAAGCCTTTGATTAACATTTTAAAAAAATGTATAAGTGCAAAAAGGAAAAGGGGGCATGGGATAGGGGCTTTCTAAGGGGGGGAATGGGGAAAGGGGATGGCATCTGAAGTGTAAATAAAATATCCAATAAAAAATGGAAAAAAAATGCAAGAATCCTTTGGTGACCCTTGGCTCTTACCTGAACTAGCTGTGGGAGGCAGCACAGCAGCTCATCAGTCAAGAGGTTGTCTAATTGTTGAACGGCGACTTCACGAATGTCTTGGTCTGGAAACCTAACAACAGTTAATATGACATAGAGTTGGAATTGACTGGAAGTAATGACATATACATGACATAAACATATAATGAAACACACACACACATATGTATGTGTGTGTGTGTGTCTGAGACACAAAGTAAATTCTAGTGCACAGGTCATGTGATCTGCCCCAAATCAATTAAGATAATCAGTACTACTCACTTCTTTTCATATTCTACCTGCTCACACGCTCTGTCTGAGAACGCACCATTGGCTAGGCTTTTGGCGTGGAGGTTATAAGAGAGGTGAAATCTTTTCTGAAAGGATCTGAGATATCTTGCTTTTTCTTTAGCCATCTCTTTGATCGAGAAATCATCGCCTCCCGGAGACCTGATCATTTATATAATCAAAAATGGGATCTAATATTTTCAAAGTATTTTAGTCAGGTGCTAATGAAAACCAGACATTGAAAGCAGTTTATGATGAATAAAGAAACGTAACTTAACTAAAAATAAATTTTATTAGACTGTGATGCATTTGAAGACTGTAATACGAGTTAAGATACCCTAGGCAGCTAACAAGAATGAGTTTTTCAACTAAATTTGTGAAGGCGCTTAGCATCTGAACCCACATTTCCCTAAACAATTTTATTCTCCAATGAACTGTTTGTGTCACCCCCACTTTGTGCCATCCAACAATTAAATTCAATTATCTCAAAGTTCCTGGAAGTAACACTAAGGCACTGCACTGCTTTGGAGTAATTCTGACCTGTAGAATTGAGGTGAAGAGATTCAGCAAGACTTAGGTAAAACTATCTAGTTTAAAAGGGACAAGATTTCAAAAATATTAACAAGCAAAATTTAAAGCTAGAAGGAACATCTTATGCCATTTAAAAATGAAATAATGACCAATAAATGAAGGAACACTCAGGTTTTTTTTTTTTTTTTTTTTTTTTTTTTTTTTTTTTTCAGGGAAGAGACTGACATTTTTCCAGTCAGTCAGACAAGGGCAATGAAGTTTGGCTTCCTGTGGCATAGAAGTCAGAAAACTTTATTCATTTTTAAAAAAGGATATTAGGTTATTGAAGGGTGAAATGAACACTATGCAGCTGGAGTCAAGAAAAAAAAATGGCCGTGCCCTGTGTCCCTCAACTGTCCTTGGGAGCAATTTGGAGTTGGAAGCTCAACAGCTTTGAACTTCTTTTAAATTTACACTGAGTTTCAATAGCAATTTGGATTTCCCCCTTAAGCCTATTTACTTGAAACAAATATTTATGATCAATAAATCCCTTCTAACCTCAGTACTTTTTCCCTGTGAAGGGCCTTCCCATGAGGTGTGATGACAATCATATTCCAAACATATCTCACACACCATTGCTAAGGCCAGAGGATCTCAGCACACCACGTACTGTCCAGAGACGGTGCGATGGAAATCCAGACCTAGGTCAGCCTGTTTCAACCTCTTAAGATTTTAGATTTTCCTAACTAAATTCAAGGGACTCTAATTTATTGTTCTCAGTTACTCAACCATTTGTCTAAAGCCCGTCAATATCAAGGTGAGATTGAAGACAGTCTAAAAGGAATAGTGATGAACGCTGATGCCCGAGTCAGGTGGCTCACACTGTCTTGTCCACCGTCTTCACATCATTGATACGGAGACCAACAAACAAAGGTATAAAAGTAACATCACACCGGAAAAGCTCTGGCAAATACTGTGTATGCTTCTTACAAGAATACTGTGCATTCATTTCCATGCACTACATCTTGAATGTCATGAGCAATGAGCTGGTCTGTCTGTTTCGGTCATGGATATGTTCCAGGACCTCCAGAAGTGTGGTGACTCCCTAGCCATGTGCTTGAACATTATCTAAGCAAAACCGGTTACCTTTCTCCTTACATATGTCAACTAGCAGACTCTCCCCTTGACATCTTTCTATAGGCACAGAGTCTCCAACATCCAACAGTGATATTTTGATGCTTTTGGCTCTTTATTTCACACTTCTCACACTTTTATCCCTGAAGGCCGTGCTCAAATATCATCTCACCTTGAAAGCTATTTCTGGCCTAGCTGTCTTTCTACAGAACTAACCTCCACATTCCCTACAGAATGCAAAATGATGTACTAGGATGAGGGCTGGCTCCTCTATTTATGATTCCCTAGATCAAAGTGAAAGACTTCCCTGTAAAGCAGCCTCTTTGCTTTCCCCAAGTCAGCTTCCAAGGTGGACGGCTTTTCTATCGTAACATCTATGCATGCTATTAATGTCTTCTTCAACCCTGTGGTCCAGGAGATCCTCATGTGGGCTGAAACATTTATATATCACAGTGTAAGTTAATTTCTCATAGGATATTAACTGGTGTTCTACTCCTGATAGGTTTCTCCTATGCCCACTTACTAAGTAGATATTAAGGGCTAAAGAGCCCACATTTTTTCCCTCACAAATTGATTAAGCCCATCCTTGGTGTGACATGTGCATTTTCACCACTGTGTACACTCTGCTTGGAACATGTTGATTTCTTTTGTGAAAATTATGGTCTTCCTTCATAGCATGGGTTCAGATGATGGCCCCGGTATGCACATAGAAGTTGGGTACAGGACAGACATCTATAACTGTAGCATGTCTGGGATGATGGTGGGTAGAAAGAGTGTTGGAGCTCGTTGGTCAGACAGTCTAGCTGAATTGATGGGCTCCAGGGTCAGTGAGAGACTCTGTTCCAATAATGAAGATAGGAGAGAGAGAGAGAGAGAGAGAGAGAGAGAGAGAGAGAGAGAGAGAGAGAGAGAGAGAGAGATTGAGGAAGATATCTGATACATCTGATACTGACCTCTGGTCTCTACACATGACTATTAGTCTCTATACATAGACTATTGCACCTGCACATATAAAATTTGTGTATACACACACAAAATGTGTATACATACATACATACACACACTTCACTCCTTAGGATGTGACTATTTCAATAATAATTTCTTCATCCTCTAATTTACTTCTGGTCACTTGTGATTAGCTAATAAGATTTTTTTATGATTAAAAAACGTGTCCCCATTCTTCAGTGAGGGACGGAATTAACTGAGGGTAACATTTATTGCATCTGTTCTTATTTTTGGGGTTTAGCATAATGATCTCTGAAGTGTAGGTGATTAATCAAAATGCATTGATAATGATAAAAAACAGTGCTGGGATATATAGAGAAAGATATTATTTCTTGCTGTGCACTGAGATCATTTAAATTGGTTGCAACAGTTTTAATTCTGCAAATTTCAACCACACAAATTTCATACTTTTTTTCTTGTCTCTTGGTCAAAAGGGTAAGAAAAAAAATAAATTTGAAGGCAGTGAAAAAGAACTTTTTCCAAGGTCCCCAGGCAGAAAAAAAACAAAAACAAGAACAAAAATGTATTCATACCAATATAGTAAAGTGGAAAAGGAAAATTATACATGCATTTTTGGGGAATCATGTTTGCATTTTGATGGAGGGGATTGTTTTTATTTATTACCTTTGTAGACATTCAGAAAGAAATTGGAAGAGAAATTGGAAATATCACACGATATCTTGGGATATGACTAAGGACTCACTTGAAATTCAAGTGTATCCAAGTATCACTTGCATTTGACTATTTTAGGAAGAGAGGGCCACCTCAGGAGATGCTTGTGATGTTGTTGTTTCTAAACAAGGGTTCTTTCACACAGTGCTGGCAGTACAGGGCAGGTTTTAAAACAGATAAAGAATTTTTTAAATAGTGCTTTCTTTTGATATAGCAGTTTATACTTTGGGAATCAATCCTAAGGGTATAATAAAAGATGTATATGAAGACATGTTTATGAAAAACATTGGAAATATTATCTATGCCTAATACTAAATACATTATGAGAGTCTGGTAGATTATATATAGATACCAAGCATAACAATGGTGTATTTGATGATCCGAAAGTGTATATAGTAGTATAATAATAGTCTTTAGTATAAAAAGTAATAGGTTTCACTATGTCATTTCCACATATGTGCATACTATATCTGCCTTTAACCTATGTCTTTCTCTTTGAGAAAATTAGTATATATTGATTCATTATTCTTAATAAAAAGATAAAAGATATCAAAATATTAATCCAAATACTTTCAGAAAAGTTTCACACATGAGTTTAATTTTCTAACCTAGTTACAGCTTTTCAAGCCTACTAAAACTAATACCTCTTAAAAGAATATCCATCCAGAAAAATCAATGAAGATATATGAATGACTATGAATTCATTACTAGAACTGGAAGAAACATCAAATATTATGCTCTTTTAAAGAAGGAATGTCATTGTGTGGGAAAAAGTGGGCATCCTATTTTCTAGTTAATTTAGAATATTCTTCTGACATAATAGTTCTCTGGAGAACAGAGGCTTGTTTTCTCATAGCCCCAAAGTCAGGTGTAGATCAATAGACAAACATGTTCTGCAAATCCTGGCATTTCTTCTCTGCAATGTCTGAAATTATTTAAACATTCTATAGGGATTTAACTGCTGGCATTTGCTGCTCAGGAGCTCATTTGTTAATGAGGAGAAGGTTCCCCATGTGGGATCTGACTTTGGTTTGATATTTACAGACCAAAATGTCACATGTAACAGAAGACCTGAAACCAATTTGAAAATTTCCACAAGCCAGGTTATACTGAATTTCCAAATGATTTGACCTCTTGACACACATGCATGATCCTTGCTGGGAGCTACTTGGTACCTTAGGTAATTACAAACCCCCTGAGACTGCTAATTAGTGAAGGAATGGACATTCATGCTTATGGTTTGGTTCTTCACGAAAGCACTATTGGGAGACACATCAGGGTGACTTATCTCGCTAGTTTATAGTAAGTGTCCTTATAGTTGATTAATCAGAAAATAAATCCCCACAATCTCATAACTGAACTTCTGATTTGGAATATAAAGATCTGGATCTATGGCTACTGCTTGTCAGAAATGGTGAGGAAAGTTTTCACTTACGGAAAAAATAAAAGTTGCTTCTTGATGCAGTGATAAAGCACCAGGAACAAGAGGGCATCATATAGGGAAGAGTTTATTTCAGCATATAAAGAGAAAGTCTGCAATGGTGGGGGAGGCATAGTGACCGGAGGATGGCACAAGAAACTGAGATCATATGTGAACCCCACAGGGTGTGTGGGCGAGTGGAGAATCTGAAGCGAGGCTATAAACCATCAAAGCCTGCCTGCCCACAGTGGCATACTTCTAGCCAGGTCATGCCTCCTAAAGGTCCATTCCTTTCCAAGTATCACCACTAAATAGTACTCAAGTGCTTGAGCACCCAGGACCATAGAGGACATTGCTTACTCAAAGCACTGCAATAAATAGGTCTGAAATCTGGGTTAAAACCAACCCCCCTTTGGTTTGTGATTCAGTGTTTAATTGAATCAATATCAATGCAACTCTGTACAGTGATAGCTAAGACATGAATTGAATATCAGACATGGTCCATTGCCCAGTGATAACATAGGGGCCAAAGGAGATAGCCCTCCAGGACCAAGACGACTGAGGCTGATGGGAAGAACACAGTCACGTGGTAGACTGGAAAAGTGAAGAACTCAGTACAGTTGAGCCATTTTAGGATGTACATTTTTCAAAGGAATTCTAATGACAGATGGCTTGGGTGCAGTGACAGTGCTCATAAATGGGCAGGAACAGGACCAAGTGCCTGGGCAACAGTGGCTTGAGGTAAAGGCAAGAACAGACCACGGGTCAGGACTTGTTAATAGCTGACTTCTCCAATTTTGGGCCTCAGGATACTTTACATTCTAAAAAAAAATATTGAAGTCTTCAAGAAGTGCTTTTTAAAAATACTTGAGTTGTATTTATCAGTAGCTATAGTAGAAATAAAGTTAAGATATTTAAAACATTTATTATCTGATTTAAATTACGTTACTAGTCCTCTTATTCCATGTTAAGATAGACACTGTGGTTCTGCCCAAAAAAGTAATGCTGAAAAGTAGAAAATCTTTAGTCAGGAGAGTGATGATTGCTATACATTTTCGTGCATGATATTCAGTGTCTGGCTTAATAGAAGATAGCTGGGTCCTTTTTTCTATATTTACATAAAATTTCTTGCTATACTGAAGTCATATAACCTGGGAAACTTTCACCCCTCCCTTCATGAGTGTGATAAAAAATGATTATCAAACTCCTATGACAACAGCCTTGTCCTTGTGGCAGGTCTGCTTACATTTTTGGGACTTCAGTCCTTACTTGGACAACCTCCAACACGCAGGATAGCAGCTTTTGTGATTGCTGTGCATTCACAAGGAAAGGAATCAGAACCTTGGGTGTGCGTCTGAGAAAGCAGCAGTATACAGGTTTATGCAATTATACAACATTTTTCCCAAATCTTTCGATCTCTTTCTTTCTCAGCAGCCTGTGAGACTATTACAGGGGACTCAGGCCACCTTCGACAAAAACGGTGAGCTCATGAAATAGTCTTTGATGGAAAATATATCTTCTAACTTTTCCTATCCAACTTATTTTTGTCATCTTATAGTCTTTTATTATTTTATCCTCATCCTTGTCCTCATCTCTCCTGATTCTTTTAACTCATGATATGATACAGGGAAATATTTTGCTAAAACTTGTTAAAGCACTGTTTGAAAGCAAAACAGGACACGACAAATATTCACCTTTAAGAGAAAAAGCAGCTTTGAGTAAACGGAAAAGCAAAGAAATCTGAGATCAAATTTCAGCGTAAAAGAAATGTCAAGCTTTCAGAATGCACAGCGAGAAATCATGGAGAATGCCACAAGGCTATTCACAGCTAAAAGCTTCTGTGTCAGGCTGGAATTAGGGATCATCAGAAGGAAAGTGTATTTCTCCAGGAGGTTTTGAGTCTGATGACATACTTTGCATCAGCTCGCGAGAAAAATGCCAATATGAATATCTGTGTTGTGTTTCTGATAGGAAAAGCAATGGGATCTGACAGGTTTGTTTTATTATTTCAGGAAAAATGATGAATGAGGATTCTTACAGTGATTGAGTTTCTCCACATACTGAATAATGCATGTTCCTTCAAGGAGCTTTGTGTGCTGACAGAATATCAGAAGCCACGAAGACTTGGAAAGCACGTACAATCTCCTTATGGTAGACTGGAAGACGTGTGGCTCAGAGCTCAAGACATTTTCACAAGGACATTTATTAACATGGAAACTAGAAACCCAAACTCGGAGACCTAGAGAGTGGTAGACTTACCATTTTTCCAGAAAGGCCTTTTGATCTCTGGACTAGAAATTCTCGTGTCCACATATAAAATCAAATGACTAGCTTGGATCTCTTACTTATTTATTGCATTCTAAATGGATCAATGTTGACTTAACAATGGTGTGGCAATTTGAAATGAGAAATGTCCCCCCCTCAATCCCATGGACTCGGTTCTCAGTAGTTGGCACTGTTGACGAGGTTAAGGAACCTTTATGAGGTGGAACCTTGCTTCCAAACTTTATGAGATGGAAACTTGCCTGGGGAAGCACATTCCTGGGGGGAAGGCTTTGATGGTTCATTTCTTCACACTACTTCTTGCTTTTTCTGTTTTATATGTATGGATATGAATGTGACCTGCTCCGTCCACCACATCACTTTTCTCTAGCTACAATGAACTCTATCCCCCTAGAACCATAAGCTAGAATAAACAGTTTCTTCTTTATGTTGCTTGTTGTCATGGTATCTTAGCATAGCAACTGAAAAGTGACTAAGACAAGTAGTCAGCCATGTAATTATCTAAGTGGGCTTGTGTACTAGACCAGCCATGAACCAGAAGCAAGGATAATGAGTTCCCAAGCCAAGGAGACAAGAAGACTGTACAGAGATTCTGTCTAATGGATCATCTATAGACTTGCACAGAGAGGTGACAATTAACTAACTACATTGTCATCATGCAAAATGAATAGGTTTTAAACATTCCCACCACAAAACAATAAGTTGAACATACAGATTAGCTTAGTTTAATTATATATATAATATATTAATTATATATAGTATATATATATATAATATATATTTAATTATATATATATGTATACACACATATATACATTTATATCTATATATACACATATATACATTTATATCTATATAGACACATATATACATATATATACATATATATACACACACATACATATATATACACACATCATATATATGTATACACACACACACACACACACACACACTCACACACACATCAAAAAGTCACAGGGCACCCTATTAACATGTAGTGCTTTGATAGGTCAACTAAAAAGGAAAATCAAAGGCATTTAAAAAGCCCAAACTTTTCATACTCCACTCAGCGGTGGTTCTTCTAATCCCATTGCTCTATTTAAAGCCTAATGGCATTGAATATTTCTCTAAGGCATTTCTCTGTTTGAGTGCTACAGCACTTTTCCTGGTTTCTCTCAGATCAGTCAGATACTCTTTCTCTGTCCCTTGGTCTTTCTTACTTTGTGCTGCCCTTACAAAGCTGCTCTGTCCCTGTTTTCTAAACATCTGTTTGTTGGTTTCTTCTTTTCTTCTTTTTCTGTGGCTTCTGTTAATGTCTAAAGATCTTAAGTCTGCTATTATCCTTTGAGGTGTATTCTCCCTACAAAACTTCAGATCTCTGTATGTAACTACGTACTGGGCAGTTCCTAGAGATCACACGTTAAGGTTTTATGATGTAAACAAAGCCCTTCAGCTGATGCTACTCAGACCCACTCTTCTTTCAAAGACCCATGTTTCACTCCATGGTGGGCTTGTCAAACATTTAGTATAAGCTTGAATTCTTTATTATCTCTCCTCATTTTGTGGCTTTCTTCTGAAATATTTCTTCAGTCTACTCTGTGGATCACTACTGGCACCAAGACCAACCCAGAAATAATTTTGCAAGTGGACTATTTCGAAACCTTACAACCAGCTAATATCCTTGCAGCCATCTCTTTTTAAAAATGTATTCTTCACGTTATTGCTATTGTATTCTTTTTAAGACAAATATGTCAACAGAATTCCATGGACTGTAGTAATAACACCTTATTTCCTACCTAGATCACAAGCAAGGCTCCACACAATCTTTCTTAGGCCAATGTTTGTAATACTGTATGCCATGCAATTCTACGGTGTTAAATTAGTTACTGTCATTTACAAACTTATAGCCACACACAAGCTACCATCCTTGAAGAAATCTTTGCAAAACTTGTAGTCAAGATTCGGCTTCACTGTAAACAAATCCTTACTTTCTGCAGCATAATTTGCCTTTCCCTTCTTTGGGCCCATCTAGCCTTTGCTGCTTTATTTTAATTAAAGTATAACAGAACACATTGTGTGATGGCCTCACAAACTGTGTGTTTTCTTTAGCAACAGTCACTGTGGCTTATTTTGTTTCTCTCTGATTAAGTGCACAGCACATATTTTTGCTCGATAAATGGAAAGGCAACAACACAATCCATAGTTGAATTAGATATCTAATTAATAGCCTTTCTAATTGTCTCAGTATTGTGAATTTTATTCTTCCTTCTTATATTAGCCAAGACTGACTTCATATAAATTAATCTGGACAGTAAACAAGGGAGCGAGTGGCTTTGTGCAAGTATTTTAGTAAAACCATCCTCACAAGAGAATTGATTTTGTAAGCTATGGCTTGTTTTATTTAATATTGCTTTTTCTTCCTAAAAAACAATAATTTTATGTCATGTGAGGGGAGCAAGACTTGCTGCCTTGTCTGCCTTTTATTTAAGTTCCTGATGTAATTTCCTGAGTTGCTTTTTAAGTATAAATCCTATCACTAAAATGACTTTTCGTTGCTTCAGTAACTTATTTGCTATTATCCACTGGATTCTTGTGCTTTTGCATCAGGGTTCAGGAAAACAGCAGCCATTTGCCCAGAACCATCCATCTTAGCTAAGGTCTTTGCCGGTATGCCCTTCTCTGATGGAAGGACTGATATCCAGTGGGCACACTGCCAGCCCCCAGTGGTGGAAACGTGAATGCTCAATGGCCTATTCCAGATGGATTAAGCACCAATGTGTCTCTTGTTTACAATAAACACAAATGAACTGGAGAGTCTTCAGGCAGGATGAAGTAAATTGCAGTACACAAACCCTCAAAACTCAAGCTGGAGTAAACCAGTTCTCAAGAGGTTAAACCAAAACAACAACAGATGCTTCAAAGAAGAGAGAAAAGAAGTATAACCTGGAAGACCCTTCTTCTTGTTAGCTCACATAATAAGCACACTCTGTTCTCAGGACAGTCAGCTTTTGAATTTAGAGTTGTGGCAAGGCTCATTTCTGGAAACAGCTTGTCCTCAAGTTCTTTAACAGTTCAGTTAAACCAAGAGTGGGAGTCACAGGATGCTCACAATGGAAATATGCCAACCTTGCTGTGACCTCATCTAGTGCATGGTAAGGAGCTGGAAAGCTTGCAATCAGAGCACGATTCACCCAGGTTCTCAGAGTTCAGCTTAATAAGCCGGCCTCTGCTTTGTCAGTAGTTCTCATGTCTGATTATTAAGTCAGATGATTCTAGAGAACACTGCTGAGCGAAGGAAAATTATTTGAGTGTGATAATATAGCCATTTCTGTTTATAAGTAGAAAAAAATCCCCAGGAGTGTTTAAGTGGTATTGTGATTTGAATATGAAATGATCCCCAAAGTTGGCCTCAGATCCAGTGGAACTAGGGCATTAGTGGTAGAGACCTACTGTATGCATGTGTTGGGAACCAAAGCTGGGTCTTCTGTAAGGGCAGCACAGGCTTTTAGCCACTGGGTCTGACACTTGGTTGTCAGCTGGTGGTGATGAGGAGGTGCATCCCTATGGACAGGCTTTAGGCTTTGTAGCCTGTCTTCACTTTCTCTTCTCTCTCTGTGCTTAGCTGTCAGGTCTGCCTCGAGCTCCTTCAGGCCATGCTTTCTCCAACTCAATTTATTCTATTACCCTGGAACTGTAAATTAAAACAACCCATTTCACTTTAGTTGCTTTTTGTTGGGGGAGATCTTATTACAGCAACCAAAATACTGGTAATGTATAGAGGAGGTAGCACCACCACTGTGGTTCAGATGGCAAGTTCTGTCTGCACCAGTGTCGACATCGGATGCAATACGTCCGATTCTCAGCCCCTTGAGTATTAGGTCATATGATGACACTATAAACCTTAGTATTCGTGAATGTAAAATTAGAAAAATAACAAAGTTTACTTTTTAGAGTTATTGTGGGCACTGAAGATAATATTAAGGTCACAAATTCAAAACTTAGACCTGTACATGGGAAATAAGGCTCAAATAGACTCTCAAGATCTGTTTGTATAGAGAAGAGTTAGGCTTAATATTTAGGGATCAGAGAATAGAGAAAGTAGTCTAACAAATTCTTGCATTTTATATGCCAGTAAACAGAATTGCTGTTTTTTTTTTTTTTTTTGAGAAAGAGCTCTCAAACAATATCCCATGCACTTATTGAAATGCATTGACTTTACAGCCATTAGGTAATGTGTTAAACTAAGGTGACTCTGAATGAGGAGGGCCTGTTGAGAAGACATGGAAAGTTGTCCCAAAAAAATCAAACTTAAAAATCTTTTATCTATTAGTAGTCTTTACTTTCATGTTTTTTTAAAAGCATTTTTCGTCAGTCTTCCGTATAGTTCAGACTGACTTGGTAATTCTTGAGACTAGACATGTGCACATAGCCATCTTCCTGCTCCAGTCTCCAATGTGCTATGATTAAGACACATGCTTCTACATTCATTTTATTTTGTTAAAATTCAAAGAAGTGTTTTTTTTAATGTTTTGCTTTTAAATTGTGGGTGAGTGTGTTGTGTGTGCATGTATGTGTATGTGTGCATGTGTGTGTATGTGTGTGGGTGTATACATGTGTGACCATGTATTTCAGACTGCTACTTCACGCATATAAAGATCAGAGGACAAGTTACAGGAGTCCGATCTTGTCTATCACCTTTACATGATTTCCCAGGATCAAACTCAGATCCTCACGTCTGGTTGATAGCATTTTTAAACACTGAGCCATTCTGCTGGCCCCAAAAAACTGTGTTTTTTCAAATTATAACTTAAATATCATTTAATTTATTTTATTCTTGTAAAGCAATAACTGCACACACACACACGCACACGCACACACACGCACACGCACACACACACACACACACACCCTCTCTTTGTAACCATTGTAAGCAATTTCTTTCACCTCCCTTGACCTTATGTACTTACTGCCTCTACAGATTTGTTCATTCTCCACATTTCATACAAATGGGTGCACACAGCATATGGCCCTTGGTCTGTGGTGTCATCCTCTACTCAGTGGACTATTTTCAAAGTTTGCCCACTTTGTCACGTATATCAGTATTATTTTTTGATTATGACACTACACAGAGTGCCTTTTGTTGACCCATTGGTGGGTATTTGGATTGCTTGTGTATTTTAAGATCAATGATTCTCTCAATAACTATGTATGGGTTTTGAGTGGCATAAACCTTTGTTTAATTACTAATCTTGGGTATAAAATTAAGAGTGAAATTACTGGGTCATATTGGAATTTAGCACTCATCAACAGCCAGGCTAAGTATTCCTACCCCTGAAACTGTTTCCTCCTGATGGTGAGGTTTTCATTTCTCTGCCTCCTCTGCAATGCTCTGTACTTTCTGATACCTGTCAGTCCTGGTGAAAAAAAAAAAAAAACTCTCATGGGCTTTGCTTAACTTCCTTTGCAGTTTTCCCAACAGCCAATAATACCAAACTACGTATGTTTGTCAGATCTGTTACTCATTTCCAAAGGGGGTTACTTCTCTTTATGTTCTCCACTCTTATTCTGTATATACTCTGCATGCAATTACCATATTACATAGAAAATGAATCCATGTTTTCCTCTTCTCTGTCAACTGCTGGTGACAGACTTTGAACCAACTTTCCGTTCATTAGTCAATGTGGGGATGATGGGAACAATTGTTGTTATTTTAAGTCTTCAGCAAACAATGACTAGAATTTTGCCAGGTGATGATGCAGAACTTTTACTCCTTTTATATTTTAGTGGGAAATGGGGGTTAAGGCTGACCTGCACGCATTTGCGTTTCTGAGATAAGACTTCACTCTGTATGACAAGCTGGCACTGCATTGACAGCAGTTCTCCTGCCTCAGATTCCCTAGCTGCTTTTCTTTAAGAAAAACTAGACTCCTCACTTAAGAAACTATAACCATTCATTAGCCTTTATCTTTATGCAAAGACACTATTAAAGTTTAGAGAGTTTGAAATCTATATGCACAGCTTGCTTTTATTTGAAGTGACCATCCATAGCTATTAACATTGGGAACAAGCAGACCAGCTGTGCAATGAACTCCACAGTCTCGTTTTTCAGTGGTCCCTAACACATAGCGACATACATTTTGCTATGTTAAGTCTTACCTGGAAGTCAAAAGACCAAGAGCTTCCAGCGGGTGTGAAAACGTCCACCTTCTCAAGATGGCATGCATTTCCGAAACTGTCCCTTCATCCCAACCAGGGGCGCTACCCAAGACCAGAGGGAGGAAGGAGTTCTCATTGGTGCAGTAGAAACGATAAAACCACAAATATCTCCTCTTTTCCTCAGAAAGTCTGAAAAAAAAAAAAAGGGAAATTGTGTGTGTTGGCAGTAGGAAGTTGAATATTACTGTAAACACCAATACAAACTCTTGTTCTGTTTTCCTGAATTTGTGTTTTGGTTTCTACTGGAAAACTGGTTCTTTATCATGAAGGAGTTTGATAGGTTATTCTATCAGCTTATTATCTGCTAGTATATTCTTTGCAGAGAACAAACCAAAAAAAAAAAAAAAAAAAGCCACCTTCATTTCAGATAATTCACCTTTACTCTCCTCCCTCTATCATTACTGCCTTTTTTAAAAAACAAATGTCATTTTTGTGGGCAAAGTGTCTCCTCCAGGGCAGACCATGTCTGTGTGAGTCCTGTGACTCAGTCTGGGGAGAACAGTCTTGTTTTCTGCTTTTTCCTTTATGAGTCAGGTGAGAAGCAAGTGGATCTGTGAAGAAAAGGCATAATTTAAGGATGAGATCTCAGAGCTGTCCCGCCAGAGTTCAGATCTCTCTCTGACTAACTTCACAAAGATCTCATTTTATCTCTAGGTGACAGAGTTCAACCCTTTGGTGTGAAGAAAACCCTGACGCACTTTCTTAAACACTCCACCTGAAGCAGAAACCTCAGTTTAGAACCCAGAGGGTGACATCTGGGAAGGTTACCACGTTGCTCTCAGCCCAGTGAAAGGATTCATTCCATCGACAGGACAGTGTCTGTCACATGACCATCTCTATGTCCATTTTTGATCCTTGCCCTTCCTGAACTATACAATCCAACTTGTCCTAAATCAACCGAGACTTCCACGAAGAGTATGAGAAATATTAAGTGAGCGGAGAGGCAGAAGTCCTCATCATTGATAAGGAAATACTGCCATGTCTAGATGGCTTTTATGCTTTGTCTAAAACAGATTCTTCTGTTTGTTACTATTTTTCCTTGGGATGTGTTGTTCTGTCTAACTTCCTTCTCGAATACTGAGTGATACTTATCCCCTGGGCTACTTTCTGGAAGCCCGATTTACATAAAACAAAATGCACAGAATCAATTCAAAGACAAATGCATTAGCCACCTAGCAAACAAACTCCTGTTAATGTATAAAACACATTTGTTTTCATGTTGCCAGAGGCAAGCAAAGGGTTGATTCCTTTTACTCTGAATTAATAGAATTCCTTATTTATAGTTACTTTCACTAAAAAATGCTTTAGAAATTATCCATATTCTTCAGTGTGTCAATAGTCTATTTTTTATAATTAGTTGCCATTATTCTCTTGTATGAAGATACTAAAATTTCCTTATGTAATCTCTTTTTCATGGCCATATGAGTTATTTCCTTTTTGAGGCGCATTATACATCAAAGTCACATGAATATACACATGGTAGTGTTTTAATGGTTGCATCTTCTTTCTCTGCAGATAAACCTAGTTTCTGCGTGGTTCTAGCCACTTGAGGAGAACGTCTATTACTGGAGGTGGCTGTAAAGTTTCACATTCTTTCCTGAAAATTGTGATGCTTTCAGCTGAACTATGTTCCTGACAATTATCAATTATTTTTTTTCTGTCTTTGTAGTCCTGTACTTTCTAATTACATGATCTCGGTGCTAAATTTTCACTTTGTTAGCATATAGACAATTTCCCTGATGCTCTGTTCTTTATCTTTTATGAGGCATCTGCTTGTCTTGTGTCTACCTTTTTGGTTGGCTTATTTAGATCCATTTAATCTTTTACCTATACTGAAAACAATAGTTTTATTATATAAATGTCTTACGGATATTTTCCAGAATGTCTTTCATATTTATTTTTGTATTTCTGTCTTTTGATAAACAGTTTTAAACTTTATCTCAACTTCTGTCTGTCTGTCTGCCTGCCTGCCTGCCTGTCTGTCTCTGTCTGTCTCTGTCTGTCTCTGTCTGTCTCTGTCTGTCTGCCTGCCAGTCTCTCTGTCTCTGTTTGTCTGTCTGCCTGCCTGTCTATCTATCTGTCTGTCTGCCTGTCTGTCTGTGTCTGCCTGCCTGCCTGTCTGTTTGTCTGTGTCTGCCTGCCTGTCTGTCTGTCTGTGTCTGCCTGCCTGTCTCTGTTTGCCTGCCTGTCTGTCTCTGTCTGCCTGCCTGTCTCTGTTTGCCTGCCTGTCTGTCTGTCTGCCTGCCTGCCTGCTTGTCTGTCTGTCTCTGTTGGTCTGCCTGCTTGCTTGTCTGTCTGTCTGTCTGCCTGTCTGTCTGTTCCTCTATGTGTCTGATTATCTGTTTCTGCCTTCTTTGTTTATCCTAACATTCATTCTTAGAAGCTTTTTAGTCCTAGGCTTCCCATTTAGAAGATCATTGTAACTTAGTGTCTGCCTGTGGTTGGGATCAGGCATCAAGTTTTCATCTTACCCACCCTCCTCTGCCATTCTTAGTTGTTTACTGCTTCCTAAGAGTGGCCATTTGCACAAAACTTTCTATTCATTAGTTGTCTTGGCATCATTAAAACACACATTGGCATTATAACTGGTAAAATATTCTACCCTGAGTTCTGTGGCTTTGCCTATTTTTAAGTCATTGTTGCATTTATATTAATGTATAAATGTATAGTACCTGAAATCAAAGGAAAGAAGTCCCCAACTTATTTTCATGTTTCTTTCTACTATTTACATCTACAGAATAAATTTAAAAATTGGATTTATGAAATTTGACTCTTTTTCCCTTTAGTATTGCTGTATTGAAATCATTGTTTGCTTTTTAACAATTATTAAAACTATTTAATGATTTAATATTTATTTAAACTATTAGCTCAATATAATCTGCATCTACATATTTCTAACCATCAATTTTCTTTTTATAAATTGATTGCATGCTAGATAATATCCCATATATTTTTCTAGTTAACAATCATTGGCTATTAGGAATTCTACACTGCTGAGAGCATCCCCCTAGAGCTTTAGTATTGAATGAATCGATGCATTCAGTAGGAGGCTTAATTACAGGCACAGCACTCTGAAACTTTTGATATTTCCTTTTATGATATATTAGATTAGGTTTCGAATAGTCCCTATCTATAGAAACTGTGCAGTTAGACCTACTCTTGGTAAGCATCTTTTTGTTCAGTTATTAAATATCTGCTGTGTCTTATGAGCTTCCTGTATTTTCATGATCAGATCTCTGTTCTTCAGATTTGCTCAACTTCTGAAGACTACATTCACCTCACATCTCCTTGCAGAAAGACGGAAGACTTCATGGTTATAAATAGTAACTAAATACTCCAGTGCAGATGTCTAGCTCCCAGTCTGCCTACCTTCCTCCTGTCAACATTGTGTTCTGAAGTTTCTGCCTGCCTTATGATCATTAAGCTCTGATCTCTGCCCTTTTCTGTTAAAAACAAGTAGACTACACATTATTGTAAAACAACCTTTATCTTCAGGCTTAACGAAATTCATGTCTGAAAACACAGTTGCTTCCTGTGCATTTTGTGTTGTACTTCTGTAAGTCCTCAGGAGCCATCTGGTACCAGGTACACATCATACTAAGTATCCACTGATTTCAAGATAAATTCTTCTTATATATATATATATTTATTCTTTAGCTTTCCATGCATAGGGAATTATTCTGTTGGTTGATATGAAACTTTTATTTTCCTTTCTGTTTTTACAAATATCACTGTTACCTTTGCAGTGGATCTTGAGTCTGAATTTCCTGACTCTGATTACATGTGCTTAATTTGAAGGAAGAAATACTTAACTCACCATGCAAATAATAAAACACTAAGTGATTTAAGTCACCAAACTAAATGCTATTTGGAAACTCCACACACTGAATGCTGTGATCCATCTGTTCCCAAAGTCCAGAGTGAGTCTGTACTGCGCATAATTATATTTAAGTGAAACAGAAGGAAATGTTGCTTCTTTAATGTATACATGAACATAAACAAAATCTGAATCAGAAAACCAAATAGGATTCAGTTGGAAAAGTTAATTGTTAGAATGTATGTCTTTAAATTAATGAGTTCTTTATGTGTATGTCTGTGTGACTCTATGGTGTGTGTGTGTGTGTCCATGGAAGCCAGAAGATTTTGGATTTCCTGGAGATAGAGGTAAGTGCAGTTGTGACCTCCTGGCACACAGATGGATCATCTTTATCACTCCCCCCACCCCCAACCTGGACTCAGGAAACCCAGGAGAAAAGTAGCCTAAAAGACTGTAACAGTGTAACAGTGGAGGTCGGAGCACCAGACTGTGACGTGCTGCTTTCTGGACATCACAGGGCTGTTGCTTTTCTGAACGCACGGCTCCCAGGATTACTGCATGGGACCCATACAAGGCTGAGTTAGACAAATTCTCAACACAGATAGAGGAGGTCTTCTCCACACACCTCAAGTGGAGCAAAAACCTTTGAGGATCAATTAGCCCTGTGTAATTGCAGCATTGTGAGTTATTCCTTTTTGAGAATGCAGCCAGTGATATGTTTCTTTTCAGAGCTGCACGCCACGCCCATTGTACACGTGGGAACACTAATCAGACTCGTGTGGGCTAGAAGATCCATCAGTGTGGTTGAGTCCAAATGTGAACATCCAGTACAGCCATGGCAGGTGTTGAGTCCTGGTCTCTAGTTTGAGGCCACACCACTGGTGTTTTCATTCACCTCAAACTGCTGACAAAATTCCCTCCACAGACTTCCGATATGTGGTGGTCCCTCTCACAGCCCAAGACTCTGATTGGGAATTTACTTTTCTAAATTGCTATTTTCTAAACTTTCCACATAATTTTACGTTCTAAACAATATTATCTATTTAAGTTATCACTCGAATGTCAACTGTCCCAAGGGGCCTTGCTGGACCCACCTCACCTTATGAAATCCTCCTCGCTGCTGCCTGTCACGTGTCCTCTTACGTCACCGTACGTATCACCCTGTCATCATCAGGCTCATTCGCTCTTTTAATTCCAACTTCTATCCTGGGTGTGTTGTGTTCTCTGTGGCTATGTTTCCAATCCCATCCACTGTTCTCATACAGTATGTGCAAAGCAAACATCCTCTAAGGGCTTTTGCTTCCTCACGGAGTAGCTGCCATTAAAAGCAGCCTTTTAATCTAAAGATGGCAGAAGCATCACATGATCCTCTTAACACAAACCTGGCAGTTTCTCTTCATGCCTTTGCCACCTCCACCGCATGAAGCCTCTTTTACTACTCTTACTAAATAAAATATAAATAAAATAAAACAAAATAAAATAAGATAAAATAAAACAATTTACATTGAAGAAGTGTGCCACATAAAAGAACATTGCTCAGTGTGTGATTGGAATGAGAGATTTTAATTATGAAAAAGGTGGCCATGTTTTGAAATGTTAAACATCTTTAAACAAAGAGGCCAAACCTAGCAAATTATAATTAGACATATTGGTTTATGCAGTAGGAGTTTGTGTTTTCAAATTAACCCCAAGTGCATGGAGGATAGTTTTACTTTTAATGTTTTGAATTCTAACTTTTCTTTATTTTGAGAATTTAAATGCATATGACATAACTTGATCATATCAGCCCCAATTTTTATCCTTCAGCCTCCACACCCCTAAAATGCTCTCCTAGCTTCATATCTCTCATATATATACATATATATGATATATCATATATTATATATTAAATATATTATATATAAAATAATAAATAATAAATAATATATATTATATATAAAATATGTCGTATATATATGTCATATATATCATGATATATATAGACATATATATGTCATGATATATATATATATGTATATATGTGTATATATATATATATATATATATATATATATATATATATATATATATATCATGATTAGTGTTCCCATGGGCATGGGGTGAAGCACCAAAAGAAAAACACATTAGTGATCAACTTAAAGTCTGGCCTTCTCCATCAACTTGTCCTGAGTTCTTTAGATCCTCAAGCGCCTTATTTCCAGATTCTAATCAGTGTCATGAATATTGAAATGTTAACCTGTATTTTATCCAACCTAGGTCCACTGTAGACTCTCTTGCCTAGAAAACCACACAAACTTCCTCCCTGCTTTGCTGGTTATTATTTTTACTGATTCTTTAGCCCATTCTTAAACTTGTATTTAAAAGGACCACACAAAAAGTACGACTCCTCTTTATCAGTGAAATCTTTTTCTTAGAATGCAGTGCCTCCTGTTACACATGTTATCATAGCGTGGTCTAGCTATGTGTATACTGATGCACGCATGCGCATGTGCACAACTCCTGAGCCACTAATTATCTAATGGTTCTACCAAGTGATTTTTGATAGAGAACTGCTGGTTGGTTAATATAAGAATTCCTTATTAACAGACTTCGCGTTTATTAGAAATAATTTATTTCTGTTGTCTTAAATATCTGCCATGATAACTAAAATTCAGTTTCCCCTGCTTACCAAAACAGCTTCCTAGATCGTACTGAGTGACGGCTGCGCATCTCTCGCTGAGAAGGGATGACGTCTACCTAATCATTCGCTGCCTTTAGAGCTCAGAACCGAATCATTTCCAACTTCATACTGTTCCTACATCTAAAGTTAAAGTTGCTAAGACTCAAAAAAGTCTGTGTGAATGAAGTCAAATCACTTTTTTAGTTTGTAAACATTAACTGATTGTTGAGCGTGCACGGCCTCGGGAAATGCGAGGATCACGTGGGCCTGCAGGTGCACTCTCAGAAGACAGGACTGAATCCAGCATGATCGACTAGAAATGGGTTAATCCCCGGCCTGGGTCACTCACAGCAAAGGAGACTGCTTCTGGGAGAGTCTGGCGATGTGTTTTAAACACTCTCTTGGAGGCTCTTCATGGTCAGTTCTGTTCTCTTCAGACTCGGGTTTCACATACTCCCACCCGGCGGCTGGAAAATCTATCTGAAACAAAGAAGTGATTTCCTTTGAACTAAAAGTGTATGCAAGTACATTTACAATTTAAAAATGTTTACTTTGGATTTGTGGAAATGAAAGGAAATAATTTCTATTTTGTTGAGCTTTGTTAGTTGGTTGACGTACTTTTAGAAAGACTCATCGGAGCTTGGAGTTGGTGTTTAATATTTTAGTACATATTGTCTAGAATACTCAGTGGTGTTGTATAAGAATAATCTATGAACTTTTCATGAGGCTGAATATATTTCTCCTATGTTGTATTTCAGGATCACATTCTTTCTACACTTACTGTTTGGATACCTGCTTTTCACAAAATCCTTGGGGAAAATAATAACTCTCTAACATGCCCATGTTCACAAGTCTCTACTCCTTAGGAGCCCTGTTGGGCACGGGCATTGTGTAATCAAACAATATTTTTACTTTGTCTCTGGCTATTCCATCTATAGAGAGGAGAGGAGTCCAGTCTGCCTTTTACCCTGGTTCCATATACTTTTAATTAAACCTCACTTTAGTGATAATCTGATTCTCACAAATAAAGCAATAGTTAACATCAGTGACAGAGACAGGATGTTCCTGAACTATGGAGTGAGTGGGACTGTTTGGATTCCATATTTTTTCTCAAAATTAATTTTTTTTTCATTCTAAAGGTAACAAGTTCACAGAATTTTTTGTGCTCTGCTGAACTGTTCTGTTGGTTCCATGAAGAAAACCCAGGAATGTTCTAGATTGCGTGAGTTTCAGCTTAAAATGCAGTTTATTTTTATTTTTTTAGTTTTCTCATGATTTATGTGGAAAAAATAGGTCATTTTATTCTCTTTAATCAATAATATTTATTGTAATCATTATGTTGGTATAAGCTTTGTTCTCATTAGTCAATAATTGCTCCAACATGATAAAATAAACAAGATAATCTAAGACAAAGTACTATTAGTATTACCAGGAAGAATCTTGAAACCTTGCTTGATTGTAGTGATTTAGATAAAAGCATATGTGGTCCTCTCCCACCCCTGGGTCACATTACTTTTTATGTTTAGAGGTTGCTAGGCAACAGGGATGACTCCTGAATTACAAGTGGTTAATCCCAGGCAAGTGTCCATGTGAGTATCACTAAATGGATGCCTGCCTATCTGTCTGTCTGTCTGTCTGTCTGTCTGTGTACACATGCATGTGTGTGTGTGTGTGTGTGTGTGTGTGTGTGTGTGTGTAAAATGACAGTAAAGAAGAGAAGGTCATTAATTTGGGGAGTATGGTAAGAGCTGGAGGGGAGAGGAAGGGCTGGAAATGTCAAAATTCTCATACACAAAATTCTCTAAAAAATAAATAAAAACTGCAAAAAATGTAGCTAACGAAGGAAAACATAGCTAATGAAGGAAATGGTGGAGAGACTGAAGAAGACTCACGCCTGTGACGGGGACAGGATTGTTAATACTGAAAAGGGTTTTCATCTTAGTCACTACAATAGATGCAGCACACACTGAAGCATAAGTACACTATCCTGAAGAGTCAGGAGAATGACCTCTGGCCACTTCATGGCTACACACACATATGCTCCTGCACACATATGCTCCTGCACACATATGCTCCTGCACACATGTGCTCATGCATACGTGTGGTGTGCTCATGCACACATGCACACACCCTGATCAAGTCAAATGGATTACATTCCAGAGCAAACAAGAAGATGAGAAAACCCAGGAAAAGGTAAGCAATAATCCGCTTATTCACTTCCATTCTGAACTTGTATCCAGTTCCTTTCATCTGCTGCTTCTCCTCACATCAGCAGCAATCTCAGAATCAGACAGCAGTTATTTGCCTGAAGAGCTGTATTCTGTGACTCATCACACCCCTGCCTCCCTTGTGTGGTGGGTGGCTGCACTCTGACATTTACCATTCACACTGTAAGGACAAACAGAACAGAAAACCTGACTGACTACAGCACACATTCTTTGAGTGCACAAACGCAAAACCAGGAACCCAAAGATTTGTTCTGTGTCTTACCAATTTCTGTTAGAGAGCTGAGACTATGGTTTGCACCCTCGACCCCTCCTTCCCGGTCTCCTTCAGACCCATACTTATTTTCTGACATAACTCTGATTCCAGGGCCTGCTTTTAATTTCCTTATCATCTCCGGATCTTGTGAGTATGGGCTCCTGCGTGTCAAGGCACAGCCTATACACGCTGAGGCTTGAAGACAATCTGGTATGTTGATTTTCAGGTGCTGCCCACCTGATATTTTGAGGCTTGCTGCTTCCCTGGAATCCACTAACTTGGCTAGGTGGATTGGCTGTTTAGTCCCAAGAGTCTTCTTTTTCACTGCCCCAGTATGTAGACTGCAAGCTTATGCCGTCCAGTCAGCCGTTTATTCACATGGGTTCTGGGTAGGAATGTCCGTTCTCACGCAAGCACTTTTAGAAATTGAGTTAATCCCTAAAACTCAGTCTTGAATCAACTTCTTACTCGAGTATATAGCAGAAAGCTCGACAGGGTGCTTTGGCTTCTTACATTAGGACCTTTCAAGATATCAATTTTGGTTCTTTAATAACAAGTGATTTACTTGATCAAAATGATAGGTACTTCCTACTCTTAGCATGAGAATATGTATCATGTTTATGGTGGATTTTCTTATTGGGTTGAAATGTCTCTTTGTGTCCTGTTATGTGTTCACTTCTACAGCAACTGAGCATAGCATAAACCAGCCAGTTGTCACCCAGGCCTGACACACTGGGGTCTGCACTGACCTCTTTCTTGTCATCAAGCTGCTGCTAAAAGTGATGCCCAGTTGGTTCCCGGACAGCTTTTCCTGCCCTAATGTACAGCTACATTTTTATGGAATTCATTCTTTTCTAACCTCATCTTTTTATGAATATTTCTGAACCCCATCCCTTACGCCTCTCACCTCATACCTGTGAACTGGAGCTCTGTGAGTGTCATCTCCAACGTGATGCTCAGTGGAAGGCAATTTTGTTGACAGAGTACATTTGGCAATATCTGGAGACAGTTTTGACCGTCAGGATTGGAGAGTGGCTAGAAGTCAGTAATACTGCTAGGCAGCCTTTGCACAGGAAAAGGCCCACAAAGGAGGGCCCAGTCCAAAATGCTGCCACGGTGGAGAAACTGTGCTCCAGATGTGATGTCTAGTTTTTTGTGGAAGTGGAACATCTACAGCCCTGCATCTCTATATAGTAGCATATCTATTCTAGCCAATACAAGCCACTACAACCATGAGCAAATGGGGTTCTGCTAGCAGTGAGAGCCAGAGCCTGGTGTGGTTGGGCATTTGTCTTCACCATTGTAATCACAGAGAGTACAGATGTTCTAAGGGAAAAAAGTTATAAAATGGATTTTGTTTACTATTACTCTCTCCATTCTTTTAAGACAGGTAGAATAGAAGAGGTTTTAATGACATGTAGCAATGCAACAGCAGCTGTAAGGTACTAAGTCAGTAATATATAACAATGACTGCTTTTAGACAATAGAAAGGATGGACACATTTAAGATGGGTGTTGAGAGCAAGACTTCTATTATTCCTCAGGATGATGAAGGCATAAATTGAACTGTTATTTTATACACAGAAAAAAATTTCATGGAGGCTGCTGGGTATAAAACAAACAATAGAGAAGACACCCAGATCTACGCTGGAGAAAGTGAATATGTATAATGTGTGACCCTGGAAGGAAGTGTTTCTGTAACTGGCCAGCACACTGCTTAACAACCCACATTTTCTGTGTGTGCTTTAACCTCGTAGCTTGACACTTACCTGCAAGGTCAGTGGGGAAGGCAGGCTCCCATCCCATACTCCTGGAGCTATTATTTCTATAGGAGGTTCATTCTGTAATGTCATGCTGAACAGCCTAGACCCCAGCATAGACTTTCTGCAAAAGAAGACAGGCACATACAGACAGGAGTCACTTCAAGGAAAGCTATGAGTGTCTGCACATGCTTATTTTGGAATGGAACATGGCAGCTGTTTCTGTGACTTCATTCAGTAGCTAGAAGAGAAATAAGATACTCTACAAGTCCAGACACTGATTGATAGCTCACTGCTAACATTTCACACATAACATGTTTTCATAGAGAAGACATTTATTTTCATAGGTGGTTAATATTACAGTAATTTGTAACAGTAGCATGTGTTAGTGATAGCCCTTGGTGGTGATGACTGGCTAGAATCTCAGATTTGCACTCTGGATTTATGGGTGTCTGAACTCAGTAAGAATGAAAAAAATCTCTTTCGATTTTTTTCCTTCTTCTCCATGCAATAACTAAATTTCTTGGCCATTTAAAGATTCTAAATTTATATGAAGACAAGATTTAAATCAGCACAGCATATGGGCTGCAGAATCAAAATGCTTGTAGGACTTCACAAGAAAAATGTTCCTTTACACGTAAATAGAAAGATTATTTATGTTCGGAATCCTTTAAAATCAGTTGTAAATTAGCATAGTAAATGAGAGAGCATGAAGCAAATACTTTAACCAAGAAAGAAATCATCCAATGGCTGCAGTAACACCTAAACCCACAGATTTCTATACAAAAGAAAAAAAGAATTAAATGTTACCTGTGCACAAATCAGAATTTTGGCAACATATTTCAATGGTAACTAAGAATGGTGTTTGGTTTCACTATACCAAACTGGAAAACGTAGATCCATAGGATAACACAAGTAAATGTAAGATTAAGACAAACCATCTCTCAATACCATCCAATTCAGGGTGGAGTAGGAGCTGGTCGTGAACCTAAGGTGGTTCCGTAGTGGCTGAGATAACCGGGCTCACACTGGCTCATCCAGCACCCCTGGCTAAACTGGAAGATTGTAATGAGCTCCGCTACTCCAGCTTCTGACAAAATAAAAGGCTGTCAGCTTTAAGAGTGGCTGAGGTTTGGAGATCAGAGCCAGCAGGCCACAGGGTCTTTTTAATTTTTCCTTTCCTTTCTAATCCCGTGTGCCCTTTCATCTTAGGAAGAGAGTCAGAGTGTGAGAAAGCTATCTGAGTGACTAGGCATTTTTATCCAAAAGCACTTCCATATTTCCCCTAGCCAGTGCTTCCCTGTGAGTGGACAGGGTTTTGCCCTCATTAATTGCAGGGTGAAAATCATGAAAAGATGACATTTTTACACCTGTGTCTTGGAATGTGTTAGGTTTATGATTTTACTGGAACATTCTGCCTTGGCCACATTTGAAACAACAACAACAAAAAATCTGATTTATTTGACTTGGTTTCTATCAAGAACTAATCAAATGGTGTCTGTTCTTTCTGCCCTTAGATAGATTGCATCTAGAATCGCCCCAGTTCCTACTTGGTGGCACAGGATTTAGAATGAAGTCAGAGCCCTAGCCATGGAAGTAGGTCATGTGGAGCTTAGGAAGGAGAGCACAGAGTATGGACCACCAGATGGGCAATGGCGGTTCATGTTATACAAACATTAAGGCCATTCTGTTTTACAGGTGTTTGTTTTGCTTAATATCAGAAGCTTATTTTCAGATAGCAGACTATCCAGTTACTGCAAGCAGGGCATTCATACACTTCCCCATAAATAAATGTCAGAAGATGCTCAGTACCAGAGAGGAAAAAACAAAAAAAACCAGACCTGACGATCTTAGTGGCTTCAGGAGATGGGGCTTTCACCTGAACTCCACTCACCGCGGCAGTCAGAAGTAGACCCGACTAATCACTCAATATATGTTATGTTACATTGATCCATTTGGAAAGAAGAGTTAACTTTTTAAAAATTAGTGCTGAGGGTACAGTTGTAACCTAAATGATGTTCCTTTATTCTTTTGTTTAAAGGTGTGCCAAATTGCTCTATTATAGTGTTATTTAATATATAAATTGTGTGGCTGTATATAAAATAGAGGGTGGTTTCATTTTAAACAATAAAGAAAATTTAGATACGGAGACAATAAAAAATGTACATATTTAGACCAATGTAGGTGGGGATCAGCAGTGGTTAAAAAGCAGTTACTACTGGGGTGAAGAGACGGCTCAGTGGTTAAGAGCACTGGTTGCGGTACCAGAGGACTTGGGTTTGATCCCCTGCATCCACACGGTGTTTCATAGCCATCTGTGACTCCAGTTCTAGGGAACTCAGTGTCCCCATCTGGGCTCTATGAGGGCCAGACACCCAAGTGGTGCAAAGATATCCATGCATGTAAAGTATCCATACATTAAAATAAAATTTAATAAGATACTATGGTAAAAAATAATATTAGTCAATTACACATGCACAAACAAAAAACAAAACAAAGAAACAAAAAGTTATAAAGGCTGTCTACAGGCATCATGACGTGTATTAGGAAGCCTGGAGCGTGCCTGCAGCATCTAGCCTTTGTTAGCTAAGCTTACTGGAATTTCCTGGACAAAATCCATGTTTATCAAGAGTTCTCACACAGTGTTGTGGTTCTTCTGGCACTGGAGGCTGGCTCCAGAAAGGTGGTACAGAGAGGGTAACTAGGCCTGACCACAAGATTGCAAACACTCCCTGCATAGCACAACTGCACTATTCATAGCTTTAAAAAATATGTGCTTAGAAATTAGATTCTATTTTCGTACATGGCATTTGAAGATATTTGTCCTGGATATCCTTAAGGTCTTTTAAACTTGATTTATATCCAATTCAATGATTAAAATTTCAACCCTGAATCTGCTTCATTGAGGAAGACACATGAACTGGATAATGCTTCTGTCATGTTACTTCCCAAAACAACAAAATAATGATTATTGAGTTTAGTTATCAAGGATTTTTGCATCAATTCCCAGCATCCAGGGCCAGAGGTTACAGAGGCTTATGTCATTGGGAAGCCAGAAGAACCAGAGGACCTGATGCAACAAATAAAATAATTTGAGATCCTTATTCTGTTAGGTCTAGTGAGCTTCATGCATGTCTAAACGGAGAGCTACTGAGATGCCAAGGCCATACCTGTGTGGGGTGATGGCATTTTTACGTATGTTCATGGTATAGGATGTGGCCTTTCAAAGCAGGAAGTTGAAAACAGAGAAAGCTAAGGTGGGAACTCAAACTTGAATTCTGGCTTTTGTTCTACTTTTAAGCTGCTTGATGACTGACATCAGACCACCTTTCCAAAGAGCTTCCCATCCTCAAGCATGGCAATTGGATGGAAGGCCTTTTGTGGATCATAAGAAATGAACTTAACACAGTGTAACTACTGTTTACTATTTAATTATGAGACAGAGTTGTCATGACACAGTCAGCATTAACAACCCTGGCAATTCCCCCTAAGACATCAAATTGGTTGAAGATTACAACTTATCTTGGGTCATGTTTGAAATTCTACCAATTATTCATATTTTCCAAGACTTTACAAACCCGGGGGAGTCTTCAAAATGCTGTTCCTCTTGAGAAGAACTGAATAAGAACCTTTGAGGGATAATTGGGATCTTGGTTTATGTTATAACATTCAAGAATAGTCTATTTTTCAGTTAACGTAGGGAATCTCTACGGTGTAGAAACTTCCACGATAAAAATGCTAAGTAACAATTACACTGTTTATTATCAGTGAACTTGAGTTGGAAAGGGAGCTCCTGGACACGGCTGTGCTGAAGAAGACCCCACCCTGCTGAAGCATGGGGAGCACTGTGACTGTGGATACAGGGACAGTCTTGTCTCCAAAAGAAGGTTATGTGATTTTCTTCACTAAATCTTTTTTTTTTTTGGATTTGAGGTATTTTTTATAGACCTGAAAGTGAGTGCTTTTGATATTTGCAAATGTCAAAGCATATTTTTTATGTGTAGACATCCACTAACACAGCCCTCATAGGTATATCTGAGCTTAATTACCATCGCTCTTTTAAAAGACCACTGTGGAGGCTCCGAAGAGGCAGACTACCTCCAGGAAGCCATTCTGAGGTCATGTCCATGTTGGAAACAATATCGATATAAGTGGTCATTACAATTGCGCACAGCTGGTGAGGGGCCATTCAAACTATAATAAAAGATTCGATATCAGATGATTATGGGCAAAGGTTATTCTGTGAGTGGAAATGAAAGTAAGATGCCACTTTTCGGTGTTCTGAAAATATCTACACCAAATAAACAGAATAAGAATCTCCGCAAATTGTAGTGAGGAGAAAAATGGAATTTGTAGCTGTGTCTCAACAGCTAAACCTGGTGGATTTTTGGTGTCTTAGAACAATCTTGACTTCTTTTGATTGTTTATCCCAGGAGAGATGGAAAATTTTCTGGTTTTGATGAAAAACAGTCTACTTGGAACAAATGTCCAAATGTTTGTTGAAATAACTATAGAAGTCTACTTGCTTTCTAATGTCTAGTTATTATTGCTTTATATACATTTCCTTGAAAAATAATCACTGTGGATCAGTTCCAGATAATGGCCTCCCACAGACTCCCACACTGGAAGACCATCCCATGCAAACAGCTATAAGTGATGCATGCTGGCGGGGAGCCAGTGTTTATACTGGCATCCCTATCTACAGAAGGCCAGTGAAGAGGACCAAATGCACTGAATGCTCTTTCCAGTTAATAGCAGAAAATATGACTTTACAAAAATGCTCCATCTAAAATACTGCAGTTGAAACTGGAAACTCAAAAGTTAGAAAGTGTCCCTCTTAGACTGCTCCTAGGGGAAACTCATGAATGTTCTTAGCCCTTGAGTCAAATGTCTGAAATATGTGCTAACAGCAGCAGACATTCCTATTAGATCTAATCTGTGCTTTTAAAAATCTGTCTACAAGGATTGAGTTGTTTCCATTTTGTAAAAAATATCGAATAATTGCCTATTTATATTTTATGGAAGATGGCAGACTTTATAGAGAAGAATACATTCCCTGTCTTCAATATACACATGGAGAACAACTAATCAAAACCAAGCCACAGACACGTAGATACACAGAGACCAATAGGACATAGGACATAGACAAACATACTCATATACATGACACATAAATACATATGTAAACAAAGAAAGATGCACATGTAAACACATACACACATACACACAAAGAGACACATACATACAATATACACATACACACAATATACATATACAGATGTACATACATATACACACAAGCCAATGGACACACAAGGTCCGGATCAGAAAAAATCCAATGGATTTTAAAAATTTGATCTAGCTTGTTTGTCTATAGTGTCTGGTTGTTGGAAATGAAAACTGAAAAATAATATTTTAAACACTTTCATAGCACTATGTTTTTCTGAGGCAACATGTGTAGAAACATGTCTAATAATAATATTAGCATAATAACACAAGTTCTAGCTTTTGAAGCTCCTGGATTTTATAATCTGATCCTAAGACAGGGCTTTCCATGTTTCAAAAAAAAAAAATACACTGATGGTTCTGGAAATATTTTTCCTTCAAAGCATAGGCAATCATAAATTGATTTTATTGTGTTCTAAGTGTGAATGATTCTCAAAAATTAGAGATTAAAAAATGGCTTATTTTTCAAAGGCTGCTAGTTTAGAAAGAATATCTGTACTTACAGTTCTGTGCATCTTTGGGAGGCACCAAGTATTCCTTTTTGGCAATCATACTAGCGAAATTGTCATGTTTTATCATTTTACTGTGGTCAGAATTTTATAACTTTTTTTCTAAATAACAATATATTCATTTTGAAATACTTATTTCAGGGACATTGGCAGTTTAACAAAAAAAAAGTCATTGAGACTGGTCTTGCCAACCATTTTGACAGCCCAAGAAGCACACCTTAACACCTCTCCATTGTAAATGACCCAGCTACTGAGCAAAGCAAGTGGCCTGCTTCTAAAGTCAGTTCTCCATTCTGACTCTTCTGTTCTGATTTCAATACTCGTGATTTATATTGAGCTACCTCATTTTAGTATAAAATGTCCTCTTGATTTTCTCATTATGCTATAACCGGAGGAACATTCAGTTCCCGGAAGGTTGAATTGGAACAGGAGCTCGGTTAATCACGGATGATGTACTTACTCTTTTGGAAACAGTGGAAGGCAGGTCCAGGCCCGCAGATTTGTGCTGTGGGTGGCAGAGTCGACCCCGAACAGTTTTATAACGAGCATGGATTCTCTTGGAAGTGACTTTATCTCAAGAGGAAAATTGATTCTGAAAAGCAAAGGAAGTATCCAATGATAACCATGATTTTCCAAACATTTTCTTGTAATTTTTTTTAAAGAAAAATATTTGATTATTTGAATGGAGACATCATCTTGAAATTTTTAATGACACATAGAAGGTCATATACTAAGAATTTTACTCCTTATAATTTTGACATGTAGAGTGATTTAACAATAGAATAACCCGACTCATACATTATTGTAAATATATAGGAAAGACTGGTTAAATTTATTGCTGGTAGTAAATAACTAGAAGTGGAGCTTGGTTGTTTACTTTGTGTGTGTGGAGGGTTTGGCGAGTGTGGCATGGCTTGTTTGTGAAGTTAGGGGGCAACTTGCTGGACTCCTCTCCTTTTACCATATGGGTTCTGTGGATCAAACTCAAGTCATCAGAACTGGTAGAAAGCCCTCTTAAGTGCTAAGCCATTTTGCCAGTCCAAGTAACATGTGTTAAAGAATCTTTCATGCTGAGCTGATGTGATAGAGTTTCAGAAAACCATTCCCAGAAGGGAAAAGTACATAGCACACCATGTGGGAAAGTGAAGAGGATTCTTGTGAATCAGAGGATTCCCTTATAGGGGAGAAGAGAGGCTCATTAAGGCTCAGGATGCTAACGAAATCAAGCTTAGGAAACTCAAGGAGTTTTAAGTTCTAGAGTCATGAGAGTCACAAGGTCCCTTCACAAGGTCACAAGCCACAAACAGTTGCTGAGAGAGGATGCTCTTTGCCCAGAAGAGCTACCTGCTCCTGGAGCTGAGAGCTCAAAAGATGCAGTATTTTTTCTCTTTTCTTTTTGTTGCCAGTTGTCAGTGCTGGAGTGGGTTTTACAATAGCCTCTTGTTAAGTTACCTACGCTCCTATAATTAGTGGTATAAGCTGATTAGCTCACCAGCTAGATTTCTGTAGAGTATTCTTTTGGTATGACATCAATTACATATCAGGGTGAACATATGTCTGTCGCATCTCTCCAGAAAAAGTCATGCATCTTGTAGGCTGGGAGATACATGAGGAAAAAGAGTAGTTCTGCCTGAGAGATGATATGTCACTCTCAGTGATTGCTGCAAAAGGTGAAGTCAAGCTAAAGGAAGCAGAGGATGGTACAATTAGAACATGTGCTCCTTCACTCTTGAGATCTTTGAGTACCAACCTTAGACATTTGAAGTAACCTCCCAATGGCAAACGAGAATTCTCAAAGCAAAAAATGAAAGAATAAAGACTTATTAATGACTTGAAATATGGAGTGAGGTGGGACCTCGAGGTTGGGGAGATGATCAGAGAAGCACAAACAGGAATTCCTGCCGGATGTGTTTCAGGTGAGATGCTCTGAGCTCAGATCCTGGATGGCATTGCATTTAGGGGAAAGAATGAGCTTCAAGATAAATGAAGCACTGTTCATCTGTCAAAGAGTGCATTCAAGAGCTGGATAGAGGAGGGTGGTCTACTGAGCTGGCAGGCTCTGAAGAATAGTGCACCCCTCTTCAGGGAGAGCGGGGAGTTTTCCTTAACCTCCCTTAGACACAATGGGGAGAGTAGTAATATACTGTGGGGAAATAGGCCCAAGATTGACTGACATCACCCAATTATATTTAATTGCAACATTTGTGTGTAAAGAAGCTCCTAGGGGTGAGAACAGAGTAACTCAGAAACGGATCCAGATGAGGTATCTTAGAGGTACGGTGAATGAACCAGAGTTAGCCGAAAGCATAAGAGTACAGAAGGACAGAAAGAAATTGGTGTTGAGTTCTAGTTTCTATACTGTAATATAGCAGATGATTCGACCGATAGGAAATAGAGAAGAACCTGAGATTGAAGAAATGTAACGTAATCTTAGTGTATGATATCATACAACTAAGTTAATAATGGCTGTCAGACGTCAGTGAATAAGCTGTCTGTAGAAAGGATGAATCGTATCTGGGACAGGAGAGTTTACATGTTGGAAAGTTGGCTCTGATGGTTATCAACATGTAATCTGAATGAGAAGTCAGGAGGTCATAATGGGAGGAAAAAGAACAGTGATGAAAATCTACTTTTAAAGATGGGGAAAAACCAAGTTTATTAAAACATTGTATATTTTGCTGTCTAAGTATTTTTCACTTATATTATTTCATAGTTTCCACATTCACTCAAGTCTTTCTGGGTATAAAAGAATCTCTGAAATGACATAAAATGACAAAAATGCAGAAGGTACAGTAATTTCTTGAATGCTCCTTTATCTATAATTGACTCTATATTGCATTTCCATTTTTTCTGTTCTGTGATGGGAGCAATAATCTTATTCCATTTTTCACATAACCTACAAGCCCCCCACCTCTTTTTTTAAAAGAAGACCTGGCTTTTTCCTATGTGCCATGAGCTTTTTACATTAAGAATGATTAAAACAGAGGCATTGCAGTGAATGGTTTCTGCCAATCTTCATTCATTCACTTTCACAAAAATCAATTCTAGGAAAGAGTCCATGCATTCTAAACAGATCTCTGTTCATCCTCTGAATACATATGAACTCACATTCACTGGAGAAATTGTTTCTGTTTTTAAACTTCTCTATGACTACTTAAAAACAAAAGAATGACCATTTGAGTAGGAAAAGAAACAGACTTTATAAAATAATCCAGTTGGGGCTGAAGAGTTGACTTGGTAGTGAAGAGCACTTGCTACCCTTCCAAAAGATCAGAGCTCAGTCACCAGCTTCCATGCCTGGTAACTCATAACTGCCTGCACCTCCAGCTCTGATCTCCTCTCTGGCCTCCATGGACAACCTCACACAGGACATAGTCTCATACAAAGCCACACATACATACATAGAAATAAAAAGAAATCATTTAGAAAGTAAAAATGAGTAACTGTTATTTTTTTCACCTACATAAGATACTTCCCCCCCAAACCAGAGTAAGTTTGGTGCTTAATATTAAAGGCTAGCAATGAGAGGCACTTTCACCTCCAATTTAACAAATGCTAATAAAATATACTGTTACAAAACTGTTACAGGCATCTAGAAAAATGAAATATAAATGTGTTTAATATGTGGAATGTGTTTAATAGAAGTAAAATAAAAATTGATATTAGGTTGAAATGCCCATCTCTCCAGGAAGAATGCAAAGATCTTTCATAGAGAAGTAACACAAGCAGTTTTAAGAAAATAAACATCAATACCTTTTTATAAATATTAAGAAGTCTCTCATTTTTTTGTGAAACTAACCTTACAATTGAATTTTTATCTCTTGAGGTGAAAGCCAATTTGACTTTTGGAAATAATCACAGACAATTTTTAGTTGAATTAGAATAATAATTCTAGCAATTAATATAGTTAATAACATTTTAAAGAAGTTCTTGGTTACACAAAAGTCACCAATCAACCAATAACCCTTATTGTACTTTTATTCTGCATTATACTTCTTTAGAAGATAAATAAAAAGCATTTTAAAAAGCAATGTGTACCAGTTAGGATATGCACGCAGAAATATAAACTAATACATCTAGTTAAGGTATCATTTGAAAGAAGTTCAGAGTTCAGAAAAAGCAGTAAAAGAAAAAGTAGACATCTATGATGCAGAAAGGGCTCACTCATGGAGAAGGAAGTTATAGGGTATTTGCAGATGGGTGGAGCAAAGTAGCATGTTTCTGACCCAAAAGAACCGCTAGCCAAGTGTGATCTCCACTCTGGGTATGGTAAGTAGAAACAACTGAGAACATGGTAAGGTGGAGAGGCAGGGGCTGGGGTTATGGATGTGGAGGCACATGGGTAAGCAGAGGCTCCAGCACAGAGCCAGTGCTCTACACTAAGTGATTCAGATTTCTATCTAAATGAATTGAAAACTCACTGAAGGATTTCATTAAAAGAACTGATACCATATTGTTAAACTGATCAGGTCATGGAAACTGCATCTTTGGTAAAAAGAAATAAGGACCTTAAATAAACAAGAGGGCCTGGTAAACGCACAAGTCATAGAGCAATTTGAATTTGTGTGAGTGGGAAGGATTCTGTTGTGTGTGGGAACGGAAGGTTGGACACCCTGTCTCAGGACACAGTTACCACTGACTGTGTTAGCACTAAGGTCACACAGATATAATAGACGGGCTAAGGTCACTTTAGCACGGTGGTTCTGAACCTGTTGGTCACGTCCCCTTTGGGAATCTGTAGTCACATTTTTGGAATTTTGGTTTCTTTAGAAAGTATAAAAACATAAGAATATGTTTTTTTTTGTTTTAATCCTAGGTGTGGGGATCTGAGGATGCTTCACAGCCACTGATTATGATTTACCTGGTGCTCTAGCAGGGATGTGATTTTTGCAAGCTACAGATAGTTCCTGTCATTGTGCGGCATTTAAAATTCTAGGGACTTTTCAGAGGGTATATAAATGCTAGAGCTCTGAGAGGTGGCTGGGTTGTTGGTCATGTTTGGTTGCAGTTTGTTAAGTAGTCATGTGCAAAGAAGAAATTAGATATTCTGATGGCAATGGTTAAATTTGCCTCAAGGAACTTAGGTAGTCTAACAGTAAAGTTGGTCTCTTTCTGACCCTTGACTTTATTCAGGGGATCTATTTTTTCCTTCTCTCCTCTTTTCTTTTGTATCTAGTTTTAGGGACTTGAATTGTGGAAGAAAAAGGGTAGAGGGGGTACAAGAGAGAAGAACCCACAGGGCAGCAAATATCAGCTACAGGGATCAAATGAACATTTCACGGGGGCCTCCTAAGACCATTTGGAAATATCAGATATTTACACTACAAATTACAACAGAAGTAAAATTGCAGTTATGAAATGGCTATGAAAACAATTTTATGACAGGAATCCCCACAACACGAAGAATGTTATTAAAGGGTCCCAGCATCAGGAAGGTTGAGAACCACCTCTTTGGCACATCCTTGGACTCCTAGAAGCTCTCCATATGCTTTTCAATGATAAACACTGAGAACCAAATTGTCTTCCACAGCTAGACCTTCTGAGAACTCCTAACGACAGTGAGCAGGCATAGTCTTCTACTTGGCAAGTTGAGTATGCAGACCTCAGCAAAGCATTAGAGACCACATGGTAATTGGAAAGCATAGGAACAGAGAAAGAAGCTTCAGGAAAATTGCCAGTGCTGTGGATGGGTTTGTAACTCCAAGAGTTTGAGTAAAAAGAGGACTTACATTGGGGGTGTAGCAGGGAAAGGGGTACAGAGGGTAGTGTCAAGAAGGCAGCTAAGGGGCTGGAGAGATGACTTAGCAGTTATGAGCACTGGCTGCTTTTGTAAAGGTCTGGGTTTCACAACCATCTGAGGAGATCCAGTGCCCTCTCAGAGCTTTTATGAGCACTGTATACACATGGTACACATACATGAAGTCAAGCACTTATACACATAGAATAAAAATAAACGAACCTCTTTTTAAAAAAGAACCCGAGCTTTAATAACTGACCACTAGAGGACAAAGCTGGAGCCTTTTCCTTTAATTAGCAATACATTCTAGGTACTTATTCCCCACCCCCACTGATTATTTAAATATAGATGCAATTAATTTATGTGAGAAAAGAGAGACCATATATTATCAGATGATTTCATTTTTCTTAGCTGGAACCAACTTGGTTAAAGTTCAGAATATTCCTCTTCTCCAGTATGTGAGTGAACAATAGTGCCTCTTGTGTTTATAATTTTCCCTGCTCCTCAATCCAGTCATATGGATGGGACAGTTGTTTAGAATTTATAATGGCCTTTAAATCTGTTCAAGGATCAATCTGTTATCTACTGAGCCTTCGTATTTGTCACACCATCGAATCAGTTAACTGGTTCCCAAATGCTCCTCCTTCTCTTCCTCCTCCTCCTCTTCTCCCTTACTCACTCCTTCTCTTCTTCCCTCCCTCTCTCCCTTCCTCCCTCATCTCTCTCTTACACACACACACACACGCACGCACGCACGCACACACACACACACACACACACACACACACACACACACACACACACCATGACCTGTTTCTTTTTTTAGCTAGCCAGTACAGCCAGAATAGAGGTTAAACTTACATTTCATTCCAGTTGACCAGAAAAGAGAATGACTTTGTGACAGGCAGGGATCTGCAGCTTTTTACTTGGCACAACTTCTTCCCAGCATATGTGAGCCAGCAGGAAAACGAAAATGCTTTGTAGCTGAAAAGAAACGTTGATTCAATAAGCTCAACACAGGATGAAAGAAGATAGTTTCCTAAAGGTGGTCAATTATTGTTATTGTCCAAATCAAACAATAAAAATACATTTGTTTGTGTAAAAAATGTGCTCTAAAATTCGCTATAAAAATTATGTTGGGTAGGTCAGGGAGACTGCAGATAGGCGGCCCCATAACCTTCCTGTGTCTGTGGAGACACCAGTTCAACAACACAATGACCTGATACCTCTGGGAAATCCAGGAATCTGGATTTCAAGGGTTCTATCTATACCCAGATGGCAAGAGCAGACACGTCAGAGCAACCATGAAAATTCATAAGGTTCAGCCTCAGTCCCTCCTCACCTACCACTTGTTAGTGTGTGTGCATGTGTGTGAGTGTGTGTGTGTGTGTATGTATGTGTGTGTGTGTGTGTGTGTGAGAGAGAGAGAGAGAGAGAGAGAGAGAGAGAGAGAGAGAGAGAGAGAGAGAAACTGGATGATTTAATTTTAGGAGACACAGACACAAGACTGATGTTACTCTCCTATGCATTTATATGCTGATGGGAGAAGGTAGAGAGTCAGAGCCTCTGAGAACAAAGAACAATGTCAATTCTTATATTTTGTGTGGTGCTTCTTGCTCCTTTTTTGGAGATACTGTCTATCCATAGTACAGGGTAGCCTGGAATTTGCTCTAGAGTCTGATGTGGTCTTCTGCTCTCAGCTGTTCAACTTAAGGACTACAGGCACCACCACTATGGAAACTTAAAAATAATTATTTTTGTAAGTTTACTTTTATTGTACAAAATAATGGTTTCTTTGTGCTATGCTCATGCATGTATATAATAAAATGTGCTTATTTTAGCTATACTCGGTATCCCACGACCTTTCTTCATCCACCATTCCTTTCTTTTGATCATCACCTTCTTTCATAATAGCCTCCCTTTTTTCTTCCCATGCCTCAATTTTCCTGCTAGATTCCATATTTGATCCTAATCATACTATATTTATCCTTCTTAGGCTGGAGTGTTGTGTTTAACATGATCTCCAACTTCGTCCTTTTTCCTTGCAAAGTATATGATTTTGCCCTTATTCGTGGACAGTAATGCTTTCCTGTGTTTAAACAGAATATTTTATCTATGTTTATGTAGTTGGAAGTGTAGCTGATTCTATAACTTGGCTATGTTGGGTAGAGCCACCTTCAACAAGGATATGTGTATGTATGTCCACACAGTAAGTTCTTTGGAGGCTAGTAAGGGTTCACAGTAGTATATTTGCACTTCTTTGAGGAACCTACAAAGTGAGTTCCAACTCCCCATTGCTAAGTTGCATTCCCATCCGCAGTGCACAAAGCTGGCCATTTCACCACATCCTTCCTCTGGATGTTGCTCTCTGTTCCCTTGGTGGTAGCTGTGACTAAGGTGACAATATCACTCAACACTTTTTCTGTGCATTTCACTTCTCTTATGTCCTTTTGAGATTTTCTTTTTTATTACCATGAAGAATGCCTTTGAAATTTAGGAGGGGACTCCATTGACTCTATAGACAGCTTTTAGAACTATGGCCAATTTCCTTCAAAATTAACCTAGCCAGACTACTGACTTAGGAGAGCCTTTCTATGTTCTAGGTCCCTCTTCATTGTTTTCCTCAGCATGTATGATTTTTTCTGGAGAGTTATTTCACACATTTTGTTAGGTTGTTTCAGGAATTAGAAAGTTTTTCTTTGGTTTGTTTCCTATTATTTTTTCCTCTCTCTCTCTCTCTCTCTCTCTCTCTCTCTCTCTCTCTCTTTCTCATCAGTGTATAGATGTGACATCTTTGTCAAAAATTAGATGTTCACATTGGTGTAGTATTATGGAACTGTGAGAGGTAGCTGGGTACCTGGTCAAAAAGGCTTTGAAACACGGAGACCATCAGGAACAGTAGGAGTTTGGCCTTGCTCCTGATCTCCTGGCTCCTTTCACATAGCTACTGCCCCCGCCTCCAGAGAGGTCTGTGGCCATCAGTCATAGAGAAGACACTCCTACTAGCCCCCCACCACAGGTAGAGGGCATGACTACAGGCCACAGAGCCTCAAGACAGATCTCCATATTAATGAGATACCTAAAGGCCAGAGGGCGTAGCCAATTAAGCATTCCTTCCTGACCCTCCTCCTTGCAAAAGGTATTTAACCTCAGGCCCACTTCATCCATTTTCCATTATAACAATAAATATCTTAAGACCATAAATTATCTCTCTTCTTTGGGGCCTGCCATGTGGAACTGTAGAGAAAATTTTCAACTAAAGTGCTGTTGTCTAATCTCTCGCCAATGATCTCTTTACATTTCCAGCCATGGATACCATCAACTCAAGCAAACAAGCCCAAGCTGAGACCCCCCAGCCAAGCAAGTCGCTGGGACCAAGAGTCTTATCTCTGTGGGATGCAGCCAGAGCTTCTCCCCCTCTCCCCGTTGCGGGTCAATCCAGCCCTTTTCTTGGCCCTTCCACAGATTTTCAGTGCAGACACTCAGCGGTGCCTGAGAGCCAAAGGGTCTGAGAACCAGTTGGTTTCTGGCCACCTTGGCCCAGGAACTCCCAACCAAGAGCTCCAGCCTTGTGGGACCCCAGACTGTGTTCTCCCTCCCCCTTCCCCCCCCCCAGTAGACCCTTGTGGCTTCTCACAGCCCAATGTCCACCCTGCACCTGCTTGGTGTAAACACAGCCAAATTTCCGTGCCTCTGCCTCTCTGATCTGCAGCCCAAGCCCCTTGGGGATAGCAGAAGTGGCATCCACAATTCAACACAATAAGAACCATGCCCACACATGCCACAGCCCAACATAGTATTGTGCATTTGTTATTCTGCAACATTGGTTACATGTCTTGTTTGTTCCTGAGACATGTTGTCTTTGTCACTGTGGCTCTGTTGTCTAGTTTGAGGCCATGTTTTGTGAAATGGATGATACTGTTTTTTGTGCTTAGCACTGTTATGGCTTCCCTTTGTATTTTTTTGTGAAATTTGGGGTATTTCATTTTAGTTCTGTGGAGAATGTCATTAAAATTCTAAAGAGAATTGCACTGAACCTATAGGTTAGTTTTGGTATTGATCATTTTCACAGTATCGATTCTGCCAATCTAGAAGCACAGAATTTCTTTCTGTCTAGCTTCTTCTCCATTTTAAAACATGTATTTCACCTCTGTAGTGGGATATTTTTCCTCCTGTAGTTGGGAGGAGCTAAGGTGTGAGGAGTAAGGAGAGGAAGAGGAGAAGGAAGAGGAGGAGCTAGGGGAAAGAGAACACCAGAGAGAGGGGAACATGGAAGCAGATGTGAGCCTGTTTCTAGCAGTCAAAAGTAGTTGATATATCTAGGTTGGGTATTGGGTTACACTTCTGATTGTGTGGGCATCTTGTTATTGAGCATTACCAATTGTATAAATACTTTGGATAATCTAAACACTAGGGTCTCATTCCTACTGGGGCTGCTTGGATGGTGGGATGGTCTGGGCTCAGCCCAGCCTTGTGGAGACAGCGTGGAATATTGGCAGAGCCATCTCCCACTCTGGTATCTCGTGTGTGGCAGGGCTGGTGCTAACTGTGGTGTGCGCATGGCCTCTGGCCACTTCCAGCTGTGGAGTGCTTGGATTCAGGCCAAAGTGCATGGCAGCCTGAGCTAAGCAGAGCTGTCACCACATAGATAGTCAGTGTCCAGTAGTCTTCATTTAAATATCTCACTCAACACACCTCATTAATCTAGTTTTTTTGAAGCTTCTTTGAGTAGTATATTTTTCTTGTTTTTTTTCCTCAGCAAATTCATCACTGCTATGTATAAAAGGTTCTAATTTTTGCATTTTAACCCATAAGTTTACAGAAAATATGTTTTTTAGGTTTAAAAGTTTTCTGATTGAGTCCATAGAATATTTTATGTATAAACCATGACTCATGTTATTTGCAAATAGAGATACTTTCTTTCTTTTCCTTTCCTATTTTTCAATCCTGGTTTATATCCTTGTTTTAGCTAAGACTTTAAACAATATATTAGATAAGAGTGGAGACACTAGGTACCCTTATTCTGATTGCAGGTTTTACCCATTTAGCACAACGTTACTTTAAATTTGTTGTAGGTAGCCTTTATTAATTGAGGTATGTTTTAATCAATTCAAAGTTTCTTCAGGACTTTTATCATGAAGGCATATTGCTCTTTGTCAAGGACTTTTCTGTTTATCTGGAGATGGTCAAGTGATTTCTGCCATTGAGTATTTTTATCTTGAATTTGTTAAAATTTGACCTTGATCCATCAGAGTGATCTTGAATTCTGTCTTCCAGTAATTTGTTGAAAAAAAATCCATTTAAGTTCAACAGGAAATTTGACTTGGAGTTTTGATTTTTCCATTGTGTGTTTATTTCACATGGGTACCTGGGTATTCCTGACATCATGTGAGCCCTTCCCATTTTCTTCTATGGAACAGTCAGAGAAGGGTTGGTACTCAGTCTTTCTTCAATATTTGTTTGAATTCATCAGTAATCTCTATGTTTTAGAGCTTTAATTTATGAAGAGGCTTCTTGTTGCTTCCATTGCATCGCTTGTCATGTGGCTGTGAAAATTGCTTATATTCTCTGGCTTTAGTTTTGGAAGGTCATATGTTTAAAAATGTGTATAATTCTTCTAAGTTTTCCAGTGTTTGGGATATAAACTTTCAAAGTATTCCCCAAAGATCTTCTGAGTTCTGATGAGGTTTCCTCAAAAATGTTCCCTTTCATCCCCAATTAATTATTACTTAATTGTTTTTCTTTTGCCTCACCTGGGGACTTGTCAATAGTGTTAATCTTTTCAAAGAGCCAGCATGCATAATTCTATGTATTATTCTTTTAGATTCTATTTCTTTAATTCCTGCCCTAGGCTTTATTATTTTGCTGCTGTTGATTGTAGTTTTAGTGTTGTGGCTTTACTGCCTTTGTGAAATGGATTTGGAGAGTTTCTTTTCTTTGTATTTTATTGACTAGCTTGAGGAGCTCTGGTGGTGTTTTTTATTTGAAGGTTGAACATAATTCTGTAGTGAATCAGAAAGACAAGGGTTTGAATTGGCCCAAATTCACTTCTGTATTTTTCTTCCAAACCCAGCAGTAGATGAATGGGAAAATCTCCCAACCCTCAGATTCTCCCTGGGAGGGAAACTTCCTTGGTTCATGAATGTTACAAGCTACTCAAATCTCCCTCCCTCCCCCCTCTCATACACACACACACACACACACACACACACACACACATACACACACATACACACACAGACACATGCACATACACAGACACACACACACACACACACACACACACACACACACACACACACAGATTTTTATTTTAACCATACTGCAGAAAAAAGTGTGGGAGCTAATTTTGTGAAGGGTGTCTCAACTTTCTTTAGATTTGATTTTTCAGTTTAGCTTTTGCTCACTTAAAATGAAGATCCTATGTATGCTTGACAATAATTTTGCACTCCCCAATTTTTATCTTATGGCATATGGTATATTTCTAACTTGAAGTTACTTGTATTGACATTTTATTCTATATTCTTCCATTTTAACTCACTGATCCCTTGGTTCCTGAGAGAGGCAGATTGATATAATAATTTTCAGTATTTCTTTTAACATTTGACTTTTATATATGTCTTTTTGACCAGATGAATATTTTACTAGCATGTAGTGAATTTATGTTTATTAATTTATTAATAACATTTAAACTTACAATCCATTTTATAGTGTGTCCATAGTATTGATGTTTCTTGAAATGGTGATATGAAACATGGAATAATACTTTGGTGAGGTTCAGGAAAGAGAGTCTATTCATACACTTTTTGATGGCAAAAGTCACATGAAAAGGAGACTCTAGGACTCATTCTGGTGTGCTTCATAAGGAATGAATCCTTAGTGGGATTAAATTTCAGCTTGCTAACATGTTTGGAGCCTTCATAATTACAAATGTCAAAATATTTTCAAATGAGAATAATTTATTATGCAATATACATTATTATGCAAATAATACATTTATACATAATTACACTGGCATTATAATTACTATAACATGTGTTGTATTGCAGTTTGTGAATGGCTGAAGAAATTAAAAATATTTTTTCTACTTAACTAAAGAACTATTGGCATTTAATAGCTTTTAGAAGAGGAAGAGTTGATTTTCTTTAAGGGTGTGGACCCTGGTACTCAGATCAGGCATCCAGAAGGTCACCATTATCCTAGGGTTTGGGGGTAGTACAAATTTTACTCATTGAATTTTAACAAAAAAAGAGAGACTTGGGTGTGGCTACATACACCTCTAACTCTAGCACTCTAAAAGCAGACACTGGTAGATCTATGCAAGTTATAAGCCATCCTGGGCTACATCGTGAGAACTTGTCTCAAAAATAATTAAACAGGTACACACACACACACATGCAGGCATACATGCACACACACATGCAAACACACATGCACACACAGGGAAACAGAGAGACTGAGACAGACAGAGACACTGAGACAGATACAGTGAGAGACAAAGAAACAGAGAGTGAGAGAGACAAATAGACACAAAGTGAGCAAGAGATGAGAGGGAAAAAGAGAGAATACAAAGCTGTGGTTAAGCAGGAGGTGGTATCAGGAATGATTGGGGGATGGGGTGAATATAATCAGAATACATTGTTAAATCTCAATGAATTCATAGAATATTATTAAAATGAGTTTCTTAAAGTTTTTAATATAACCCCAGCATATAATGTAATTCTGTATTGCTCTTAGTATAACTAGCTATGGTTCTTAGTCAACCATTCCCCTACCGGCTATAATTAATCTGGTCTCTTTTTCCCTGGTGCTGGCCCTTTGGTCCTCAGATATAATACTTAGTATAAGACCTTCTTTATTTCCAGAGTCTCTTCTATTTCAGTTTCTTTTTATGACCAAGACTTGTTCAACTTTCAGCTCAGCTAATTCCTGACCTCTGCTCTTCTGACCCATATAACTATTTTATAAATCAAGTCTGGCTTACAATTTTATTCAGAGAAGTTTATGTAGACATTTCAAATAAATCTTTATTGGGAATGTATTATGCATTGAGAAGTGTTTTGGGTTATTGTATAGATAATGTAAAAAGAAATGGGAGGAAAATTAATAATGTGCAATTTTGAAGGTATTATGTAATATATATCAATAAGCAGATAAACATGTCATCATTGATTCACAGACATCTTCAATATGTTCTATTCAGAACTGTTCAGCTAAGTCACCCACTACACTTCTGACCCCCAGAGTGTGAGATATTAGTCTGTGGTGTTACATGGTTAAATCTAGGAGAAATTTGACAAGGGCACAGCAATACCTATGTCACCAGGGAAACTTAATGGTTTGTCAGCTTTTTAGAAGAAGATTGGCTGGCTCTGAATTTTCTCAAGAGTACTGTCTGTTTCTGGGGACAGCCTCCATCTCTAGTCTTAAAATTTGTTCCTCTAGTGAGTAAAAGGTATCATTTTGTTTCACCTATTAAGATTTTTACTTTTTTGGTACAGTAGCTTTTTTGTAGAAAAGCATTATTTTATATCTATAATTATATGTACATGCATACATAACAATGTTATCTTAAAATACGCTGAAACTATTTAGACTCTGCATTTGTAGAGAAAAACAGAGAAAAACCAAATAGATTATACTTATGCAAATACACACTATGATCAAATCTACAGTATGTTTTCACTTAAATACATAGATATATTAATATATAGATGAGCATATGCTGCATATTTACTTATGTATCAATACATATACAATACATATCATACAATACATATGTGTATGATATATGTGTGTATGAATATACATCTTTAGTTATACTTATCAAATTATAGAGAATTTCCACATGAATTAAAAGTAATTATTTATTTATGACTAAATATTATAAGAAAATATTCACTAGAGTAGCATACAGTTACACAGCATTCTTTTAAAAGTCATCATAAAATTAATACAGGAAATGTATGATGGCTTCATTTGGTAGATTCTAAACACTTATGTGAGCACTGGTTTCCTGTCAGATCACATAATGATCCCGTCAGATCATTCATATTCTACTGAAGAGATGTGTATATAAATAGTGTTCTATATGTAGAGATTATTTTACATTAATTATATAAATGTGTACACATTTTATTTTACACAGACACACAAATACACACAAACACATAATCTCTAAGAAAGACAGTAAGAGTCAGAGGCTATAGATGGCAGCAAGGAAACTTTACTGGATAAAACAGGGGAGATGCGCACATGACCTCAGCAGCTGTGCCAGACACACACAAGATGTGCAAAAGTTCAAGTCAGACAAGAATCTCAGCTTGTAGAGGGGAGATGAGCACAAAGCTTCTCCTCTAGTCTAGTCCCTGTTGGCACTTGATAGCTGTTGGGAGAGGGGGAGGTGGTTTGCTTTAAGGGTGAGGACCCAGGTAGGTTGACTACCCATCCATCAATGGATGGCTGATGCCAGGCAGCATGTGTGCAGCAGGTTGAAGTAGGTGGATTTATAAAACAGAAAAGGAAAAGTATAAAGTTCAATGGGTCCAGAAACAGTGGTTATGGGAAGAGTCATAGAAGCATAAGTGGGTACAATCCCAATGTATGGAATTCTCAAAAGAATTAATAAAAATATACCGGTCTCAAAATTATTTATTTTAATTATTAGTTGTCACAGCTTTTTTTTTTTCTTTCAGGTGTCAAATGATGTGGGCATAGTATGTTCATGAACAAGTGATTTCACTAACTTTCATACATTTAATCAGTGTCCTCTTCTTTATACAACCTGTAAAGAATTTACATTATATAATGTTACTATGTTATTCTAAAAGAATACTACATAAGCATAGTCACTTTAAACCAAAGGTTATTCCAAGAAGAATGGTGAACTAAATTAATCCACGAGCAATCCTTACATTGTTAAGGATCCAGTTTGACGGGAGAGTGCACCACCCACAGCTTTGCAGTGGTCAGAGAGCTTACCTTTCCTTTTCTGTAGTCTTAGTGCCTGTGCATGCACTTACTCCTCCCCTCTGTCCTCTTAACAATTATTAATTACTTAAATCAAATCACGAAAAATAAAGGTTTAAGAAAGCCATTAAACAGGATGAGCATTATCTATTTTATAATGAGTCACAGTCTGTAGTCATTATTTTAATATGGTGAAGGGAAAAGTCATACTCACCTGGAACCTAACTTTTCTTAAGTGATCTTACAATGAAAAATAAATCTGACATGTTTTTCCTGTTCATGTGAGAACAATGCTAATTATACTCTGGCAAGAATTGTGAAAATTCTCCACTCTCACCTGTGTGCCCAAGTCTCTGGAACATTGTGCAGGGAACACACCGTGAAGCTCAGGTGGGACTGGATCCCAGCGTGGATGCAGGAGACACTTCCAGGTATGTGCAGAGGCTGGAAATCTGTACAAAAGCTACTGCAATACACATCAATTAGGTGATAGATGGACCTTGTTAGTTCAGCTGTCACTTTCTCTATGAAGCCTACAGGAGGAAAGGATAAAGACTGAGATGTCTGTGAAGGGTCATATTTCTCATAAGCCATCAATTATTGCTTTGAAATCCCTTATAATGAAATTTAAGTAAAATTTAATTAAAGTGACCTGTACTAACTGAAGCCAATTAGCCATCTGGGCCTCTGGAGGCAGCTTGGCATAGCTGCTGCTAGATCATCTGTCTACACACTTCCATATCTTCTGCAGTACAGATTTTGAAAACATGACCTTCTGGTTACAAATTGAAGGTTCTTTTTATGATTAACCTATCATGCTGATCAATTGAAATTTGCAATCAGTTATCTTCTTATTTATGGATATTTTAGAGTTAACTTCAAGAAAAAGGATTATATTTTCTGAATGGTTTATGATTACTGCAAACATTTGCTGGACGCTCATCGCCTATTGGGTGATACCATAAAGGGATTATGAGAGTCAGTTTTAAAAGTCAACTCGACATTACCTACAGTCACCTGAAGATTTTATTTTTATGTTGGATTGGCCTGAGATATGTCTGTGAGGGATTGTATTGATTGTTGCTTGCAGCTGGAAGACCCAGCCCATTGTGGGTGGGTTCTATTCCCTAGGCTGGATCTTCTGAAGTATTTAAAATAAGATAGAAAAAAGATACATGAAAGCAAGCCAAGAAGATTCTTGCACTCCCCCTTTCTACTCTTGACTGTAGATGTGATATTTTAAATCCTTACTTTGACTTTCCCTGGATAATGGCCTGTGACTTTGAATCAAAAGTCAAACAAGCCCCTTTGTTTCTACATTGCATTTTTTTCTTTTTCTTTCTTTCTTTTTTTTAAAGGATATTTTGTTATAACCACATAAATGAAACAAGGATATTGATGAAGGAAAATATAACAATCTAACAATTTTTCTATAAGAGCAGAGGAATTGTTGAGAGGACAAATAAGCACATTAGATTCTTCTTGGTGTCTGCTGTGACAGGACTGAAGTGCACTCTGGGTCAGGTTGTTGGCACAGTCATTCATAGACACACATGCACCTTTCTTCAAAGTTGCTTCTCAAACAAAGATTGTGTCTTGGTTTCCAGTTGTTTTGAGAAGAAAAGGGCATGAAGAGCTAGCATTCTTCCTGATTGTTCTGCACCGTTTCAGTGTGAGAGGTTTCGGGCGCCATGGTATGGGAGACAGCTTCAACATCATGCTTCTCTCCACAACCTCTCCCCCAGCAATGCTGCCCACAGTTAGACACCCTTTGTTGTTGCTAGGCACATGCTATTATTCACTTATTTGTAAATGCACACAAAATTTATAAGCCAACTGGACTCATTTGTCTCATTTCTTAAATGGTGACTCCCCCTCCTTTTTTTTTCAACAGCCTGGGGGAAGATGAGCAAAGAGAAAGGCTCTAATTAAATTTCTCTGAGAAATCAGCAGTGGGAATTCATGAAGCAGAAGCAAAAAGCACTATGATAATAATCCTAAAGAAAGCCTTGTCAAACTCTGGAGGCCACCCAACAGGGACTTTTTCTGAATCACGGGTAGTAGAGATTTGGAAGTTTCTAGAAGAATGTGGTTTTCTCTTTTCAAATTGTTCTGTTGGTTTTTCGGAGCAATTAGCATGGACTTTCTGTCAATAACTTCCAATCTTGTGAAAGCGTGACAGTGAATATATATCTAACATTATTGGTTTGACCTCAAGTTTGTATTTTTGAGAAATTTAATTATTTTGACACTTATTACATTCTCCTCTTTATTACTGGTTCAGACAGACAGTTCTTGGTTATTATTTGCTTCCAAGAGTTTGCTTAGTAATGTCCTGAGGTAATCTGTGATTCCAGAACTCTGGATGAAGGATACATTTCAAATGTATGATCATCACAGGACGTCAGATAGGTCAGTTAGCAAACAACTACTATAAAGGCATGAAAACCTGAAATAAAATTTTAAGGACACGCCCCAAAATCTAGGCATGGGGGCTAGAGAACACTGGTGGTTAAGAACACTACATGCTTTTACAGAGGACATGGGTTCAGTTCCTAGCTCCCACATGTCAGCTCATTGTAGTCTGTAACTTCAGCTACAGAGAGTACAGTTCCCTGTTTGGCCTCCATTGGCACCATCCATATCAACAATACATGCAGTCAAACACTCATCCATGAGAGAAAAAAATTAAATGAGTATTTTTAAAAATCTGACACATTGGTTTGCATCTGTGATCTCAGCACTGGGAGGGAGAAACAGGTGGCTTCCTGAAATTTGCTATGCCATTATCCAGGCCAAACTGGTAAACTCCAGCTGTAGTAGGAGACCTTGTCCCAAAAAGAAAACAAAGTGGAGTGTGACTAAGAAGGACGAGTGGTGGTGACTTCTAGCCTCTAAGCACATGTGCATGTGCACATATACCTGTACACACATACATGCACAGCAATAACGTCATCAGACTCTTTTGTGAATCAAGATCTTCTGCTTGGTGGAGAAATCAATATAGCAAAATAATATTTATTATACCTGTATTTTCCCTAAGCAAAGAATTACAATGTTAATTTGTTAGTAAATCAAATACATCAATTGAAATCTGTTGAGATTTGTTATGCAGTATAAATCTTTGAACACATTTTTGTTTAGTTTTGTGGAATCTCATATTCTAACACCCTGAGAAGTATGGGTGGAAGAAACCTCATTACAATACTTCAGTTAGAACTGGGTGGAGCATCGTTACCCTAGTGTGCCTATGCTTTCCACAGATGACTCCGTGCCAGGAGTATTGTGAGGCCCTCTCTGTCTCCCTCTATATGTTAGAGTCTTCTGAGAATCCCCTTTGCACTAGTTCGGGTGTTTTCTCCACATCCTTTGCCTCTGTACTACTTCTAGGATGACACATGGAGGGTGACTTTCATATCATTGATCTACTCTTTCCAAATATTGGAATTAGAATTGACACTATGTTTCTCATGCAACTCTTTACTAGAAATGTTAATGATTTGGAAGGTGGGTGTTTTTCAAATGCTTCCCATAGTTACCTCTGCAATTATGCTTATCAAGTTAGCTATGTAGTCCCTGCAAGATAATCAGAGTGTGCCTGTGCCAAATATCTCCCTGTACAAATACAACAGCCTCAACAACACACTATCTACTTCGTGCCTATTAGGATGACTGATGATTCAAGGTGATTCAAGAGGCTTGGGTCCCAGCTCTCCCAGTTGGAGAGCTGATAATGGAAACTACATCTTCTGATTGAAAAGTGAATACTGCTCTGAAGCACGTGGTCACACATTTACTCTTGATTGAAGTAGGAAAATCTACTTGCAGTACCTCCATCTCAGATCCTCCATGGGTCTTGCTGCACAACCCAGTTCCTTTGCCTGGCCTATCAGCTAGTCTTTCAAATATAGCTTGAGTCTAAATTAGAAATTAAGGACTTTGGAGATAAATCTTGCAACTTTTCTCACACCACAATCCAATTTATAGTAACTTCTTGCAGTATCTTAGGATGACTAAAGGATTTTTAAAATAATTCTTGCTGCATGTGGTGAGACAGCTCTTTAATTCTTCTTGGTTGGCAAAAGCAGGCAGATATCTGGAAAATCAAGGCCACTCTGGTCTTAACAATGAGTTTCTGTCCAGCAGCAGACTATATAGTGATATCAGTCTCAAAATAAAACAGAACAGAACAACAACAAAAAACCCAAGCATCCAAACACACACACACAAACAATTGAAAAACAGAAGAAAACAGAACAAAACGACCACCACAACAAATCCTTTCCTCTTTAGGAATCTCCACTTTTCTCATTTTATTAAAACAAACCATAATAAAAATATTCTCTTGTGAATTTATCACTTCTGTCAGTAGAAGGGCTATTAAGGGTCTAAGCCATTTCTCCCTTGGCTCTGTGGGCATGTGTTACCACAGTATTTAGATGCCTGACTGAAGAAAAAGGGCGACAGAATTCTAAGACTTATGTCCTTTGTTCCCTTTATTTTTATAAGTGTTTGAATATATATTTTTGTTACCTTTTTTTGAAGTCTCTGAATTCTGAGGAAAATTCTAAAAAGTGGAAGAAAAAAAAAGAGAAGCATTTGTGTTACTAACCCAGGAAATAATAAAAGTAGTAATATCACAAAATCAGCACACAAAACTATCTCTGGGATGAGAGAGTGATGTAAGTGTCTCTTGGTTTATTTATCATTGTCACAGATTAAACACTGGAAATATATATAGTATAAGAAACCCTTCTGGATATTGCAGTGAGTAACGGTGGTTATTATAGTTTTTTTTAAATGTTGCTCAAATCGGCCAAGCCTTTCATTATTAAAGCACCCTGCAGATCTTGTCAAGCTCCGTCTCTCCACCATGACAGGAACCAATCTTCTGTTATAAGTGCATTTCAAATGCTTGTTGTTCACTGCCTATCTCTTATTATTAGCAGACAGTCAGGCACAAGATTTGAGGAACATCTTAAAGAGGTCTCGATGAAGTGGGAAAAGAACAATATAGATTCTCCCCTTGGTTTTATTTCTCTCTTTTTTTAGGGGAATTAATTAACTTATAGTTGAACACCGAGGAAAATATATTAAATCAAATCACAAATCAAAACCACAATCTGAAAAGTTATTATTTGCATCCTTTCCCTTGTTATTTATAATCATGTGCACAACATGACACTGTATTTATGTCTTTATTGGAAATGTGGAATTCCTTAGCTGGCTTGGGGTTTTCTGGTTCATTGCTATGAAAACCATATATCATGACACACATATTCACTAAAAACAATGTTCCAGTGGAAAGGAAAGTTCAAGTTTTTTAGAAGATCCATTCTAATTGGCAGAAATTTTGAAAGACTAAAAAAAATTATTGTACTTATGGGCTCTTGGTACATTGACGGTAGTTGTCTAAACTCCTGGACTTTTGATATTCTCCAGCCTCAGCTCTTTTGGCAGCTGGACAACAAGAGTGAATTACCATTCAAGTCATTTTTTTCTTTGATTAAAAATAAATATTAAATTTTGTTTCTAAGGAAGTTAATTAACTAAACAGCACATCTATTAAGCAAATAATCCAGAGAATAGCTGTATCCTTATATCAAAGAACTTCTGTAGGATTCCTTTAGAGAGGAGATATTTCCTATGGTAAAATATAATTAAATTTGAATGTAACCTTTTGATTCAAAATGTCATTCTATGGACCTCAGAAGCGATTGTATTAGGTAAATATTTCACAAGAACATAGCATCAAACAGTAGTCCCAACAACTCCAGGTAATATCTTCATCCTGTCCAGGTGGGACAGACTACTTGAGCTGTTAGCCTGGTTTGACTAGAATTCAATTTATTCAGAAATGTAGACATGTAATATAAAATCACCATGACATCCACCTACAGCACAATAGGAAAGAACATATTTTCCACTCTGTGCTTCAATTTTTCTGGAGTAGTTTATAAAAATATATGAAATGAGTTTCTGAATAATAACTTGAAGGCTAAAGATTGCTTTCAATATAAAGTAGGAGTCTAGAAGTTTAGTTATGATTTAATTCTTCAGTTTGACAATCTTTCATTTATTAGATCCTTAATTACTTCCCTACATGGCAGGAAATAGTGTCTTGCATGATGACCAAAAATGCGGCCAAGGAAAAAGCAAAGCATCTCAATTTCAGAGTTGCTGGCAGAGACTTGGACCCCTCTGTGCTTGTTATCTTAGATCGTAGTGGGTAGACAGATTGGTTTTGTTGAGTTTATAATTGTAATTGGTTACTGCACAAATCCTGCAAAATGTATTTAGTATTTTGTGTCAGCATTCCTCTATATGTAGGCTCACAATTAAGATGGGATGAAAACCAGTGGGCAGGATCGGGGCACACAGTATGGAAGCAAGCAACTTTAAAGTCTGTAAAAAAATAACTAGGATCTTGGGGTTGGGGTAGAGATAAATAACCCATTTATTAATGATGTACTTTAAATAAAATAAAATTCTCAACTCTGTCCATGAAAATCATTATCATTATCAAAATTAGAGGCTACCTATGATTTCAGCTGAAAAGGAATAAAAAAAATCATACATTTAGTGCATAAAAACACAAGGTCTGTATTGTGCTAAATCTAAGCTTTTCTTGAGCATAATCCCCCATGGTATTCTTAGAAAATAGGTAATTTTTCCACAAAAGGTTCTTTTGGCTTCAGATCTACTGAGAAGTTGGGTATCTTGGAAAAAAAATTTAGAGTTGTGTTTTAGGTATTTTAGGAAGTGACTCCTTGGGAGATCAGACATTTTATTCCTTAGAGAACTTTAATAGTACCTGAAGTGCTTCTTCATCAAAAAGTGATTTTCCTCTCTCTTTGCCCCATTACTTGTTTCCACTGATCCATTACGAGGTAGATATAAAAGTTGAAATCCAGTCTAATGGTGTCCACAGAAGAGAGGACACACATCCATACTTCTAGATCTGCTCCACTGTGACAGAAAGATGGGGTTTGTTGTACTTAATGCCTCCACTCTGATCTTGGGAGGAAGACTCAAAGCTACCAAAAAATTCATCCCAATTACCAGGTGGTAACTTGGCTCTGATTTAAATTCACATTGAAAGCAATAACGGTTAATTAATTTGCCACAATCAGATTCAGGTAAGAACTCGCATACCGAGAGTAACCCAATACCATTTGTAGCACTGAGAGATTATAGTGTTTGCTTTTAGCTCTAGGTGCTTGCAGCATCCCCAAAAAGGTAATGACCAAAAAGACAAATTATCGGTTGGAAGCTAATTCTCACTGGCTTGGTTTTCTGGATTGACTCCGTTTAGTGGAAGTGAAGAAACTTTTATTTATCAAGTTTGTTAGAACTATTTATTTTCAGAACATGTAGGTGGTATGCTTTTCAAAACTATAGCATTGTTTGTTTTTGTTCTGACACAGAGAGAATACAATCAAAGTAAACATAAACCCAACATATATCTCACCCAATTGTCATCTGGGAAGTTTATAGATCTTAATATCTTTACAAAACAAGGTGTAGAGACTACATAGTTATTCCAGTTGCTTCTATACTAGTGGTGTGGTGGTTAGTGGTGACTATCTGCTTGACACAATCTAGAGACAAGCCTGTGGGTGTTCCTATGAAGTATGATCTAGGTAACTCTGGCCTTGGAGCATGAGGGTTACCTTGATTGAATTAACTGAAGTGAGAAGTCTCCTTCAGATGGTAGCATTCTCTGGCTGGGATTCAGGATTATGTGAATACAAAGAGAGGGCTGAGCACTGACATGCATGTATTGAACTCCCAGACTTCAGAGGCTGTAACATGGCCATCTACTTTCAGCTTCTGATGCCTCAATTCCCCTGCAATGATGAACTCACTGTTTTTTGCCTTGTACCAGTGTACTCTTCTTCACACTGCACTGGTAGACTGTTCTTCACACTGCACTCTGATGGACTATTCACACTGCACGGGTGCACTGTTCTTCACACTGCACTGATAGACTGTTCTTTGTCCTGCACTGATGGACAGTTCTTCACACTGCACTCTGATGGACTGTTCTTTATACTGCACTGATGCACTGTTCTTCACACTGCACTGATGAACAATTCTTTATACTGCACTGATGCACTGTTCTTCACACTGCACTGATGATCAGTTCTTTATACTGCACTGATGCACTGTTCTTCACACTGCACTGATGGACAGTTCTTTATACTGCACTGATGCACTGTTCTTCACACTGCACTGATGAACAGTTCTTTATACTGCACTGATGCACTGTTTTTCACACTGCACTGATGGACAGTTCTTTGCCCTGAACTGATGGATTGTTCTTTGGGTTGTAAGTCCCAGTCAACACTGCTTTCCTTAATGAACTTTTGTCATATAGTCCAGCATAGACACAGCAAAGTAACTCAATAAGTGGAAAAGTTAAAAATAAAAAACTTACTTTTTCAGTAAAAAAATTCAGGGAAACAAATACAAATACTTAAACATTAAATTTGGGGATTATTGATTTAGCTGATTAGTTCTTTTAGCTGATATTTTTAGCATATTTGGTGATCTGTGTTGGGGACAACTTAGTATTGTTATCCACACTGTTCATAGAATGCAAATAAATTGTTTGTACCCATTGTTTAAACATAAAACAACTTTTGATTAAAACAAGACATAGTCATGCATTTAATTACTGACTTTGCATAGTCATTCTGGTGTCAGCAGCAATAAGCAGACAGCATAATTATTTACACATTCAGTAAAAATGATTATGTATATTTGAAATCAATCTTTTGAGAATTTCTAGACTAATGTATTTAAAGGGAATATAATCTTGTTCTTCTCATGCAGATAAAGAATTCATGTATTCATGTACTAATCCTCTGTCCCTAAATACCATGTGCATCAAATTTGAATAATAAAATGAACATGCTAATACTAAATTAATGACATTATAATGAGAAAGTGTTGAAGTAGAATAAAATTATATTAAATAAATAATATGAATCAAGTGTTAATTATCATAGTTCCTCTGTCATGAGTTTCAAGAAGACTGTGGTCAAAACCCTTCTAAATGGACCAAGTAGAAGATTTCATAAATAAACAAGTCATAACCTTTTAGGCTGAGCATCATTCTGAGTAGTGTAATGGAAGCCCTCCCTGTCCAACTCCTTACTGCCTAGGGCCAGATCATCCAGTTTGTCTCCTGTATATATGCAGTATGTGCTACGTATCCATCGGTCACCTAGTAACATCTCAATTTCCAAATCAGTTGACAGGGTTTGGAGTATTTGTGCTCAAGCAAACATAGTTGACTTAATGACCTTAAAGAGTAACCATAATACTGCTGACAATTGTGCTATATGTTATAGAATAATATTACGTTGCTATATCTTATCATTTTTATTAGTTCTTTACCTGTCTATTTTGTAAATTGAAACTTATCATGGGTAAACCTGTATCAAGTGACACCAATACATGGTATCTGTTAGTATGCACCTGAAGAGGAACTATCATATTGATATTATTATTATTATTATTGCCATCATTCTTACTGTTACATTTCTATTCATTTGTTAAACTAGCAGACAGGTTGTGAATAGACTTCACAAGTGTCATTTTTGATTAGCATTCACATTGGAAATTTTACTTTTTTCTTGAGATTTAAAATCTTGTATAATGCTCCATTTTTTACAAACCCTTCAAAGTAGAAAATGGTTCAGGGTGTGGTTTCCAGAGACTTTCCCCAGAGTGCACAGTATCAGTGTCTACCTCACATTCTGTGGAAAAGCACTTCTGCAGTCCATTGCCTTCTAGCTGTACAGCCTGACTATTCTGTACCTGTGCACAAGATCACAATCACCAGCCTGTATACACACTTGCTAGAATACTGTGCCTTGTACGCACTCAGACACCAGAGGACTCTGAACTTGGAAATTTTGAGGGAAGTCATGAATATCCTGAGTGTCAGGGTGTTAGTGAATTCCTTTTAACTTAATTTGAATCTCTTTGGTATAACATACTTGGCATGCCCATACTTTTCAATAACTGAAATATACTGTGTGCTCACATACAAACACATATGTACAAACAGACATATGATTTCCAGTCAAAAATTTTCCATCCTCTTTAAATGAATGTTGAGTGTAGATTTAATTATGCTGTAACAATGGAATATATTTACCTGTGATGGTCTCTGCAGAACTAGATTTAGTTCTTTTACTGCATCTGAAACTTGTTTGGTTTCAATACAACCCAGAACACTGCATATGTTTTTAACTTCTTCAATAACATTATTCACATGTGGCTGTAGATGACAAGAACACATATCACCATTTACTAAAATTTACATTCAGTTGACTCTTTCTTATAAAGAAGGAGTGGAATGGAAGGTAGTTAGTTGTTCTCACATCAAAACCTACACATAAGTATTTTACTAACTGAAGTCTAATTTAAGATTATTTAAAATGAAATGAGAGAGGGAAGAAAGGGAGAAAGAGACAAAGGAGGAGGATGGAGGTATTGTAACACGGCCCACAGAATTACCTGTAGTGAACAAAGCTTGGGCAACTGAGGGACACTCTGGGGGAAAACAACAGAGGGCCTTTCACCTCAGGTGTATTTTATTCCATAAATTTGTCTTGGACTTGATTTCATGCCTCCTGTGATAAGCACATTCAATTTATAAGACATGTTTGTTCCTATTTTATAACAGATCATAGTTGTAGAGCCCAATCTGGTCATTGTGTTCTGAATCTGGTTATCGCCTCCCCTCTTGCCTTGCTTTTGTGCTTTTTCAGATATGCATGCCAGGCAGTTGTGTTTCCATTGTTCTGTCCTGTTAAAGTTCTGGGAAAGGGCTGCTCTGTTAATATTTAGTATGTGCTTATTGTCATTGATTTACATGTTTTTCTGATTATGCTTTTCTAAACTCAAACAACCTTCCTTGAATCATTTCTTTCTTTGTTACATTGTGTATAAAAGTACACTGAATTTGAAGTAGGTTGTCTGTAGCATCAGACTGTAGTCTACCCCATTCTTTCAAGTTCTCTGATCCCAGATCCAGCTGGCAAAATCTGCACAGGTCAATGCCAGTAGACAAGAGGAGTGATAAAATAGGATAGTAAGCTAGAGAAAAATAAGAATTCACAAAATAAAATGCTCAAACTTACATTTTCTGGAATATTTTCTTAACAAAACATCAATTAAATTTTATACTCAGGAGGTTTTCTTCACTAATAGGACACCATTCTGCCTATTTATTGGACAAGAAATTGCTTTATAATGCCTTCATAGTACAATTTATGAGATTTAAAAATAAATACTGAAAATAAATTTAGAGAGAATTATTAATGAATATCACAGAAGACAAAATAGACATCCCACAAACGTCAACAGACCTGATGAGCAAAAATAAGAAGGGTTTATTTAGTTAAGATCCATTTTCACAGATTGAAACTTTGTAGCTGTTCATTATAGCATAAAGGACAAATATATATGAGCAGTCCCTTTGAGGAAGAGTCAGCTGCTTCATCAGCATGTGACTCACCAGATATGGCTTCTTAGAAGAACATTACCCTTGTTAATATATGTAGAGGAATTTTAATCCAGCAACATTGCTGCTCTGGCAAGGATTCACATATGAAGATTTTCTAGGTCTGTGTGATCTGGCTGGAATGCAGACACACCTTTAATCTCTCTGACTGGATACAGACATGCCCTTAGTATACACCTTTAATCCCAAATAATGTTAGTAAAATTAGTTTGTAGAAGGAAGTAGCCATGTTTGGACATAATATCTAATTGAGGGACAGACAAAATGATGAATCAGAGAAAGATTTGACAAAATGAGTCAGAGATAGGAGACACCCAACTTAAGATAAGAGTATCAGAGGAAAGAGAGTGTACTTAAGAGCAGAAAGAGAGAAGAAGAAGGGTGGTGTGGTTGGTGATGGGTGGACAGATGTGTGTGTCTGTGTAGGTGCATGTGTGTGTGTTTATTTTTTTATTATTTATTTATTTATTTATTTATTTATTTATTTTATTGTTACAGTTTTACAGAGACAGCAAGTGAAAACAGAATGAACCAAAGAATTAGAAGGAACTAGAAGACTAAAATGGATTGTCAGAGTTAGTTTCAAGCCAAGCAGAGCAATTCAGTCAGAGATGAGAGAAGCCAGCTTGAATCACTCAGCTTGGAGAGAAGTTTGGGCCAAAACAGCTGAGTTGAACCATCCAGCTAGAGTTTAGAAAATCTAGTAAGATTTATTATTCAGCAGTAAGCCTCTGAGACAACAATTAAAACAGGTGAGTAAAAGTTACTTTTACAAATAGAAAGTCAACATATTCGCTGAGGTCAGCACAGTTCTATGGGGAAGTTTCATGTTCTACCCACAATTACCATTTAAGTATTTACTCCCATATGCCTAGACAATGTCTTCTCTACATGAGGAATCATGGCAATTGACTGGAAAATTGCTATCAAGATTACATGAGATAAAATATAAAAGTGTAAACCATAAAATTCTAATGTTTAATTTTGATCCATTCACATGTGTTTTTAATTATAAAAGAATCAAACCTCATCTATTTTGCACAGACAACTAATGAAGTGAGGATTAAACATCATAAGATTATTGTATACATATAAGGTGGTGTTTCCTGACTTATGTACTGGGAAGATCCTCAAAATGTAAATTCTTAAAAATGTAGACATGTTACCAACTAAAATGAAAATTCTGCATCACCTTGGCACACTGGCAATGTGGGATTTAGTTTACTCTGTAACAACCTTGCACTATGTTTTATTGGCTTATATAATCTATGCATCTCATTTTATAGTCACAAACTCTGAAAGAGTTTAACTGTAGTCACAACTTACTGAGAATGCTAGAATATATTAAGTGAAATAATACAGTCATAAAAATAACCTGGTGATAGATTGAATATGAAAAACTGACAAAGACTGGATTAAGGATGAGCCTAAATTTTATTTTGGGGGGAATGGCAGAAATAAAGAGAAAAGTGTAGTTTCAGTGGATTGAGATAAGAACATTTAAGGAAGAAACCCTTTGTTGACTCCTGGCTTCCACAGCTTCCCATATAGATGAGAGTGAGCCTACATACTCAAAATATGTGCATGAGCTCACACACAAATACACACATATAGACTCAGACACACACACACACAGACACACCCTGTATGCTCAGAAAGATTGAAATGCACAGTTTAGTCCATAACAGAAATTGATTGATTTGTCCTCCAGAAGACAGAAAGCTAAGATGAATCTTAAAAAATTTTAAAAATTAAAGCTAAGAGGAAGGACATAAGGACATTGGTCCTTCAGGGCCCCCAGGGAACTATGGGTCTGGATTTAGATTCTGACATGAGGACTTAATGTTCATAGCTCACATTCAGACAGGTGCTGATGGATTGAACCTCATGGTTGGATGGCGTCGGGGAAGGGGTGATTGAGAGCTAAGACCCAGAGTCAACAGAGGACATGGGAGGGTTATAACCTATGAAAGAGAAGACACATGCTTGGTAGGGAGCTCAGAATACTGTTTCCTTCCTATAGCTGTTATCTGAAAAGCTGATAGCCACACCTCTTGTTATACAAACCTGTAGATATTAACCTGTATTATTTAATGGAATTGTATTAATAATTTCAGTAGGTCAATGTCGTTTGGATATGAGAGGCCCTGGAGTCTAGGAGGTGGGACCTGGTTGCAAAAGTGGACTGCTTGGTGGCAGGTCTTACAGGTTACAGGTTACAGACTAGCCCCTCTTTCATCCCAACTTTATTCTTTCTGTTTTTGGCTATGAGAAGAGACAAACCTATCTCTCTGATCATTTAGTTCTCACCACCATGAGCTGAGTGCTGCCATGCCTCCTTCCTCAGTGGTTGGTAGTCCTTCAAACTATGAGCCACATTACAACCTTCTGCCTTAAGCTGTCTCTTGCCAAATTGCCAGTTACAGAAAAGTAACTTTTTTAGAGGTTGGCATTATTGGGGTTTCAGGCAGAAGCAGACTCAATGTATCTGTGTGGACATACTTTCCAACCATTCTCTAATATATATATATATATATATATATATATATATATATATATATATATATGAATGCGTTTGCTGTATATATACACATGCACACACACATGCATATACATCTATGCACACAGATATATGTGTGCACAAAATACATGTATATACATTCACATGTTCAGATACACACACATACATATGCTCATGTACATATGCACACATACATACACATAATGTGTGCATACAAACACACACATATATATGCACATGTTTAGATACACACACATACATACACTCATGTACATATGCACCCATACATACACATAATGTGTGCATACAAACACACACATATATATGCACATGTTTAGATACACACACATACATACACTCATGTACATATGCACACATACATACACATAACGTGTGCACACAAACACATGTATATAATGGACACATGCACAGTAAAGTGGTTACAAAGAAAATTTGTTTTGAATGGTCAAATCCCTTGAAAGTCCTGTATTCATATATAAGGGAAGGTGGGTTTTAGAACAATGTGATAAAAATAAAAACTCTCAAAAGTATAGATTTGATCATTGAGAAGGTATTTCCAGGAAGAATGAACTCCTCCGCTTGCAGGCACATAAGTATCAGAGTAGTTTACAGAACTCGGTAATTCACAGACATTTGGACTGGGCTAAATTCCTCCAAGCTCTGATCATTGAGTTAATGAAACCCCAAACAGTTACACAATGCTATGTTCTGAAATCTTTGAAGACATTTGGTGTATTACAGCCCTCACAGGATCAGAATCCTGATACGTCACATAATAAATTTACCTGAGAAATGTGTCCATCACTGGAGAACATGGATGACAAATGTTTCTCTTCCACATCTTCCTAGAAAAGAGAGTGAGTCACCACAGGAGTGAAAGAATGCTAACTGGCCTGAGCTTTGTTAGTGGTCACAGGGACAAAGGCAAGCTGCTTTTAAATAGCCACACAGCCCTTACCCATTTCTAGACTTCACAGAAATATGAACAAGTGTCTGTTTAAATACTGAGTATCTGTTTAAATATGCTGCCTCAAAGTATCAAAATCAACTCGTGAATTCAGAGACACTTGAGAGTTTAGGATGCTTTCCTTTCCAGTTTTTTCCCTGCCATGTTTTTTTTCCCCTCTGAAGAGATGATATTTTCTGTGTAGGAGCACTCTGGCTTGAAGTGTAGAACGTTGGGCCAATTGTAAAAAGTGAACGCAACTACCATATAAAGCCATATAATGTGCAAAAAATGTAAATTGTTATGACCCCTGTATAGATGCAAGACCACAATGTCACCAAGTGAACATAGTCACAAAGACTAACAGGAGACACAGGGCACATCAAGTGTTTAAGCTTTGGCGAAGAATAGGAGAGGGTCCATCCACTGAATTCTTCAAGACCGGTTTTGAGTTAGGACACTTGTTTGGAACTGAAGGGCTTTTTCAGCATAGGTGTGTGGTGATGAGCATTGTCTAGGGTTAGGCCTTCCTGGTGGACCGTTTTCATAAAAGTAAAACCTTGGATTCTTGGAGGTTGGGGTAACAGTAGTTGCCTCCTGGTGCAGGTTTAAGCCTTTGCTTCTGAGAAGCACAGAGAAAACTTTAGAAGCAGGTAGGGCACAGGTGACTGTCCTCTGCTAATAAGGGAAGAGTCGAGATGAAACCTCCGTGCACAGGGCACAGACACCCTGCCTTGAGTCCAGGATCCCACTCAATGTCAACTCCACATCAGGTATCGGTAACAAGATATTCTATTGCACAAGACTAAATCCAGACACAAGGAGGAATTTACCTACTGTGCATAGGAGGGTCGTTGTCCCCATTAAAAGTCCAGGTACAAAGTTGACTTGAGGATATCCTTTACTCTTTCAACAAAAAACCCTCTAGACTCCAGTGTCAAAAGAATGAGTCAGTTATTTAGTAATAAACAGAGGGAGAGGGGGAGAGGAGAGGGAGAGGGGGAGGGGGAGGGGGAGGGGGAGGGGGAGGGGGAGGGGGAGGTGGAGGGGGAGGGGGAGAGGGAGAGGGAGAGGGAGAGGGAGAGGGAGAGGGGGAGGGGGAGGGGGAAGGAGAGGGGGAGGGGGAGGGGGAGGGGGAGGGGGAGGGGGAGAGGGAGAGGGAGAGGGAGAGGGAGAGGGAGAGGGAGAGGGAGAGGGAGAGGGAGAGGGAGAGGGAGAGGGAGAGGGAGAGGGAGAGGGAGAGGGAGAGGGAGAGGGAGAGGGAGGGGATTACAGAGAGGAGAGGAAGCATGGAGAAGGTTCTCTGTACAAATGTCTTCACAGGATTACAATCACCCTACACACTAACAGCCAGCAGAAGAAAGCTAAACACCCTCTGCCCTCAGTAAAATTTGCCTCAATCTCTAAGATAGTTCTACATATACTGTCTAGCATTCAATCAATAAAAAAAAAAGATGGTTACAGAAACACCAGCCAGTGCAGCTCATTGTAACTAGGATATAGAGATCAGTTATGTCAAACTATGAAATGACCTTGATATCAGGACTAAACACCAATTCTCCTAAAATACATGGGTAGATTCACCAATATGCTTAGCAAGGTGTCTGAGAAAGACTTGGGATAAGAATAACAATGAGATTTCTATCATGTGCTATCAAATAGGAGGACTGAATAACTTCCAACGTGAGACATGGCTCAGCAGTAAAGAACAGTGGCTGTTCTTCCAGAGGACCTGGGTTTGATTCCCAGCACACACACACACACACACACACACACACACACACACACATACACCCCACAGACACACACACCCCACAGACATGCACATGCACACAACCATCTGTAACTCCAGTTGCAGGAGATCTGAAGCCTCCTTTGAAATCCACAGGTACAGTACACTCACATGATTCATATGCATACATGTAAGCAAAACAACCATGCACAAAATATATAAAATTAAATTAAATAATAAAATAAGGACAGAACAGGACAGGTTGTCTAGAACCTGATATGTAAACATGGCTCATAGTTTCTAAAAATGATGCCAAGCTTCTGTAATTGAGGAAAATAAACTATTTTAAATAAATGAACAACTTGCTGTGCACTTAAAAAATAAAGAATCCCTGTGAAACACCACTGCTCACTATGGAAACACCACCATAGAGGAACTATGGGCAGTTAAGAGTGCTGGAGTCGGGGTGGGGATGGGGCTTTTTTCGTTCTGCAGTGTAGTCACCAATAAGTTGTCTTGCTCCACTAAGTAACCTCACTCCTGTGCGTGCGTATGCAGGCAACCTGGATTAATCTTAATTGGTCTCGCACATCCACAAAACAAGCCGAAACAAAAGAACAGACATTAAGTCTTTTAAAAGAAGAAATTGGGTTAGGTGTAAGAGAGAGGATGGATGAGAGAAGTTAACTGGGTGCCAAAATAATCACATTCATTGTATAGGAGTATGAAAATGTCAAAGAATTAAAAATTTGAATGATTACCACTTTATATACAAAAGAGCAATTTGAAATGGGACATAAAATTTTAAGACAGAAAATTGTAAATAATCCCAAGAAAATTGAAATAAAATATGCAAAACTGTGGAAGCCAATATTCAATTAATAGTATAAAAAACATAGCATAATTTTTTAACCTGAGATTTAAGCAAAAGTTCAAGGGCTGAGGAGATAGCTCAGTGGTTCAGACACCTACTTCTTACAACGTTTGATACAAAATATTGAGGATGGTTGTTGCATTTATCAAAAAGTGCATACAAATTTGTTAGTAAGAAACAAAAGTTAACAACAAAACATAATTACACATACCTCAAGTTGGACTATGTCACATTGTGAAAAAAGGAGCTATGTTGTGTTGTGAAACGTACATAAACTTATCATATACCAGTGCATGAATAACCCCAAATTTATACCCCAGAAAAATTACTGATATTTTCTCAAATGTCTGCAAACAGTATAGGAGATAAACTGAGATCCATTTTTATTTTAATGGAGTGCTATTCAACACTTAAAATGAACATAGCCAACACATGGAGCAAGCATATTTGTGTGTGTGTTTGTGTCCCTGTGTGTCTGTGTCTGTATGTGTCTCTCTGTGTGTGTTTTTGTTTCTGTGTTTGTGTCTCTGTGTGTCTGTGTGTGTTTCTGTGTGTCTGTGTGTGGTGTATATGTGTTTGTGTGTTTCTGTGTGTCAGTATTTGTGTGTGTGTTTGTGTGTGTGTTCCATAGGAAGAATGTGAAGGTCAAAGCACAAAATGTGTTATCTTTCACTACTGGGTTGCAAGGACAGGCTTGATGACAGGTGCGTTTACAGGTGACAGGTAGAGCCATCTTGTGGGCACAAAGGGCATGTCTTCTGTAGAAGAAAGAAAATGAAAGGGCCCAGAGCCACAGACACCAGCAGTACACGGTCCTTCCCAGCGTCCATCATATAACTAGCCTTCATACTGTATGTACATTACTAAATGTTCATCCTGTGATGCACAACATATCTAAGCCCTAGACAAAGAGTGCAGACATTGCTTACTTCTTTCCAGAAACTTCTCTGGGGCTCTTGTTCTCACTAGAACCCAAGCTTCTTTGCGGTGAACTATCTTCTACTTCAAGGACCATGATTCTGAGGATCTTCAGTCTCAGAGTGAATGTTCTTTACATAATTGTTTTGACTTTCAGTCATTTCAGCCTGGTCTGCGTTTCTGCTAATGCAGTTCTGAAAATTGTGTTTGATTTCCCCATGACCTGACTCTGTCTCCTCAGCTTCTCTCTTTCTGACCTCTCACTGGTCATCATACCTGGTCATTTTTTTCTTATTTTCTTCTTATGAATTTTTTTCTCCTTTTCCAAAACCTTTTATTATATCCAATTGTGATTATAAACTGGATGGATGGTTTTATTCTGGATTCTCCGTAACCCCCCACCCCGTTCCCGCCACGCCCTCGCCCCTGTGATAGCAATGAAAACAAGGGCTGCCGTGGTATTGTGAGACTGATACCAAGTGACTCACGCTCTTGGGATGGCGTTCTTCCAATCACTGCCCTGTGTAAAACACATTACATGGGTCGTTTTCACTGATCTTTAAAGGTATCATTGTCTTATATTTTATTATCTCTACTGTAGCGATGAGGAATATGAATTAGGAAGGGTAGGTAAAATTCCTCCATAGTAATGGAAGTTGACAGAAATATCTCTCAGGCGGAGGAGAGCTCTGTCTCTAAATTCTGACCTGGACTATAACTCTGCTTAAATTATATTTGAAATTGGACATTCTGAGCATCTACTAGTATATTTGCTGTCACTGAGTGCTCAATTCTAAAAAAACTATAACCTGTGTTATTACATCCCATACTAAGTCTTTCTGCTTATATTTTGAGTTTTCTTCCTCTCTGGGTGGTTTGTGACTTTAGTCAAGGAGCATGTCCTTCTTTCTCCTGAGCTATTTAATGTGAATACAGATGACACATTATTCTTTTGTTTATTATTGTTACAGCTTCTGGATCATAGGCGAGATGGTGGAAGAGCTGGGGAGCTTCACCCTTCCTGGGCTAGGTAGACATTGCCTGGAGTCCAGTCACACTTCAGCTAGAGTTGATTGCGTACAGTCTCCGCCCATGTGCTCTGCAATTAGTTCAGGGCTTCATTAGATTCGCTTATCTCTAATGGTCCTTGACTGACATTTCAGTAGGCACTCAGCAAGGAAATGCAAGTCTCCCAGTAAGAAGCAATTTTGTATCAGAAGTCGATTCTTTCAGCCAGGGTAAGACCTGATTTTATAGTGTGCTGGAATGAATAGGCTCCATTCAGGGAATTGCTTATGTAAATGGACCCAATCTCAAGGCAGGTTCTCAGCCACTTGGGGGAAGGGCACTCACCACCTCCATCTATCCAGGGAGCAAAATGTTCAATTCTTTGCATCAAGTAAGCGTTCCAGAATAGCTTTTGGAGAATTCTTTTACTTTTAATTTCTTTCAAAATTTAAGACAAATATAGGATACAGAATATCTTCAAAATTATTTTTCTGAAAATTCAAAATATCCACTGAATGGAAGTCAGGAAGTTTCCAATGGAGAAGTTTCACATAAGCTACCTGCACAGTTAGCCACCTAAGACACAACCCAGGCCACCCAATCTGAAATTAATGAATTCTAAAACATGTTGAAATAATTACTTCAAAGAAGAAACCTATTTGGCAGTTGAACTCATTCACATGACTCAGAAATATTCATGACATTTACCTACCTGAGGATTTGTTATCTTGTTTTCAAATCATGCATAATAATCTAAGTTTGTAAGAGATGGTAGAAACATTATTTTTCAAATTGATGCTGTTTGGGACATTGATAAAATAGTTATTTGTCAAAGAAGCAGGTGGTCTGATACTGGGGCCATGAGGCAACACTGCTTAATTCACTTACATACGCACGTGCAACATTTAGAACCAACAATATCGTGGTCTGCCCACGAGTTGTTCTGGATGCTCTGCTAAAAAGCTTTTCATGAGTCTAATGGGATTGCTCAGGGCTTAAGAACATGTATGGGGCCAGGGGACCCAAGTTCAGTTCCCAACATCCATTACAGATGCGTCGCAACCTTTTGGAACTGCAGCACTAGAGGACATGATGCCCTTTTCTGTCTGTTGAGCATGTCTGCACTCGAGTGCACATACCCAGAGAGACATACACATATGCACATAATGTTAAGAATTAAATCTAAAGAAAAAATAAATCTCTTTGGTTTGGATTGTGTTCATGTGGAACCACACAGACACTGTGGTCTATTTTTAAATTAATCCAGTTCCAAGCAACGGTTGTGTTCTGCTAATGACAACGTGAAGACAGTGTTTCTTTGATGTTTTGCCAATATTTTAGTCACATTGGAAAAATTAACAGTGGCCAATAATTTCTTTCAAAGCGAACATATGGATGGCTTCCTATGTGAGTAATGTGATCATGCTTCTAAAATTGAAAAGCCAGAAGTGTTACAGATCTTCAAAAGTCTGAGCATGTGTGTGTGTGTGTGTGTGTGTGTGTAAAGAAGACGCCAACAACACACAAAAGCACTGAGATATTAAACTAAATGAAATCAACTATTGAGATTATTAACCTTCAGAACTGTCTCTGCATAGATGATTGAAGTCTTTGTGTGCCTTAAGTCCTGGCAAATTTCAAACTTTACCTAAGAAAGGTTATTGTGGGATTGAGTCAAGTGTAAAAGGGCACAATTTATGAGAAACACACACACACACACACACACACACACACACACACACACAGAGAGAGAGAGAGAGAGAGAGAGAGAGAGAGAGAGAGAGAGAGAGAGAATGAATTCATGTATTTGTGCAGGCTCCTGTACATGCAACTGTGAAGGATGTTAGACATCATACTCTACATTTTTTTAAGACAAATTTTCTTTACTAAAATTAGAAAAAATATTTTCATAAAATGCACTATAGACATTGGTTTTTTGTTTGTTTTGTTTTTGTCTTGTCATCACCATTTCTTACTGTATAGTAGCTGGTTCTAGTGCGTGGACAACTGGACAAGTTGGTTCTCTACTGGAGTCACATCAGGTAGGGGAGATCCAGATACACTGATCATCACAATAGCATAATCTTAATGACTTTTGTTGACCTTCCTTATAAAAGGGAGTTCATTACTTCTTTCTCACCTGCCTTTCTTCTTTCACAGTGACACAGCATAGAACCCTATCATTTGTAGGTCCATCAGACTTGGACCTTTCAGATTCTAAAACTAAAACAGCTAAATCTTCATATTTTTTTGTTTGTTTGTGTTTTGTTTGCAGATAGAATCACCTGTAGTCCAGGTTGGCCTGGAACTCACTACAAAGTTGAGCATGACCTTGAACTTTTGATCTTCTGTCCTTCATATACTTAGTGTATCGCACCTCACTCACTAAATCTCTGTGGTTTATATAAACTACCAAGTCTCAGGAATTCTATTATAGCAACACAAAATAGATCCTAGTATCAACATGAGGTGGTACTGAATCAAGAGGACTACCATATCCAGCTAGTCTTGTCCTGTTGAAAGGACAGACAGAACAGGGTAGGGTAGAAGAGACTGCTAGGGTGCTGCAACATGCCACGGATTGTCCATCAACTATCAAAGACAAAGAAGTACACATCGAAGTGATTACTCTCCACACACTCCAGAAGGGATAAATGCTGAACACTACTTTTTAAGACAAGGTCACCCAGGAAACCAAGGTCACTGCATCAGCTGGATTTCCTGGTCAGTGAGGCCCCAGGATCATCTTGACTCTGCTTTCCCAGGCCTGGGGTTATATATACGTGTTTCCATACCCAGATTTTTACATGGCCACTGGCAATCCAAATTGGTTCTTTGTATTTGCCATAGTAGTTACTTTACCTACCAAAACATTTCCTGAGCCTCACTTGGTACACATCTGTAAGAGTTAAGGTGGTGTCATTTTTCTTCACTCGTACCCAATATCTTTACATTTCAAGACAGGCCTAAGAAAGACAATTATGATAGAGAGAGTACTAGACTTCAGGGAGGAAAATGAGGTGTATAATTGTATTGGCATCCCCATATTGGTAATTATTTGTATAGAATTCACATTCATATTCAGGTTTGGCCATCCACATCAAAACCACACAGCCCACCGAAGCTCATTCCTGTTAGGCATTGTCAGTGAGTGACCTGAGAGCTGCGTCCTCTCACAGACCTGTTGATCCCACTAACTCATGAGAAAAGGAGCCATCACCTGATCAAAGTTAGGCTCTGATTTGCAGGCCTTTGGTGTAAGGCGTTCTGCTGACTTACTTTTGAAAAGCCAACCCTCCCTAAGAGCAGCTCTCAGAAATGATATGCCTAATGGAGATCACAACTTGGAGGCACAGCAGGTGCCTAGATTTTAGTAGCCTTGGACTGAATCCATCTTAGTTCTCTCCTGCTGAGCCAACCTCTCCCCTCCTCATTATTCTCTGGAATTGATCTCTCCATGCAGTTCGCTGAAGCCAGGAAATCTTCGGTTATTTTATTTTAGGCTTACTGAGTCTTTCACCCAATCATGCAAATTTCACATTTCACTCCATCTCTGACCTGTAGCATGATGCTGGACAGGGTCCTCGCTATCACCTTGAGCTAATGGGATGCCGCTCTAATCACTCAGCAGCTATTCTACTACTGTGAACAATGGCCTCTGCCATCAGCTGATAAATCAAAAAGGTATTAGTTGGTTATATAAGATCCAAAGGAATCTACATAACTCTTGCCAGCCTTGAGCCTTGAATCTGATTGAAGTTGTATTAAATTTAATATACTTTCCAACACACCAGGCAGTTCCTCATCTAATCGGTTTCACTTCTATTTTTTTTTTTTGCTGAATGTTTTCTCTACTTTCTACCTTTCTTTAAGGTTTCCCACCGCTGACCAAGAAACACATACTTGTATTGCAACAAGCAATGGAACGTGTGATGATACTTGGTGGGTATTTTTGTCTTTATGTGGTGTGTGTGTGTGTGTGTGTGTTCTGTATGCACATGGCTTTTGGTAGCATCTACAGCATTTTACTACATATTTCCTTTATTTATATTCACGTGGTAGGATGAAAATCCCCTTGTAATATGGACTCTACTTTATTCTCTTTATTTCTTAAAAAGTTTGCAAAGTTTAAGAAAAATAGGAGATAGTTAATAAATGCTCACTGAATAGATAGCTAAAGCTAGAGAAACTACTACCTGGGTTCTCAACAGGTGTTCGACATGGAGGTTGTATTTTTTCATTACTGTGGAGAGGCACTGTCTACAAAGATAAAAACAAAAATTTGGTTAAATTTGTGTAGAAAATTAGTATTACACATTTAGTACAGACATCTATCATAAGTTTCAATTTTTCCTTGATTCTCTATTAGGCAGAACATAAACAGATTACTTGATATGACTTAAAATTATTGTAATTTTGTAGAAATTTAGAACCAATTCAGAGGATTCTTGCATCAACTCCCTACATTCTATCACACTTGATCCCTTATCCTTGAAGACATGTTTAAACTGGCAGACATTTCACAAGCCTGCCATTCCCATAAGGTTCATAGATTATAACTTACATACTGTGATTGTATTAACTGTCAAATTCACATAATATAAAAATCGCTTTAGCAAAAAAGGCTTCTGGGAACATCTGTAAGGGTCTATCTTGATTTAGGTTTAGTTGAGATAGAAAGAATCACCAACTGTGGGTGGGTCCATTCCATGGGCTGGGGGATCCTGGGCTGTGTATGATGCAGAGAGTGGACTGAGCATTAACACATCTCCATCCTTCCTCTATTTCTTTACTGTGTATGCATTGTGAACAGCCACTCAAACTCTGGCAGTTGTGACTTCTCCATAGTGATGGACTGTAACCTTGAACTGTGGGATAAAATAAACCCTTTCTTTCTGTGATGTAGGAGCTGTCACTGAAAACATCTAGTAAGGCTAGTGTCTGGTCTTTCCCTGGTCTCTGGGAATTAAAGATTAGTCACTTTTGTTCAGTATGACAGTGTTAATAGTCAACAGGACAAGATCTGGAGTCATCTAGGAGACTTGTCTTGGGCCATGCATGTGAGAGATTATTTATATTAAGTTAGCCTCTGGCCCTGTCTGTGAGGGTTTATCTTGAGTAAGTTAATTGAAGTGGGAAGATCCATCCTGAACATAGGTGGCATCGTTCTTCAGGCTCTGGGATATAGACCAGCATTCACCTCTCTTTTCTTCCTGAACAGAGGCATAAATCCAGCTACTTCAAACTTCTGTTGCCTTGACCCCTCTGCCATGATGGATTTTACTCTCAACTTGTGAACCACTGCAAAAGAAACCTTTCCTTTCTTAAATTGTTTGTGCCATGGTATTTTATTACAGTAGCTAGAAAAATAACTAGTATAGCCAGTTACGTGATTGATCATGTACATATTATGAAGGCCCCTTGAGAGTCCAAAAGGTCAGTGTTTGGAAAGGTTCCAGATGGCTTCCTGGAAGTTAGAGTGCTTAGAGAGTTGGGGTGTCTGTATTCTTTCTTATTCTTTTGAATCATCTCATCCCTGACCACTGCAATGCCTTATAAATATCCGCATGCACCTTTGAGTCTCTGAAACCATCATTAACTTCAGGAGAGGGATATAAGGCCTCAATTTAGAGATGGTTTATCACAAGCATAAGCTATCTTAGCATCTGCATTATAATGGGTGAGTCTTTGATGGTTTCTGAGTCTTCAATGTATTTTCCTTTTGGCACCATCTCTAGGTAGACCTTGTCAATGTTGAATTGACTATGAGGATACATAGAAGGTGTCTACTACAAAACTAAACTTCTGCTTGTTAGCAGGAAGAAATGTTCACATCTTTTAGGGTCATAAAAATTCCTTTGTCTATGTAAGACCAGAGGAGAGATAGTTCACTCTAAAAACCCAAATGTGATTTAAAGCAGATAATGACAAATGTTAGCATTAGGAAATACTAAATATTCCGTCTTAAAAATCATTTGGCAGGTGTTTATGATGGATGGGGCTGTCTTAGGAAACAGATAACTGCATTTTTCTTTCCAAAGCTTATTTATTGTTCCAGATTTATCTGCGTTTAGTTGGGATGTATGTGATTTGAGCAGAGATTCTTTCTGGCTTTGCTGTTCAGAGGACTTCCTAAAACATTATTATGTTTATCTTCTCATTTGTCCTGAAAAACTCTTGAGCCGAATTTAATAATAAGTTACAGACAAAAACCTACCTGGAAAACCCATTAATATATTTTCCAGTAGCTTTCTTCTCATGTGTTACCCTACTATCTGTTTAGCTGTCATTTTAAGAGGAAATATATAAATTCCATACAAGCCAGTGGAGTGGTAAGAAAAGTGTGTTTTCATGCAAAATATGTTCCTAATGTTAAAAAGACCTCCAAGAACCTCTATTGCTTCACCTTGATTGTAAATATTATATCTATCTAATAGAAAAGAAAAGTAGTTGGAAACACTGATGATCAATCATTTTTTTCTCAACTTGTAAGAAATAGATAAAACATAGAAGGCAGAGACCCAAAGATAAGCCTCTGTCGTTACTCTAGACATCAAAGACTTGATGACCCTGTTTTGTTGGGAAGGTATTTTGGTATGTAGTCTGGAATGGCATTTATGTGAGTCTTCCTGACCTTCCCCCTCTCTGTCTGAGTGTGTGAACCCCTGGGGTCATAGTGTTTGACCTTTTAGTCTGTGAAGACAGGGAGGAAAACACTGTCTTACAGAAAGCTAAGGCATACAGTTTTAATGAGGTTGTAAGGAACCTGTGCCAGGTAACACTGAGAAGAGAAGGGTTGGAAATTAAAGTGCTCATTTTTTTATGTGGCTTTGGTCATGTATTCAGTATTGTGTCTGTGCTATTTTGTTTTAACTTTGCTGTTTTAGTTTCTATAATGTTGCAGGATATTTGATCATACTGAGAACATTGAGACTGTGTTATTTCCTAGGGAAAAAACTTGTTTTTAGTTGTGGTGGAGTTCAGCCTTAGCATATACCTTTAATCCCTCTGACATTCATTAGAACACACTTTTAATCCCAAACAATGAAGGTAAAATTAGCTTGTAGAAGCTATTCAAAGTGATCTCTAATTGAGTGACAGGCAAAGTGACGATTCAGAGAAAGATTTGACAGAATATGATATTCTCAATTGTCACAACAAGAGAAGAGAGAGTCTACTTAAGAGAGAGTGGCATAGAGAAAAAAGGTAAAAGGCAGACTTACTTGGATAGTTGTGCAGAGACACAATGCAGAGAGAACAAGTTCTACAAAGGTGAAGGCTGAATGATCCAGAAAATGAGAAGGAGCCATATTAGAACAAATTGTCAGTTAGTATGAGGCCAAGCAGAGAAATTCACTAGAAGCTCAGTGAAGCCAGATTGAATCAGTCAGCTTGGAGAGGAGTTTGAGCCAGCACAGTTAGCTGAGTTGAACCAGCCAGCCAGAGTTCAGAAAAATCCAGGAAGGGGTGAGCTTATTCAGCAGCAGGTCTCAAGAGCTGAGCACATTCTAGGCCTAGATTCGGTTGTATGGAAGCTAGAAGCTACCAGGATTAGGCATAGGTTAGCAGCCAGAGGTGGTAAGTCTCTGAGACAACACTTACATCAGTCAAATAAAAGATATAATTACACACACACCCACACACACACACTAAAAGATGAAGAGTATCGGTGTGTCGAACCTTATTCATGCTTCCTGGACTGTTGCCCACCACTCTCAGGATAGAGTATGAAGGTGCAGGAGTTTAGTCTGAACCTAGGCTGGCCCTGTTAGATGCCCTCTGCCATTTACTATAGTAAGACTTTTGCTTTGCCCTAACTTAATCCAGTAGACACTTACTCATGGCCAAGGCCACCAGACCGATAAGGGCAAGTGATGGCATCTGTGAGACAAGAAGAGGAGAATGTCTTCTTTCGGACTATTTTCCCACATCCTCCGCTCCTCCATTCCTTGTCCCAAGAACTAGTCTCAAGTTATAACACTCACACAAATAATTTGGAAACAATAATTCCTTGCCCAGGAATTTCCTTGTTAGGAACATGTTAGAAATGCGGTAGGTTTTCTATCTCTCTACCTTACTTCCCATTTCACTCTTTGGTGTTTGTTTCTCCACTATTTATTTTGTAAAAATGAAGCAGTGGCCTTCGTTAATATTTCCAGCAATGTGGTTCTTGTAACTATGCATGAAGAAAAATCTTGGATTGGATGATGTTGGAAGGTCTTTTCAGTCCTAACTATATTTGATGATACCGATTGAGCCTGGGTGATATGGAGTGGTTCTGGGCAAAGTCAACAGAGAGAAGCTGTGCTTCAGTGTGAAGATGCAACCTTAGCTGGTCCCACTATATTCACACTAACAGTGACTTAGGAGCCTGAGGTCTGTTATCTAACCTCTCAGAGCTTAGCTCTCCATGATTCTGAAGCAGATAAGACTGGTCATCACAGCCGTAAGGAGAGATTCAGGCGAGAAAATGCATGCAAAATATGCAAGGGTTTTACAAAGTGAAGAGTGTTATTAATATGCCACAAAACCAATTCAACTAGCTTTGCTTTACAGACTGATGACATCCCCACCCCAACACAACACCTGACTTCCACTTACCACACCCCGGTTCTTCCTGTTTTTTCCTCATAACAATTTAATTCCAGAAAAACCCAACTGACAGCCCTGACACCTTCTGATGCATCTTTACTGATGCATCTATGCTGAGCAACACAGGCATACATTTAGGTGTGAGGATCGATTATGAGGTGCCCATTTCCTGTCATGTGAGTTTCCCAGTTTGAATTCAGACTCCTCTGTTTATGACATACCAATTATATCAGGGAGGTCCAGAAGGAATTTTAAACAGGAGACGATGACTTTAAAAGGTGTGGGAATTGGGTTTTACAAAGAGCAGAATTACCTGAATACCCAGATTCACAAAATGAATAAGAAAAAAAAAAAGAAAAAGAAAAGAAAGAAATCCTTCAGAGTGTAATAACCAGCAGCAGAGATTTCAAAATGAAAGTCATATTATTCTGTAAGGTGCTAACAGCTCCTCAAGTACAGCTGAGTAGCTGTGAAGAGTAGATAATTATTAACAGAGCTTGCCAAGGGAAGTTATGTAGTAAAGTACTATAGGTGAAACAGTGCCAGCAAAGGGACAGTATTTACAAGTGACTGAAAGATATTGTGATCTGGCATCTGAGAATGCAGAGGAAGAGTGTCTTGGGATAGAAATAGAACAGCTTACCTGGATATTTTCCAAATATGAGTAAATTCTAAAAGTTGGTTCAGATGAAACTGACTGTGGTCATCTTCACTCTGCAGACAGCGGAATATATTAATATTTATAGACTGAATAGGAATGAGGAGCAGATAAAAATAGGTCTGGAGCTTCCAGCTGTCACTTCATTCAGCTCTTTTGATAACCTCAATTCATCATTTTTTATACTTTGTTTTATATAACTCCCACTGCTTTTCTTAACTGTGTGAGCCCTCCTTTCAAGTGAAACAGGAAGCTTGGCCTTGGATGAGGATAAACCCAGAGCTTCCTGGGAAAACAATGAGCTATCACCAAGGACAAACAGAATATCTCCTCAGAAGGAGGAAGGCAGGTTATTAACACCAGTTTTCCACCTTCCTCTTCTCTTTCCTCTTCTCCCTCTCCTTCCTTTCCTGCTTCTCCTTCTCAGATCTTCTCCCCTCTTACTTGCTCCATCTTATCTTTTGATGTGCACACCAAGCAAACCATGACAGAATGGCACTTGCCAGATGATTGACAGAAGACACCTAAATATTCTTTTTTTTTTTTTTTTTTTTTTTTTTTTTGGTAACTATAGATTCTAGGAGTTAATTGGCAACCTATTTTTCTTCTAATCAACTGGAAGCATCTATTTTATGGCTCACATACATACACACACACACACACACACACACACACACACACACACACACACTTTGATTCTGTGGCCTCTTCCCCAGTAAGCATTCATGCAAATCTTATGCACAAGTCCTCACCACTGTGAGCTTATCCTTCATCCTAATGGCATCGACCGTGAGGGCAACACGTTTCGTTGCTGAAACCTGTTTCTTACAGCCTGGGTGACCGGTGCCTATTTTTAAAAACTGCCTGTGCTCCTGACAGAAAATGTCAGAAGAAAGTCCTAGATGTGTCAACAGTGAATTAATTTTTATGTGTTCTACTTTGGCGAGTAGGCTAAAAAGAATCGAGGCGACATAGAAAGAGTAAGGGTGGCTTTTACAACAATAGTTTGAGAGAACGCAGTTAGAAACTGCAGAAATGTTAAGAGATGTGAGTTTGAATTAGAGTCACCTAAGACAGAAATAGTGGCGCTGGTATTTTCCATTTTGAAACAGAGAAAGCTAAAGCTTGTATTTGGTAAAACATGAGAAATTAGTGTTAAAAAGAGAGAGAGAGAAAAAGAAAGACAGTTGAATTTGTTGCCCTCGTGTGGTCAACTGATGACATTACGATGAAGGTTAAGCCACTGAGATCTTTTGCACAAGTTTTGCAAGAATATCTACTGACAAGAGCATTTAGGAGTGTGTGTGTGTGTGTGTGTGTGTGTGTGTTATGACAAACGTTTTAAAACATTGGGAAACTAGTGTCATTAAAGTGGTGTAACATGTAGAACTTGGATGTCCATAGAAGTTAAATCAAAGCAAACATGTTTTTTTGTTTTGTTTTGTTTTTGTTTTTGTTTTTTTTTGTTTTTGTTTTTTAGAGACAGGGTTTCTCTGTGTAGCCCTGGCTGTCCTGGAACTCACTCTGTAGACCAGGCTGGCCTCAAACTCAGAAATCCTCTTGCCTCTGCCTCCCAAGTGCTGGGATTAAAGGTGTGAGCCACCACTGCCCGGCCAAAGCAAACATGTAAATAGCTTTTATTTACTGAAGAACAAAGTCTAAAATACAGCCATTTTCATGTCCCCATCTTAAAAACTCAGATTTACTGTAAAAGTGCTTTATTCATCTTCAGATATATTTTGGGGGAGGAGGAAATCGATCTTTTTTTCCCCTAATGTCATTTAACAATAACACTTATCTCAAATATTTATTTGTTTTAAATGTTTTATGTTTGCATGCTTATATGCATGTGCATCACATGTGTGCAATGACTGCAGTCAGTTGAGCATGCTGGATCCAGTGGAACCTGAATTGAGGGAGATTGTGAGTTGCTGTGTCAGCACCAGTAACTGAACTGGAGTTCTCTAGAAGAGCAGCCAGTGCTCTAAACCACTGAGCCTAAAACCCTAAGTTGCCATGAAAGTCATTGCATACTGCACAATGTAGTTTAACTTAGTTTCTCTAAAACTGACATAATACTAAGGAAAACAAATTAATTTTCTTCTCAAGTAAAATCTATTACTGAGCCAGTTCTGATTCTGCAGACCCATGATAGTAGAATTTGAGATAATGAGGCAGGAGGATTGTGAGTTGGAAGTCAGCCTGGGCTCCATAGTAAGATTTTATCTTGAAAAAAACTGGATTACTGTAGTTGTTCTGTGGATATCCTGTACACTAGAAAAAAAAAATCTTGCTTCTGTGATTAGCTTATACAATTTTGACAGCACTTTTGATCACATTTGAAGGAAATTTAAAGAGAATTGAAATATTAAAAGAGAGGTATTCAGTCATTTACATTGTATGTCCTTGAGGTGGGAGCATTAAAATTTTTGAAATCCAAGTTGATTTCTAAAGACCATTAGGTACCTTTCTGAACAATTGCAGCATCGGAGATAAACTGAGCTTCATGAAGCACTAAGGTAATTTCTGGAAGGCCACAAGCACAATAAATTTAATCAGGTGGTAATAATGACTATATTTCTGGTGGAAGGAAGAAAACTAACTAAATTTGCAGTCTTCCCAGAAGGACCATATATTGCTCATAAATGTTTACAATTGAAATTCTGAAAATCAAAGAGGCCTTGGTATTACTTTAAGCGTAGAATTAAGAAAGGACAGACTGTTTGTGAAGACTATAAAAATAAAGGCCAGTTATGTTAAGTAGAGCAATTTAAATAACAAAGAAGAACAAGCTGACAAGCAGCGTCTTCAAGCTCATCAGTATTTCACACGTGTCCAAGAAAGAAAACTGTGAAACTCATGTCAACGTGGAAACAGCCATCCTAGTTTGCTTTCTGTTGAGGTGATAAACTATCATGACCAAAAGCAGCTTGGGGAGGAAAGGGTGTATTTCGCTTATGGGTCACTGAGGGAGGGCAAGGCAGGAATTTAAGGCAGAATTCAAGGAGCAGGAAGTGAAGCCAGGCCACCACAGAGGAATGCTGCCTACTGGCTTGCTCCTCTCCATGCATAGCCCAGGCTCACTTTTCCATGCATGCTCCTTCCTACGATGGGCCGTAGTCTTTCACATCAAATAAGAGTCAAGAAAATGCCCCACAGACAGAGCAACAGTTTAGTCCAGTTTCATGGACTAATCCACCAGCTGAGATTCCCTTTTCCCAGCTGACTCTAGATTTTGTCAGGTTGAGAGCTGAAGCAGACTGTGACAGTAACCATGTTGGTGTGAATAAAAATGGCCCTCATAGGCACATATATTTGAACCCATGGTCACCAGTTGGTAGAACTGTTTGGGAAGGATGGGGGGTGTTGGCTTGTTGAAGGAGTTGTCATTTGAGGGTGTTGAGCTTTGAGGTTTCAAAGTCCCACACTGTTCCTCATTAGCTATCTCTCCGCCTTCTGTTTATGGACCATGTGTAAGCTTCTAACTCCTAGAGAAGCACCATGCCTGTCTGCGTCACCATTACCATGTTGCCTCCCAGGCTAATCACGAACTAACCTTTAGGCACTGAGATCCTTCAGTTAAGCTTTCTTTTATGAGTTGCCTTGGTCATGGAGTTTTGTCAGGGCAATAGAGAAGTAACAAGTACAGTAACTATCATTTTATTTCATTGATCATTTATAGGATTTGCCACTGAAAATATAATTTATGGGTACTGAAACTTTACAACAAAAGTTGTGACATGTCAAAATTGTTGATATTATGATAAATGGTATGGTTGCTGTAGTTTTAGATCCTTAGTGTTTCTCAAAGGCCCATATGCTGAAGTGTGATCCCCAGGTTCGGACTACTTAGGATGGGGTGGAACCTTTAAATTGTAGGAGGTAGTTGGAGACATTAGATCACTAGAGTCATGGTCTTAAAGGGGTTGTCAGACCACAGGCTTGCTCATACCATAGCTTTGTGGTCTTAACAATTTATATCTAGAGCATTTCTTAGCTATTTACATTTATTTTTTTAAAAAAAAATATTTCTGCTCCTATGAAAAGTAATACCTGATGTGTTCTAAAAGACCAGGTTTAGAGAGAGAGAGGCACACTGAACACTTTCCTCTTACTCTGTGTGAAGGTTACAATGGTTCTCTACTGGTAGTGAGAGCAGTTGACTCCCTTGTATATCATCCTTTATGAAATGGGCACCTTGTCAACTTTGTTCACTGTTCTATTCATGAGCATGGGGACTTCTTTATAGAAATAACATAGAGCTTCTGGTTTGAGCCAGTGCCCTGAACAGACCTAGGGTTCTAGCTCCGTACCCAGTCCCACAACACACAGAGGAAGCTTGACTCCCTGGTGCTCTAACATGGCCAGGACCACAGGTGCACTAACACACCCAGGATCACAAGATCTAAGGAGTTTGGTCACACCAGGATTTCAGGATCCCAGAGGCAGCTTGACTCCCAGGAGCACTGACACACCCAGGATCTCAGAATCAGAGAATCACAGGATCACAGAGACAGCTGGAATCTGAGGAGTTCTGACACAATGATGATCACAGGAGGGACAGGCTCCAGTCAGAGATATCGAGGGCAGGTAGCTCTAAAGATAACCAGATGGCAAGAGGCAAGTGTAAGCAACAGAAACCAAGGTTACTTGGCATCATCAGAACCAGTTCTTCCACCATAGCAAGTCCTGGAAAGACCATCACACAAGAAAAGCAAGATTTGGATTTAAAATTGCTTATGATGATGATAGAGGATTTTAGGAAAGACATAAATAACTTTCTTTAAAAAATATAGGAGAACACGAGTAAACAGGTAGAAGCTCTTAAAAAGGAAACATAAAAATTCCTTAAAGAATTACAGGAAAACAGAACCAAAAAGGTGAAATTGAACAAAACCATCCAGGATCTAAAATTGGAAATAAAAACAATAAAGAAACCACAAAGGGAGACACCCTGGAGATAAAAAACCTAGGAAAGAGATCAGGAGTCATAGACACAAGCATCACCAAGAGAATACAAGAGAGAATCTTAGGTGCAGAAGATATTGACACAACTGTCAAAGAAAATGCAAAATCAAAAAGTTCCTAACACAAAAGATCCAGGAAATCCAAGACACAACAAGAAGATGAAACCTAAAGATAATAGGTATAGAAGAGGGGGAAGATTCCCAACATAAGGAAATATCTTCAAGAAAATTATAGAAGAAAACTTTTCTAACCTAAAGAAAAAGATGACCATGAACATACAAGAAGCCTACAGAACTCCAAATAGACTAGACCAAAAAAGAAATTTCTCCCATCCCATAATAATCAAAACACCAAATGCACAAGACAAAGAGAGAATATTAAAAGTAGTAAGGGAAAAAGATCAAGTAACATATAAAGGCAGACCTATAAGAATTACATCAGACTTCTCATCAGAGACTATAAAAGCCAGAAGATGCTGGACAGATGTCATACAGACCCTAAGAGAAAACAAATGCCAGCCCAGACTACTATACCCAGCAAAACCCTCAATTATCATAGATGGAGAAACCAAGATATTCCATGACAAAATGAAATTTACACAATATCTTTCCACAAATCCTGCCCTACAAAGGATAATAGATGAAAAACTCCAACACACAGAGAGAAACTACATACTAGAAAAAGCAAGAAAGTAATCTTCTTTCAACAAACCCCAAAGAAGATAGTCACAAAAACATAATTCCACCTCTAACAACAAAAATAACAGGAAGCAACAATAACTTTTCTTTAATATCTCTTAACATCAATGGACTCAATTCCCCAATTAAAAGACATAGACTAACAGACTGGATACATAAATAGGACCCAGCATTTTGCAGCATACAGGTAACTCACCTCAGTAACAAAAACAGACACTACCTCAGAGTAAAAGGCTGGAAAGCAATTTTCCAAGTAAATGATCCCAAGGAACAAGCTGGAGTAGCCATTCTAATATCAAATAAAATTGACTTTCAAACAAAAGTTATCAAAAAAGCTAAGGAAGGACACCTCATATCCCTCAAAGAAAAAATCTACCCAGATGAACTCTCAATTCTGAATGTCTATGCTCCAAATGCAAGGGCACCCACATTCCTAAAAGAAACTTTACTAAAGCTCAAAGCACATATTGCACTTCACACAATAATAGTGCAAGACTTCAATACCCCACTCTTAGCAATGGACAGCTCATGGAAACAGAAGCTAAACAGAGATACAGTGAAACTAACAAGTTACAAATCAAATGGATTTAACAGATATTTATAGAACATTTCATCCTAAAACAAAAGAATATACCTTCTTCTCAGAACCTCATGGTATCTTCTCCAAAATTGACCATATAATTGGTCAGAAAACAGGCCTCAACAGGTACAAGAAAGTCAAAATAATATCAGATCATCACAGACAAAGGCTAGTCTTCAATAACAACAAAAACAATGGAAAGCCTACATATACATGGAAGCTGAACAACACTCTGCTCAATGACAACTTGGTCAAGGAAGAAATAAGGAAAGAAATTAAAGACTTTTTAGAATTTAGTGAAAATGAATGCACATCATACCAAAACCTATGGGACACAATGAAAGCAGTGCTAAGAGGAAATCCTATATCTATAAGTGCCTTAAAAAAAAACTAGAAAGAGCATACACTAGCAGCTTGACAGCACACCTGAAAGCTCTAGAACAAGAAGAAACAAATACACCCAAGAGGAGTAGACAGCAGAAAATAATCAAACTCGGGGCTGAAATCAAGCAAGTAGAAACAAAAAGAACTATACAAAGAATTAACAAAACCAGAAACTGGTCCTTTGAGAAAATAAACAAGCTAGATAAACCTTTAACCAGACTAACCAGAGGGCATAGAGATAGTATTCAAATTAATAAAATCAGAAATGAAAACAGAGACATTACAATGGAAACTGAAGAAATCCAAACAATCACCATATCCTACTACAAAAGCCTATATTCAACAAAATTGGAAAATCTGGATGGAATGGACAATTTTCTAGACTGATACCAGGTGCCAAAGTTGGATCAGGATCAAATAAACTATCTAAACAGTCCAGTATATGGAAATCCATCAATGTAATCCACTACATAAACAAACTCAAAGAAAAAAAAAACATGATCATTTCATTAGATGCTGAAAAAGCATTTGACAAAATTAAACATCCCTTCATGTTAAAAGTTTTGGAAAGATCAGAAATTCAAGGCCCAATCCTAAACATAGTAAAAGCAATATACAGCAAGCCAGTAGCCAACATCAAACTAAATGGAGAGAAACTTGAGGCAATCCCACTAAAGTCAGGGACTAGACAAGGCTGCCCACTCTCTCCCTACCTATTCAATATAGTACTGGAAGTCCTAGCCAGAGCAATTAGACATCAAAAGGTGGTCAAAGGGATACAGATAGGAAATGAAGAAGTCAAAATAACACTATTTGTAGGTGATATGATAGTATACTTAAGTGACCCCAAAAATTCCACCAGAGAACTCCTAAACCTGATAAACAACTTCATCAAAGTGGCTGGATATAAAATTAACTCAAATCAGTAGCTTTTCCCTACTCAAAGGATAAACAGGCTGAAAATAAATTAAGGAAACAATATCCTTCACAATAGTCACAAACAACATAAAATACCTTGGTGTGACTCTAACCAAGCAAGTAAAAGATCTGTATGACAAGAACTTCAAGTCTCTGAAGAAAGAAATCAAAGATCTCAAAAGATGGAAAGATTCCCCATGCTCATGGATTGGCAGGATTAATAATATAGTAAAAAATGTCTATCTTGTTGAAAGTAATCTACAGATTCAATGGAATCCTAATTAAAATTCCAATTCAATTCTTCATAGAGTTAGAAAAAAATTGCAAATTCATTTGGAATAACAAAAAAATCCAGGATAGTGAAAACTATTCTCAACAATAAAAGAACTTCTGGGGGAATCACCATCCCTGACCTCAAGCTGTATTGCAGAGCAATAGTGGTACAGAGGTACAGAGACAGGCAGGAAGATCAATTGAATAGAATTAAAGACCCAGAAATGAATCCACACACCTATGGTCACTTTATCTTTGACAAAGATGTTGAAACCATCCAGTAGAAAAAAGAGCATTTTTAACAAATGAAACTGGTTCAACTGGAGATCAGCATGTAGAAGAATGCAAGTCAATCCATTCTTATGACCTTCAACAAAGTTCAAGTCCATGTGGATCAAGGACCTCTACATAAAACCAGATACACTGAAATTAATAGAGGAAAAAGTGGGGAAAAGCCTCAAACACATGGGCACAAAATAATTCCTGAACAGAACACCAGTGGCTTGTGCTCTAAGATCAAGAATTGACAAATTGGACCTCAAAATTGCAAAGCTTCTGTAAGGCAAAGGACATTGTCAATAGGAAAAGGGGGCAACCAACAGATTCAGAAACAATCTGATCCTACATCTGATACAGGGCTAATATCCAATGTATACAAAGAACTCAAGAAGTTAGACTCCAGAGAATCAAACAACCTTATTTAAAAAAAAATTGGGTACAGAGCTAAAGAATTCTCAACTGAGGAAACTCAAATGATTGTAAAGCACCTAAAGAAATGTTCAACATCCTTAATCATCAGGGAAACGCAAATCAAACGACCCTGAGATACCACCTCACACCAGTCAGAATGGCTAAGATCAAAAACTCAGGTGACAGTAGATGCTGGCGAGGATGTGGAGAAAGAGAAACACTCCTCCATTGTTGGTAGGATTACAAGCTGGTACAACCACTCTGGAAAGCAGTCTGGAAGTTCCTCAGAAAACTGGACATAGTTTTACCCGAGGACCCAGCTATACCACTCCTGGGCATATACCCAAAAGATGCTCCAACATATAATAAGGACACATGCTTCACTATGTTCATAGAAGCCTTATTTATAATAGCCAGAAGCTGGAAATAACTCAGATGTCCTTCAACAGAGGTATGGATACAAAAAATGTGGTACATTTACACAATGGAGTACTACTCAGCTATTAAAAACAATGAATTCATAAAATTCTTAGGCTAATGGCTATAACTAGAAAATATCATCCTGAGTAAGGTAACCCAATCACAAAAGAACACACATGGTATGCGCTCACTGATAAGTGGGTATTATCCCCAAATCTCAGAATACCCAAGATACAATTCTCAGACCACATGAAGTTCAACAACAACAACAACAACAACAACAACAACAACAACAAAACCAAAGTGTGGGTGCTTCGGTCCTTCTTAGTAGGGGGAACAAAATACTTAAGAGATGAAATATAGAGACAAAGTGTGGAGCAGAGACTGAAGGAAAGGCCATCCAGAGGCTTCCCCAACTGGGAATCCATCTCACATACAGTCACCAAATGCAGACACTATTGTAGATGCCAAGAAATGCATGCTGACAGGAGCCTGATATAGCTGTCTCCTGAGAGACTCTGACAGAACTTGACAAATACAGAGGCGGATGCTTGCAGTAAACAGTAAACCATTGGACTGAGAACAGGGTCTCTAATGGAGGAGTTAAAGAAAGGACTGAAGGAGGTGAAGGGGTTTGCAACCTCACAGGAAGAACAACAATGTTAACCAACCAGACCCCCTTCTCCCCCCCCACCCTAGTGCTCCCAGGGACTAAACCACCAAGCAAGGAGTACACAAGGAGGGACCCTTGGTCATACATGTAGCAGAGCAGTGGACCTTGGTACTGTGAAGGCTTGATGACCCATTGTAGGGGAATTTGAGGAGGGAAGCAGGAGTGGGTGGGTGAGTACGTAAGTGGGGGAGCACCCTCATAGAAGCAGAGGAAGGGGGATGGTATAGGGCGTTTCCAGGGAAGGGAGGGAACCAGGAAAGGGTTGAACATTTGATATGTAAATAAAGAAAATATCCACCAAAAATGCAAAAAAAAAGAAAAAGAAAAAGAAATGACATAGACAGAATAGTCATTGGAAGAATGAAGAATACACTAGGAGCTTTGCCATTAAACATGTTTTCTGTTTTTATATTTTTAACCTTTATTTATTTATTTATTTATTTATATTATTAAGACAGGGTCTCATTGTACATCTTGGCTGAATTAGAATTCACTACTTAGAGCAGGCTGGACTCGAACTCACAGAACTCCATCTGTTGTTGTTGTTGTTATTGTTATTATTATTATTATTATTATTATTATTATTATTATTAATCAACAGTACCACTGCCAGGAATTGAAATGTCACTTCTTCTCTTGCGTTGCCAGTGCCCTGGACTACTCGCTGCCTGACACTACCTGCCCTTGGGGTTTGGAGATAAGGTGGTGCAGAGTCAAAGACACAGACTCTGGGAGCAGGTGAGAAACACTGGAGCACGCTCATCTGAACACTGCTGCAAGCTCCTTTGATACCCTTCACCTGTGCTCCATTGGTCCCCAAAAGAATTTCTTCTAAACAGCAGTTCCTGATTGGTTGACATTGTCTGCACCAGCAATCCTTGTTCTCTCAGGCAGTCTTTGATTAGGTAATTCTGCAGGAGATGTTTTTGCAGCTGTGTCCCTCCACCCCTGCCTCCTGTGCTAACATAGAGGTGGCCCTGTTGTTCCTGCTACACTCTTGGCCCATCTTTCTGGGATGATATAGAAATCTGATGTTTGCTTCAGGAAGGAAAGCTTCAAGGGTAAAGCTACTGTGGGGCATTGAAGAGTCGTGGATGCGATGATTCCAACCCCAGATTGATACTGGGAACTTACAGTGGCAGCTGCACTCCGTGCACCCCAACTCAGCTATGTGCTTAGGTAAGCTCAATAACTGGCTTGCTTTTGCTTCCCTTTTACCAGCTGTGAGACTACAAACCATTTTATTGATCTCCTCACTGTTTGGTGCTTTAAGTTACTGATGATAGGGAGATAACAGCATTTATCACCTGTTTCTTTCCCACTGCACCTATTTAATAATTTAAAGTACTGTAGCCTAATGTATACAGAATGTGGTTCCTTATTAAATCTCTCTGGTGTCCCAGCCTTTGTGCAGGGTAGATATAGCTGCAGAAAACAAAACAAAGTTACTGAAAATACACAATGTCCCTTTTAGCTTCTCTGTCATTGTGATGAATGTCTAACCAAAAGCAGCTTGTGGAGGAAAAGTTTTGTTCCATGTTACATCTTCGAGTCCACAATGGACAGAAGCCAAGGCAGGAATCTGGAGGCAGGAACCAGGATTAGGCCGTGGAAGAATGCTTCTTATTGGCTCTGTCTCTGTGTCATGCTTTCTTATATAACTCCAGACTACCTGATTAGGGGTGACACCACCCTCAGTGGGCTGGGACATCCATCATCAACCATTATAAAAAAAATGAGCCACAGACAATACTCTGTTTGAGGCCCTCTCTTCCTAAGTGACTCTAGTCTGAAAATCACAGACAAGGAGTGAAAAATTTGACCAGTTATGCTTTTAGCTTAAATCTAAACTGAGGTGGTATGTAAATCAAAGACTTTCTCCTAGGTAAGTTGGTGGCATAATGTAAAGGCTCTGAAGCCTCACAGCTCAGCTTAAGTGTAAACTCTCCAGTTCCATGTCTGAAGTCTGAGGGAACTACAATGGGATGTTGTTTCCATTAGAATTTGATTAACAAAATTATGAATATTAAATGTTTTAGATAAAATGTCTTGGATAAAAACACATGCTTTGTGCATATATTTCATGTATTAGAATTGTATGGATTTAAAACAGACCTTGGATTAAAGGTTTTTAGCTCTTAACTAAGAGTGTGTGTGTGTGTGTGTGTGTGTGTGTGTGATTATATATAGGTATGTGCATGTGAATGCTAGTGCCTGTGGAGACCAGAAGATGGCACTGGATCCTCTGGAGCTGGAGTTATGGGTGTTTGTCAGCAGCTGTATTTGGGGTTTGTGGATTGACCATGGTGGTCCTCTGCAAGAGCAACGAAAGTTCTCAACCACTGAGCCACCTCTCCGGCCTCTGAGTATTTTAATTTACGTGAATCACACCACTAGCGATTTGTGAACTATAACAGTCAAAAAATTGTTTTATCAACATGCAAATTAGAGTCACATTTTTTTTCTTCCTTCCCTGTGTCCCTGTGTGGCAATAAAATATTATGGCTTTAGCTTTTTCAGCAACATGGAGGGAAATTTGAAGAAACGTAAGCTCATTAGTGTGGAGGTTTCAGTTGGTCTTTGTGATATTCCTCTGCCTAGACTTTAGACACACAGCCAGCCCTGGAACTGTCAACAATGCCTGAACTAGAAGCAGATCCGGGAGAAATTTCTAAACAGCTCTCTTTTGGCCTCATTATGTTATATTCCACACCACTATATTGCACACTGAGGTGCCACCTAACATTTATTTTTATGATGAAACATCTCATACTATATATAAAAGAAATCACATGTGAGAAATCTGTTATCTGATGGAAATGACAGAGCACTGGGATTTTTGCTTAAAGCAGGTAATTGGAAGATTCTGTAGATGAAACCTGACAAAATATCAAAGTTCAAGCAAACTGTGCGATTTGGGTTGGGAGTATTTCAAGACATCACACAGGGAATAAAAGTCGCGTCTAACAGCATGAAATTGTATCATTAAGGCACACTCATCCCTTCCTTGGCAGATTAGTATATGCAGTTATGAATATTAATCTAGCCAGATTTAAGCAACGCTGATGGTGACATAAATAGTCTTCTAACGGGATAAGAATGGTGTTATTTTTCTGCTGTCAGTGGCGGCTCTCATTACATTTGTGTTTCTTTCAGTTTCTGAGTAGGTCTGTGGGTGTGCATGTGATGACCTCCATAGGTCTCTCTTAAACTGTTTTCTTAAGAAACCAAGTGGTCTGTTGAGCTGAGTGCATTAGTCATCCCTGGGTGCTGTAGCCAGATAATGCCATAAGTACCATATATTGAGTGTGTTTAAACCACAGTGGCCAAGAGGTTTAAGTTCAAGAGGAGCATCTGCCTAAAATGTAGTCAGTTGCCTTTAGTCTGTATTCCAACAGAGATTCGGGAAGGAAAAAGAGAGAAGGGAAATCTACCTTTTCTTAAGTGACTATTGATTTAATAAGAACCCTGCTCTCTGATTCCTTCTAAATCTAAATTCACACCATTTGACTATCTCCCAATCCTGTCCCTTGAAGGTCAAGACTTCAATTTTGACATATGGGGTATATGAGACCATCGTCCAGTCTATCACCCTAAGGTTGCAGTTACAAGTTCATGTTATTGTTTCTGTCGGGCTTATTAAGGAATTTTATGACAATATTTTATCTTGTTTTAATAACTATGCTGAAATAAACACCTGCTCATTAAGCTAAGTAATTCCAACTTGTCAGCAAGCCATCATGATAGAGCTATGGTCCTGAAAGGTGTCAATGTACCAAATTGAACCCCACGTTCGGAAAGTCTTACCTTCCGGGACAATTTTCCTGGAGTGTCCCTGTTTTTCTGAAGATGAAGTTGAATGACAGATTTATTTTTCTGAAATATTTTGTGGCTCCCTAGATAATGATCCCTGGAGAGGAAGAAGGAGAAGCATAATCATATTTTTACAAAATACTACACACTGTGTAAAAGCATGCTTCCCTGGTGATTTCATTGCCTTGTTGGCTTAAAACTTGGTCTGATACAGTCTGGTAATGGTAAGTTGTGAGTGTAAACATGCATACGTGTTTATCCATACATATGTGTATATATATATATATATATATATGTGTGTGTGTGTGTATGTATATATACATATATACATATACAAATATATATATTTGTGTAATATGTAGAAATGAATGCTGAAACTGTATGCATCTCTAGCTATATATGACAAAATACTGTAATTTTTAATGCATGAAGGTAGAAAATTATAAATTTTCTACTTACTATTTCTATTAATTATAAATGGACATATTAAATTAAAGGATACTCTATATGTGGTCAGAGTTGGTTTCAGCCAGCCACCTCAACATGCTCCGGGGTGGGCTAATTGATGCCATGATGTCTGTGGGGACCATTTTATCCAGGAAGCAGCATGATGTTGTGGAAACAGTGTTTGTTTTGCAGACGTATTTACCAGTTCTATTGCATCAGCTATGGCAATTAAACTCAACTATCTCGAGTTAAATGCCATCTTCCTTAAAACTGATATATTAATATCTAGATCAAAAGATTAACAAGAAAATTTTGTTTAATTGATTTCCTTATTATTAATACACTTTTAGGTGTCTGCTTGCATCCTAATGAGAGAGAGACAGAAAAAGTGTGGCTTTAGGTGGGTGGAGTATTGAAAAGGTTCTCTGAGGAGCTGCGAGAGGGGGAAACCACAATCAGAATATATTGTAATAAAATCTATTTTCAATAAAAAAGAAAGAAAATTAAATATAAGCCCTCATTTTGTATTTTGGGTGTATGGATCTGCATTGATTTTTTCTGTCTCTCAACATTTTTCCCTGTAAATATATTTTCCAATTTAAATTACATGATGGGTAAAATTAACTTCCAGTTTAAAATGTGCTATATTAAATAAAAATGGACCCGCCTGTGAAATGAAGGATTGCTGCTGTCTCTCAATATCAATTTTGACAACATGTTGAAATAATACTCCATGCATATATTAAATATATGTGAGATAAATGCAACACTGAAGTGTTTTCCAATTTGTTATTATGATCTGCAAAATACATTTTAAAATCGTGTGACCTTTTATTAGCTCCCACTGTTCTAAAGGAAACGAAAGAAAGGATAAAGAAAGCATTGGAGGAGAGAAGAAAAGATGATGGTCTGAGAGAGGCCAGGAGAGGAAGGCTCTCTGGGGGAAGCACCTTCACTGTAACCAATGCTGAGGAAGAGTACAGAGACACACTGCCATCTAAATTAAATGTAAACATAGATGATGTTTTCAAAGGAGGCTTCTAGTTACTATGGAACTTCTTTTTCTTTCTTTCTTTTTTTTAATGTATTTTTAAAAATTCTTTTGAGTCCAACATTCTCCATTGCAGCTGTCAATTCTATTACCTTTGGCTCCCAGTTATTAAAAGGGATGGATGGTGTTAATGTATTCAGCTCAGAGGATCCTGGCTAAATACAAAAATACATGACAGATTACCAAAAAAGAAAAAGAAAATTTCATGTAGTCATGTGGGGCCTTTATACTGATAGCTTATTAAGTATCTACGACAATCTGTTTCTGACAGTGTAAACAAGAACAGTGTTCTGTTAACATGTTCTAAATTATCTACAAGTTTAAAAATATTATTTATTTTGATTTATGTGTATGAGTATTTTATCTGCATATATATTTGTACATCAGCATATCTGTACACCATGGGATTGCTGGGTACCCATGGAAGCCAGAAGAGGGCATCAAATCCTCTGGAACTAGAGTTGCAGATGGTTGTGAGCCACCATGTGCATGTTGGGAATTGAACCCGGAACCTTTAGAAGAGTAGCCTTGTGCACTTAACCACTGAGCCATCTCTCCAGCCCCTCTTTATTATCTTTTTATTGAGAATCTATAATTGTCATCCATATATCTAACTGCTACATTACTTTAGATTTAGTTTAGTATATGGTTTTCACAACCTAGTGTTGAGCTGTTCAGTACAGTGGCCATTGGACACCCACTGCCATTTGTGTCCTAAGGTGGACTAAATTACGATTCACAAGGTGCTGAGAAAGTTTGCCAAAGGGCACAATATGAAATATCTCTGTAACAACTAACTACGCGCTGACGTAATATTTCTGCCTGTTTCTTCATAAAACAAAAGAGCTAGAAATGAGGCACAGCAGTTGAAAGCAGCTGCGAGTATTCCAAAGGACCTGAGTTTGGTTCTTGGCACTCACATCAGGAGGCTCACAATAGCCTATAACTGCAGCTCTAGGCATTCAGCCCCTGGCTCTAACCTCCACCATCACCAGGATACAGTAGTGGGTACATGCACACAGATAAACGATACACATAATATCACAGAGACACAGAAATAAATGATAAAGTGAATATTTTTAAATGTATAAATATATTTCTACATTTGCTTCTTTTTCTATTTTTTGTGACTTGAAATAAACAATATTAGGCCGTGGGATGTTTCTTTGGATCATATTAGGCTAGAAACGATGAAGATAAGTCTAAGGCAGGCATGAAAGAACACTTAAGTAGCTCTGTGGAGTAGTGCAGACGAGAAAGAAGACAATCCATTGCTGTTTGGGGATTCTAGGGCCCAGAGAGAAATAGGAAGTTTAGTGTATCAAGAGAGAGGAAGGCATAGTATGGCAACAGAGGTAGGCATTATAGAGAAGGTGTGAGTACCAAGGAAACTGGCCATGTTGGCAACGTCACATCATAGAGTGTGAGCACTGAAATCACAATGTCAGCTTGGATGTCTAGATTTCAGGTAGCTCTGTTTGGCTTAAGTCTTGATAATTATGTATAAAACTATGTTTTCAACTAATCAGATATCTAGGATACAGGTGTAAGTTTCTTCCTTTTTCTTCTTCGTGTTTACCGGCTTATCAAAACATCTAAACATTCATTATTTACTCTCCCAGTGAATCCTTGATCCTAGCTGTCTGCTACTTGCTATGCTGGATCCAGCTAAGCACATAAGTGACGTTTAAGATGAACACTGAAAGGTTAAATACATGTACATAATTACCCTGTTTCCTGCTCACGAATACCTCATGTTCTTTGAAAGTATTTGATGGCACTATTTATGTAAATAGGAATAATAAATAAATATAATGTCAAAACAATATGCAAATATTTATATTTGTGGTTTGGGAAAAAGGATAATAGCAGATGTACAGGTGTGAGTATTGATTCTCATTATACTGGGTACACCTTGTAAATCTACATTTGCAAGGGTGCTGTCTTTGAAATAAACATATACCACCATTTTGTAGGATAGAAAGTTTCAAAGGGTTAATTTCTTTTTATTATTTTGAGACAAGATCTGTGTGGTCCCTTTGAGAAATGTTCCTATCAAGTGGATTGTTTGAGTACTTGGTCCTTGGTTAGTACTCTGTTCAGAAAGGCTTGGGAAGCTGTAGGATGTGGATCCTTATTGTAGGAAGTATGTCACTGGGGTGGGCTTTGAGACCAGACTCTCCCTCCCTCCCTCCCTCCCTCCCTCCCTCCCTCCCTCCCTCCCTTCCTCCCTCCCTTTGTCCCTCTCTGCCTCCCTCCCTCCTTCCCTCTTTCCTTTCCTCCCTTTGTCCTCTCTTTCTCTCTCCCTTTCTCCCTCCCTCCCTCCCTCCCTCCCTCCCTCCCTCCCTCCCTCCCTTCCTCCCTCCCTTTGTCCCTCTCTGCCTCCCTCCCTCCTTCCCTCTCTCCTTTCCTCCCTTTGTCCTCTTTTTCTCTCTCTCCCTTTCTCCCTCCCTCCCTCCATCCCTCCATCCTGCCCTTCCTCCCTCCCTCCTTCCTTCCCTCTGTCCCTCCCTCCTTCCCTCTGTCCCTCTCTCTTTCTCTCCCTCCCTCTCTCTGTCCTCCCTGGATGTGATGAATATGGGATGAGCCAGCTTCCTGTTCCTGTATCCATGCTTTCTCTGATTATTGCCATGTCTTCTTTTCCATAGCAGACTCCTTTTCTAGAAACATCCATGAAAATATATCTTTTCCTCTTTAAGATGATTTTGCTTGGGGTATTTTATCACAGCAACAGAAAATTAACTAATACAGTCTCCATTTGAAGACAAATCTGCTCTCAAACTCGTGGGAGTCCTTGGGCCTCAACAATTCAATGTGCTGGGGTTACATAAGCCACACAACTAAAAGTTTATTCTCACATTTAAAAAAAAAAGTGGTTATGGGTTGCAATATGACTCAGTGTGAAATGGTCTTTTAGCAATCTGGGGGGCAGGGTCAATATCCAGTACCCCAGCAAAAGAAACATCCATGAGTATACCATGAAATGTTGGTGTAATACTGGAAGAACTGTATCACTTTGATTTTATGACTACTGAGAGCCAGGGCTACTGACTGCTTTCGGAAATCTGGGGTGTGGGAGAAGATTCAGCGATGTAGCTGGACTTTTAACACTTCCTCTAAGTAGGTCATTTATATAAGGTGAATATAGCAAAATGTTAAAATATTAAGGTGATAGTTAATATTGATCGTCACCTTGCCTGGATGTAAAATCACCGAAAAGAAGTTTCTGGCAGGCCTGAGAAGTATTTTGTTGCTTCTGTTAATTGAAGTGGGAAACCCTTCCTAAATGTGGGTGGGTGGGTGGGACCACTGCATGAGCTGGGTCTCAGACTGTGTAGAAAAGCAGCAAGTGTTAGCCAAGTGCAAGCGTTCATTGCCTTCCACTTCCTGACTGCAGGCGTGACCTCATGCTCCGGCACCTCAGCTCCCACCGCCATCAGACTGTGTCCCATGTCACTGTGAGCTGAAGCATATTACTTCTTTAAATTTCCCCTTGTAAGGTGTTTTGTCACAGCTGGCAGAGCACAGATAAAAACAAATGGGTGCTTCTGCAAACTAGTGCTACTTAGTTACTGTTATTTCTCTTTCAGTGGAACATGAATAGTAATGTTAAATGCCTTAACGCAACGATACAGTAACGGGTTAAATTCCAAACCCTGGGCTGACAAGCATGGGTTAGTTAGCAAAGGCAGTCAGGGATTTGAATAGAAGTACTTCCATGGGGCGTAAGTCGATATCAGCAGCTTTTACTCAGTGGGAAAGTGGACAAAATAGATTTTTATTTGTGCACTCAAATGCTCTGTTTTTCTGATTATTTCCGTCTAATAAAAAGTAACTATTCATCATATTCTTTGTTCCAATATGCCTTTATTTCTTAGTTCAAAGAGCATACACACTATATTTAGTTTAAAATAAAACCAACTAAATACAGTAAAAACTATTATCTCAGAGAAATATTTATCATCTCAGTGAAAACTCATTTGCAACACCTTTGCTATTTATTAACACAGCCACAACAATTAAGTTATAACAAGGCAATCTACAGGAATGGAGTTACCGACAACACAGAGCCAATAAACACATTCGTGATGCTAACAATTTGTATCCTCTACAAAATTATATACCAGGGGTTCTCCTCAGCCTACAGAATATTGCAGTTCCTCCCCCAGGAGAACAGGCAGAGATTTGATTTTATCTCAAGGTTTTATTTATTTCTCCAGCTTAATCTCGAGAGAAGAGAAACACACTGTAGACCTTACTAATCGAAAACATTCAAGAACCAGGACTAAAGTCGCACATTAAACCCTTACCAAGGTTGAGTTACTATGGAATGCCAACGTTCTCTCACAAACGATTTATTTTAAGATCAGAAAACCAGGCTATTTCAACATCAAGAAATAGAAAGTGATTTGATAATTACTAGCCTTGGTAAATAGTGATTTAAAGTAGCAGAAGTAACTTGGTATCAGTGTATAGGCTGTTACATCTCTAAGTATAATTAATGTGGCTCTACTCAGAGTTAATTTCTTACATCTTTTTCTAAATGCCCTCCAATGGGTTTGTGGCTCTCTTTACCATGTCTGTAGGTTAATGGCGAGTCTCCCAGTTAATGTCTTTCAGATCTCGAGCTGAAGTATGCTTTGGTTCTTACATGCAGCTCACGGCACTAACTCCAAGCAACCTGTGCTGTTCAACTTGACTGGAAATCAAATGCAAGTCTGTTGTATGTTATTATATTTCGTCAGCTAATTATTATAAAGAGCTACTACAGTTAATTTTAAAATTTAGAAAAAGCCCTGGGAATGAACTGAAAACTAAAGCAACTCAAGATGCTTCTATCTGGTGAGGTAAAAATATGTTCTCAGCTATAGGATAGGTCTTGGTGATAACTTGTTCCTGTCCATGCTATGACACCCTGGGAGCTGAGGAATTAAGGTGCTTAACCAAGGTTCAAAATGTGTAACACAGTTTTTACAGGTGGTAAAAATGATCAATTCATTTGTTTGCTAAATAAAATTATCAGTTTTGTTGAGGAGACAAACCTTACACACCAAGATTTCCTAAAACCCAGTGCTTACTATTTACTGGCTACTAATACGATATATTAGCTTAAACTGTATGCAACTTAGTCTTTTCCTTATTGGAGGCTACTGGTTTGAATTTGCTTTGAATACAAGATAATCATACTGTGCAAGCAAATGCTTAATGCTCAAACACATACAAATGCTCTAAGACTAACTGAAAGTATTTTTTAGGGAAAGATGTCAAGATTGTTTAAAGTTATAACTAAGGTGATTTAATTTATTTATTTTGACACAGGGCATCATGCAGCTCAAGCTGGCCTTAAATTTGCTATGTAGCTGAGAGTGACCCTGAACTCCTGATCCTCAGGTTCCACCTCTCAAGTGTGCAATAGGCCTGACTGAGATTTAATTTTTAAATAGAAATTTCTTATTGCGAGATGGGGCTGGAGAGAGGACTCAGCAGTTAACAGTGGCTGCTCTTGCAGAGGCCCCGGCTTCACTACCCAGCGCCAACATGGTGGTTCACAATCCTCTGTAACTCCAGTTTCAGGGAACCAGATGCTGTCTTTTGGGTTTCAAGGACACCTGCACCCAAGTGCACAGCTCTACCTCCACACAAATATTTACATCCTTTCTGTAAGGAGATAAAAAGAGGCTTTCTGGTGGGAAGCCCGGTCAATCTAATCAATGTTGATGCTGAATAAAGAGATAGATGCCGCCATATTCATTCAAATTTAAAGATATATTACTGCTCAAACCAAGGCTTCTAGTTACTATAGGATTTTGATTTCTATTCTTCAAAAATATTCTTAATCTTCTGGGTTGTGGCATTCCCTGACAACAGTAAAGTAAACATTAAGCAACATTTATTTTGTTTTAATTAAGATAAACTTGAGTGTAGTAGAATTATAAAATTAGAAAAAAAAAAGATATTCAGTTTCTCCATAGGAGGCCCTGGTGCTTTCCCACCAGCAAAGCAGCCATGATTTATTCAGCAAGAGCTTTGAAATAGAGCCAATTTTATTGTTTCACGCAGTAGGGACTGAGGAGAATTAATTCTTAAGATGAATTAGGAATCAAGACTGCAAGGTCTTTGAGAGAAAAATTTTAAAGTTCATAGATGCATGGTAAGAAAAACTTGCATTAGTCATAGAGGTTGGCCTCCAGACAAAGAACCAACACCATGTAGTAGCGTTCTTCTTCATGGATTATGAATGGTCTGGGAAGAAAAACTTGTGTGAGATATTTCAAGTTGAAAGGAAGGTCCAACTGACATCACTCCAGAAGGAAGACAGACACAGTGAATAGGGAATATGTCTTCAACCTTCAGGTGTTGGGTGCAGCCCTCTGCACCCAAGGATAAGTAAATCTCATGTTTCTTACTGTAGGGTGCACTGGTGAGTTTGATGGTGCCAGAAGGCGGGATGAGGTCATGTGAACTGGGTTATGGGAAGACCTTTCTCCATGGTTATCATACTGGAGGCCAAGAAGCAAGAAACTGCTGAAAGGCTGTAATGTTTTATGAATGAACCAAGCGGTTTCTGTCTCTCAGTTGCATTTCTGCTTCATTCTGATGACAATTTGCTGATTCCACTATTCCCTATTTATATAAATATATCATAAGACATTAATGAATATTTTATATTCTAAGTTTGTACAGGATAAGAATAAACCTGAAAAAGTTTGTTATAATTCTTGAATTCACTCTCAATTCACAATAAGCATATTATATAAAATCCCATTTTAAAGGGATAAGAAAGTTTGACAACAGAGGGTAGCTTGCCGTTGTATATGCTTGGCCCAGGGAGTGGCACTATTAGACGGTGTGGCTTTGTTGGAGTAGGTGTGTCACTGTGAGTGTGGGCTTTAATACTCACTCTAGTCCTAGCTGCCTGGAAGTGAGTATTCTAGCAGCCTTCAGATGAAGATGTAGAACTCTCAGCTTCTCCTGTACCATGCCTGCCTAGACATTGCCATGGTCCCACCATGATGATAATAGACTGAACCTCTGAGCCTGTGAGCCAGCCTCAATTAAATGTCCTTTATAAGAGTTTCCTTGGATGTGGTGTCTGTTTAAAGCAGTAAAACCCTAACTAAGACACTTCCTTTGTCAACACAAAGCAATAATCTTTCTTCCCATCATGGAGATCATTTATTTGATGTCAGTTAAGCAGAAACTTGCAAAAATGACAGTTAAAAATACAGCAATACAATGTGGAAGTGCTAGAGAGCAATTTAGTGTTTTTCACTGTTGTTCTTATTTCTGTCTCTTTTCCTAGTCTACAGGAATCATGGTTTCCCCAAAGCATGATGATCTTCGTGGCCATCAGTGAACATGCATTCTGCTCCTATGTGCTGGATCTGCCATTGTTTCCTACTGAGGACATTTCCTCTACAGGACCCCATAGCTTCCTTATCTCCTATATCCCCTCTTACCATCTCCTCCTGCCTTGTGTTCACAGCGGTCTCATGGTGCCTTTCATTCCCCCTTCTCTTGATCCTTCCTTGTCAGCTCATGAACATTTCTCTGATTCCTCTTATGTGTACTTCCAAATCTCTAGCTCAGCCTTTGCATCCAAGCCACCATGCTTGTCTGGCCTTTCATAACCCCTTATTTCTGAGAGATGGTATTTTGCATGCACATTTCCCTTCTCCAGCTTATATTATTCTCTCAATATATATGGGCATTTTCTTGCTTGTGTTTATAGGCAGTGTGTATATGGATGTGGTGTCCAAGGAGGCCAGAAGAGTGTGTCAGGTTCTCTTGGCACTAGAGTTATAGATGTCTGTGAGTCATTATACTGTTGCTGTGAGCTGAGCCTGGTCCTCTGCAAAGCAGCCAGTGCACTTAGCCACCGGCTAAACCCCAGCCCCCATCCTAAGCTTGTATTCTCAATTCACTGAAACCTTGCTTCCCCCACTAAAGTGCTACTCACCTTACTCTTGTAATTTCCCTGTTACCAAATTTACTGCTGAGTCACCATTCTCTCACACACCTTCGATATCAGTATTTTTAATGGCACCTATTTGGTATTGAGGACTTTCTCTTTCCGCATGGTTTCTAAGTTATCCTACCACTTCAAATGACTTTTTCTCAGTTTCCCTTTTCTGAGCCTCTTCATCTTGTTATCATTTAGGCACAGATGTTCTTAAGGTCTTTTCTTTGGTCACTTTTCCTTTGTGATTCAGCTCTTAAAACCAATAATTTCCTAAGAGAGCAGATTTTAACTATGAAAAATAATGCATGTGCCAACTTGAACTAGACACCCTATAATGTTTACACATTTCAAAACAGCCTGCTCTGCACGACAAATATATGGACTTTCAACTAGGAAAAGTCATCTAAAACTGCTTCCACAGGTTTTTCCAGTTTTCCTAAAATCACATTTGGCTACTACATATTGAACGCCTCTCAGCACTGAAATATTCAACATGTCTCCAAATTGATTAATATCCTGTCTCCCCGCCAGGCAGTGGTGGCGCACGCCTTTAATCCCAGCACTTGGTAGGCAGAGGCAGGTGGATCTCTGAGTTTGAGGCCAGCCTGGTCTACAGAGTGAGTTCCAGGACAGCCAGGGCTACACAGAGAAACCCTGTCTCAAAAAACCAAAACCAAAATCAAAAAAAAAAATCCTGGCTCCCCTAAACTTTCATTTTCTTAAGATCTGTGCTATCAAACTCACTGTGTGATATGGTCATTGTTCTCTGTGTCGGTCCCTCACGAGTCTCTCACTACTTCAGTATCTTGTGGAATCCGTGCTTCCCTTGTGGCTCCTGGCTGTGCCTGTAACTCTAACCTGGTCAATATCTTATATGATTAACTATCTTCTCTTCATTCTTTTAGAAAAGTTTTACTTTATTTTGAACTATATGTATAGGTGTGATTCTGTGTGGGTTCGTAAACATGAGTGTGGGTACAAATGGAGGCCACAAGAGGGCGCTGATCCCCAGAGCTGGAGTTGTTAGTTCTGATACAGAGTGCATGCTGGGACTCAAATTCATGGTCTTGGCAAGAGACCATGTACACGCCTAATTACTGAGTTGCCTCTCCTAACCTTAGAATCATGTTTATGGGTTTTTGCTTATGTTTGACAAGGTCTTGCCAGGTATCTCAGCCTTGCCTAGAACTTAGGACCATGTTATCAGCTTCTTGATTTCTGGAATGACAAGCAGGAGTATGCTAGACACCACAGCTTTAAAGTGTTACTTTTAACTACATTGTCGTATAAGGTAATTCTTTTACACATTTATTTCCTCAAATTCCAGAAAAAGTTACATGTTCCATAGAAATTTCGTAAATAAAAATAAACAATTATCATGTATAAGTCTTCTGAGAGTACAACTATTTTGATAGAGTACACCTATTTAATCCAGTATGAATAAAACACAACTAATTTAATACTATAAAATATAGTATTTTAATACATGAAATACAATATTTCATGATGTTTTTATTTAAAGGGGATGTAAATTAAGTCACCATTTTTGCCTTTACAGACTACAATACACATATTTCTACCATTATTCATATTACCATTTAAAAATCCTTTATGAATGCCATATTTTCATTAAATTATGTTTTATGATCTATGTTGCATCTAATTTGGAGTAATGTGGAAATCTAACTATTTCCCACTTGATTTTTTTTTAACCTATGAGAAACAAAACTATACCAAACTATCACTATATCCAAAATCTTTTGTGTGTATTTATGCACTTCCCTTAGAAACATTTGTAGAAGCAAAGGGCTGAGGATGTAGCTCAGTGGGCAGGGAGCTCACCTGCCATGCTTGAAGCCCTGGGTATATCAACAGCTTATAGACAGAATGCAGTGGCTTGGTGTATATCTACACTCCCAGTCCCTTGAGAGGAGGAGGCAGGAAGGTCAGAGGTTGAAGGTGCAACAAAGGAAGTTTGAGGCCAGCAGGGTAGACAGGAGACAAACAAGTATTTAAACAGGTAAGTTGTATAGACAGAATTGCTAAACAGATTAAAGACATTATAAAGTCACTTGATGCATTTTTCATCTTCTGATGCACCCATTTGTATCCCAACAACTGTTTGAATGGTGCCAGTGATTTTACTGAACTTCTTCAGCAGCATTTGAACAATTTGTTGTTCAAAAATGGCATTTCATTGTTTAATTGCATGTTTTTTATTAAACTCTTTCAATATTCTTTTCCATTTCAGTTGCTAATATTCTTGAGCTTGCTTCTGTCTGTTGGTAGTTATTTTGTAAGAACAAATTCCTAGTGTGCTTTATGTTCTTTGAGGCTATGGAGACGTTATATAATACAGAGTCCCTGCCCAGGTGTTTATTCTTTAAACAGAAGTTAGCTATTGACTTTTGTGTGTTACTATCTGCTCCTGCCCCTTCACCTGCCTTGATCTGGAGGCAGTCGGTCTCCATTCATGCCTGGGTCAGGAAGATGGCAGAGGTTGTATAGGAATCATCAGTGTATTTTAATTCTCTGTCTAGACATTTGCACATGTGGATCTTAGTGCTGGTGTAATAGCTAATTCTAATCCTCTGTCTCTACCCTTCCAAACTCCTGTAAAATGGCGTGTATTTTTCTTGATAGCACAGCACAAAGAACTATTAAGATTTCCTTCCTGTATGCCACTTCAAGTGTTTTTCAGTGAAAGTCACAGCAGTTCAAGCAAATTCCAGTTTGAACTTACATCTATTATAGTTTAGTATGGCCTTGAAGAAACACTGACTGTTCCCATGCAGGGGCCACTATGATAATCACCTGCTGGTTACGCAATGAGATTTAAATATCTAGCCAACATAAGGCATTAGTACTTACTGATGGGTGCTTTTGTTACCATTGCAATTCTATCCAATAGAATATTCCAGATGGATTGGAGCTTCAGTATAAAAGTCTAAAGCATTTCTTACCTCATGATTAACTTATTGCATATTATGTGTGTTTCTTCTAAAGAAACAGATGTCTATATTCTAAATGAGAAACCCTTTAGAAAAACAATATAATAATTAATTGAAAAATAAAATCTAAGTAGCATATTCATGCTTCTTTAGATATTAGAAACCATAGTAATATTATCTACATGCTAAATTTAATTTCACCAATATTGGCAGGCTCAAATATATATATTCTATCATTTGAGCCTGCCAATATTGGCTGTCAATCATAGGCTGAGGGAAAAGCAATCTCTGAGTTGTTGTGTTAGACTCAAACAAATAAAGGATGTTTATTTGTCTTGTGCAGGAAAGTAACGGTGATTACAATATGGTAATTAGTTATAACTCATAACACAAGAAACAATCAGTTCCAAGAGTCACTCACAAGTAATTTGGTACATTAGATTATTGCATTGGCTGTGATTCACTTACAATACATTTTCAAATATTGGTAGAACCATGATCACAATGGAACTGTCAAAAAAATACCTTTTTAGTCTCAGGAGTTGTTTGTAAATTTTCTAATCATTTAGAAACACAAAGGAGGAACATGACTGCCAAACACTTTAGTATTTATATTCTGCTACAGGGAATTATTTATCTTTTCCTAAACATGCTTTATATTTTTTGAGGCTTGTCTCTAAGGAACATCAAGTTAATGATTTGCATGACAACTAAACAAGTAATTGCAAAAAATCAAATAAATATTTAAAGTTTAATTTATATCAAAACTTAGGTTGTTTTAGTGAACTACTTAAATTATTTAAAAGGTATTGTTTTCTTCTCTGCATGTTATATTGTACTGCATGCACATTTGTTTACATACATGTACATACTATTGGCTAGAATCTGCAGTTTGTGATCACATTTTTCTTTAGAGCTGAATTGTAGTCATATATATGTATGTATGTATATATGTATGTGTGTGTATATATGTATATATGTGTAGTCACATATATATGACTACATATATAGTAATATATAGTAAAATATAGTAAGATATATATATATATATTTTAGGGGTAAAAAGCACCTGCTCCTCTTCCAGAAGACCTAGGTTCAGTTCCCAGCACCCTTATGACTTCTCACAAGCACAAGTAACTCCAGTCCCAGGGGATCTGATGCCCTCTTCTGGTCTCCATAGGCATTGCACGCACATGGTGCACAGTAGCCATGAAGGCAAAGCACACGCATAAAAGTACAGAAATCATTATATCAATAAATAAATACATACAGTAATATAAACAATACTAAAGGAAAAGTACCAATGATCCACAAAATTTTGAAATCTCCACAAAGAGGATGAAATTTATTTGTAAGTTATGACTTAATATCATGGGGCTGAGGGTGTCAGTAATAGTTTACCCAGAAAATTTGAGGCTCTGAGTTCTTTCCCCTGCGTGGTTTCTATACTAGTTACTTCTCTCATGGCTTTAAACAAATGAAAGAGGGAATAGAAATGGCTTAAGGGGGAAGGGTTTATTTTAGCTGGGGATTTTAGAAGATACCACCCATCATGTCAGGGAAGGCAGTAAATCCACTCCATTTGTTTACATGGAGTTTATGGCTGTGGATGCTCACATCCTGTGGACCAGGGAGCAGAGGTAGACCTCAACTGGAGGTGAGTATAACTACAACCCCCATGTGACCGGTACCCACCAACCGAGAACTACATCCGGGAAATTTCAAATCATCACAAACCTGCAACATTAGCTGGAGACCAAGCGATCAGATATCCAATCCTGTGGAGAACATCTCACTTTAAATTTGTTAACACATCCTCCCCACTCGAAAGCAGAACAAATGTAATGTTTGTGAGATGTCTTTTTGAAACACAACAAAACAAAGCCTTGCGGCTTAAAACTGACAAATTATAGGAACCGAAATTGACTTTAATAGGGTACTTACATCTGTAAAAATTCTTCAGAACCGCATATACTTAGAAGATACTCTTTGGGGGAAAGCTGCTTATTTGCACATAAATGTAGAATTTCAGCAATTAGGTCTTTGACAAGATAATTAGCTGAAGAAACAAAAGTGAATTAATACAAGTGAGAAAGAGATCATGAAATATCCAGTGTGAAGATTCTGAGCACAAAACCTGATAATCAGATTATGAAGTATTGTAGGCAGCTAGCTCCATCATAGGGAACACAACACATTTGTTTGTTTATTTATTACAATCATAGCTATTTTAGATAAAGGTCACTTGTAATTGTTTTCAAGTTCAAGTCTGTGTGAATGGAAAATTTCAAACTTAGGTGTTGCATTTTTCATATCAAAGGCATTGGATTAATTATAGTGCTACACAAAAGATCATCTTGGGACGCTGGGGGGACAGCTCTATGGTTAAGCATACTGGCTGCTCTTCCAGAGGGCATATAGTTAATTTGTAGCACTCACAGGGCATTCTCTACTATCTGTAACTCTAGTTCTAGGAGATCCAAGGTTGTGTTCTACGCCATGGGCATAATGGATATGTACATAGACATGCATGCAGGCAAAACGTCCATCAATAAAATAATAAAACCAAAAAGAGATATGATTGTATTGGAGAGGTGGCTCAGTGGCAGAGACCATTTTCTGGTCTATCAGGGAACCCGAGTCTGGTTCTCATTAGCCACCTCTGGAGCCTCATAGGCAAATGTAACCTTAGTTCCAGGAGGTATGGCAACTCCTTCTGGCCTCAGCAGGCATTGCATGTACATGTTGCCATTGTATACACTTGGACTCAAACATATAAATATAAAACAAATTAAATAAAAAAACCATAATATTTTTAAAAGATGTGTTGTTGCCTTGATATTAAGATAATTTTACTACCATAAACATGTGGTTCTCAGTGTTTTATGCTAAGTCCTGGATATAATATATACTTCATCATTTTTGGTGAATTTATAAAGACAAGTTCTTTAACCTCTGGGACTCGGTTTCTTTATTAAAGAGTTTGGATTGCCATAGTTTCTGCCCTTTAGGAACCTGACATGTGGCTAACATGCATAAAACAGACTAATGTAGCTGATTTATTTAAATGTGTCATGCCCACATTTTTAGTGTGAGCCAATGGACTTGATCACTGAAGGAAAGCACAGTTGACTCTTGAAGATTCTCAGCTGATAAGGTTTTTTTAGTCGAAAACTTCAAACGGCCAACTGCACTGTCCAATGAAATTTCTTCTGTAATTCTGTGTCTGCTCAGCTGGTTTATTTTTACAATCAGATATATTTTTCTTCTACTTCCTTTTTGTACATAAGTGATTTTGACAGAAACTCGGTTACATAGAGTGGCGTAAATGGCATTGCTGTGACAAAAGAGGCGCAAATTTAAAATGCATGTTTTTACGTTAGATCAGGATGTCATTGAGGAACGGATTTGAAAACTAAATAGTAGAGTTCTTGAGGGAATGCCGGATGCCATGCACTGCCCTGGCACAGAGGCACCTCACCATATCACAGCTTGCAGATGCCGAAAGAATGGTGTGGATTAAAGTTAGATGAAAATAAGACCATGGGTAAAATCCCTGGCAAGAACTCTGGAAAACAGCAGAGAACCATACATGTCGATGGCGGCTGGACACCTGGACTTTACTTTCCTGTCGCCAGGGCTGCGGGTCCTGCCCTATTTGGATCATGATGAATGTTACTTAGATACAGATATCCTCTTAACACTCACGCAAGACCCCACAGCCCACTCTCCCTCTGCCTCTCTCCCCCACGTTTTAGTCTCGTTGGCGCGAAGAGTCAGAAATTTAATATAAATAAAAATATAATAGATAAATATGATAGGCCTTAAGGTTTTACAACGGGCAGCTTCCATGTGGAAAGGTAGAGAAAGGGCAGTTAGTCCACTAGTTCTAAGTGTCTTGACTAGCTTTGGGATGAGTAAACCTAGTTCTGTATTTGCAGAGTTGAGGAGAATGCAGGAGAGAGAGAAGGGTAGGGGGAAGTCACAAGGCTGATTTGGTCCTGAGACTCTGGGTTCCTCCAGTTCCAAGCACTCTGTACACCAGAATGTGCAGGTTTGGAGAACTGTCTGCTGAACTTCTGTGAAATAATGGCTCCAGCCACCTGTCCCTTATGGGTCTGAACCTGAAGCCACCACCTGTGTCCTAGAATCTTTAAATCATCAAATGAAGATCCTCGCTTGTATGTTGTCAACAAACGTACCGGGGCTTCCTTTATGTAGATTTTATACCTGTGTTTATATTTTAGCCCATGATAGAATCATTCTACCCATTTTGTGTCGTCTCTCCCTTCACGTAACTCTTCTCATTCTTTAACCATTAATTCTCCAGCAGCTTCAGCAACTGGACTTTGGTAATGTGCTGGTGAAATCAAAATGCAGGATCATTGGCTGGAGAATCACAATTTTGCTCTTAAATATTGGGAGCTGGATTTAATAAGAGATGGGCCGACTGTTCATTGTTGGACAAACAGTATGTATGCTTGAGAACTTAGCTTTTATTGCTTTATTTGTTTTGTAAAAACAAGACAGTAAATCAGCAGAAAACAAGACAGGGATAACTACCGCCTCGGGGCTATAAGGAAATTGTGGGCTTTAACATTTGTGTTATAAATCCATCCCTACATCTTTGATGCTTTCCTACTCTTAAATTTTATAAAGAATGCTAACATCGTTTAAAAATACTTTTTCTCTTGCTTCAGTCAACAGGAGCTTTCAAAACATATGGTTTTAACAGGTATATAAACACACCACGTCTGTCGTTAAGTGTATTTACTCAAAGCCCCAACTAGAACAAAAAAAAAAAAAAAAGAAAGAAAGAAAGAAAGAAATAAAGAAAGAAAGAAAGGAAGAAATAAAGAAAGAAGGAATAATTAAAAATATTAACCAGTGGAAACATTTCCTAGGCCATCGCATGTCTGAAAGATGCTTTCTTCCTGTTAAGTAATAATCTATGTGGTTGCAGCTAGACATTTAATAAATGACCATTGCTTTCTAAAATAAAGAACCATAAGCACAAGTACAGGGTATTATGTAACTTTAAAGGTATCTTTAAGTGATACAGAAGAAAATGTCTAGTAAATATTACGTAGTAAAAATTTCTAGGACCCTAGGATTCATTTTCAGTCAAAAGTACTGATAATTAAAATAGTGTGGGTTGCATGGGGTTTTTAAATTTCTCATGATGGGAACAGACCTCTTCTAACTTTATTCTCCACAATTTATTCACACATCTGAACAAAGTACCTGTTCTGGCTGGATAGGAAACAGTGTTTCTAGTTACACATCATCTTTATCTTGAATACTTTAGACACTCAATTTATTTTAATTTCACCGAAAACCTGCCCCGCCTGCTATTATTAACAACAAGGAAACAAAGACTTTTCTGGAGAGCTATGTGAAGGGAGTCTGTGTTTTCCCCTCAGATGTCTACAATTAATATCTCATGGCTGTTTTCCTATGATTTTTCTTCAGGGCAAAATAGTGCTGAACGGTGCTTCTTTTAATGAGCTCAAGGCTATGCATGAAAACTGAGATTTGTGTTTCTGCTCGAGCGTTTTCTTACCATGTGGAGTAAGAAGAAGGAGTTGTGCTGAGTTATCAGTGGAAATTTTTACTCTGACCCTGGTGTCAGTGAAGAGCCGAGATGGATAGGCCGTGGTGATGGCCCAGATCTTCCCAGAATTGGAATGAATGTCACTTGCAGGATATAATTCTCTTATTCTGAAAAGTATATGTAAAGGAAAAAAAAAAAGCTTAGGTCCTGACCTGTATCATTTGAAATGTCACCCAATTGGAAGGAACTCCAGCAGCATCAGAACAGCATGAAAAGCAGGAGACAGCCTCCATTGTCTGACACATGGAGCGATTACTGAGGTTGCTTTGTTGTACGTTATAATAACTCCAAGAAAAAGGGTGGAGGCAGTTCGTAGGCTTCTTAGGGATGGCTCATTATAAATAGTTAATAATGTGTTTTCCTAGCTGTCAAGACAGGAGGATGCACCCGGAGTGGCGTCACGTGCTCCTCTGACTTTGCTTCTGATGCCTGGGTTTCCCCTCTCATCCTTCTCTCATGCCCAGTTCCCCCAAAAGCTGCAAACACACCCCAGATATGAGTAAGTAAATTAACTTTTGACTTTGTATCTAATTCACAAACACTGCTTTATTATCTTTAAAGTTGTGGATTTTACAAAAATAATCGAGTTATGAAGGACACATAGGAGTCAAAGACTTGCTTAAAGAGTCAATCCTTGTCACGGATACAGTGAGTTTGAATCCTCATGCCTCTACTTTGGAATATTAGATCCAGAGGCAGACTATTAGAGTTGTCTCTTTGTACACACAAAAGGAGCCATTACCAACTACTTTAAAGGATTTATGTGAAGGCTAAAAGAGAAAAGGCATAAAAATTTACAGAGTTTGAAGCCATGTAAAGTATTATAATGATCATTATGTGTTTCCATGACTGGTCCCTGTAGGCCCATGTTTTATGTCAATGTAGAACACACTATAAGGACATTAACAAATACAGAATGTTTCCCATGATGAAATAAAGTCTTGTCGGTATTTCTTGTGTTGGTTATACTGACATCTAAACTCTTCTTAAATGGAGAATTATGGTTCTATAGTAAGCTTTGGTTACTTGATGTTGTGGTTTATGTAAAACATCTTCCTCAGTCTCACAAGACCATGTGTTTGAACACTTGGTACCCAGATTATATCCCACTTTATGGTGATGAGAGACTCTTAGGATGTGGAGCTCATCTGGAAGAAGTGGGTCAGTGTGGGGCAGACCTTGAGGTGTATAGCCTAGATCCGCTTCCTGGTCCTCCCTGCTTGAGATATTAGCACTCATATAACAAGACAGTGTTATGTCAAAACAATCAAATCAAAAAATTAGAAATGCCATTAATAAGAGAATAAATGAATACTGACAATATGCTTAACTGAACTTATTTAAATATTAGAAAAGTAATTGCAATGAGATATTTAAATTTATTTTATTATGGGTTGGGAGAATATCTTGTGAAATTTGATATTCATGTTTTAATTGATTTTCCAATTTATTTTTTTAGGTTTGAATTGACAATTCCAAGCAGTGAATAAATCCAAACTGATCTTATTCACGGAGTAATGTGCTTAGGCAGATAATCATTATGCATGCATCCACTTAAGCATGATGCAATCTCTGGCTTCTTTTTACTAAACCAACCTTACTGTTTGGTTGGCTGCTTTAGTTCTCATAATTATTAGAAAATAAATTATCGAGAAAAAGTGCTTTAAGAATTTGAGCACAAACCCCAAGGCACTGAAGCAATCACTTGAGATACTTTCCTGATGAGATTGCATCTGCATTCTATCCTTTAAAACTATAAAATTAAGTAATAGAGAAAGGAAGCATTGCGTGTATCTGGGCATTTCTATATATGAGTTTGTGAGTGTGGGTGCAGGTGCAAAAGGATGCACAAGAGAGCATTGAATGCCCTGGAGTCAGGATGACAGATAGTTGTAAACTACTAGCTCTGGGTGCTGGACACCAAACTTGGGTTCCCTGCAAGAGCAGCAAGTGCTCCTTACTGCTGAGCCATCTCTTCCTAAGGAATGCGTCAATATCGTGGTCTTCAATCGTTCTAGTTTAAGAATCTAAAAGAACTTGTATAAACTAGCAAGAAATGAATGAAAATTTAAACATGTGTATAGATTTGAGTATCTTTTGTTTTGTATTTTTCTGGGTATATACTTTCACTTCTTCCAGTGTGGTTTTCAGGATTTTTGTGTGTTTGTTTGTTTGGCTGGCTGGTTGGTTAGCTCTGATTTTTAGCTATCTCTAATTAATTCTGTTTTTATTTAAAAATATGAATCTATATTATGAATGAATGAAGATGTTCTAAGAATGGAACTATCCTTTAAATTGATCAGGGACTAAAACCTTTCATCTACTTCCATCATTTAGTAGGAAGCCAAAGTCTTTAAATAAATGCACATTTCTTATACTCAAGACAAAAAGATCAAGTGAAAAAACCCTAGAGGATGAAATGCATCAAATTCCCAAATAAAAGAAAAAGTTTCCCTTAGATAAATGATAAAAAACATGAGAAAAGTATTTTCCCTTCTAGCGGGATATTAATTTTTAGATTAGCAAGGAAACCAAGGTCATTGCAGGAACATTCTCAACAATGCTCTGCTCTCGATAAAGAAACCTGCATGTGTTTGTTCAACGTGGTATAAGAGTCAGCTGACGGGGAGGCCCTGACATGGCCAGAGTGTTCCAGGTGGGAAGGTGAACATGGGTCAGTTTAGGCTTGAACTTCAAGGCTCAAATGCTATGTAATTAAATGAGTTACAAATACAGGGAAAATCAAAGTACCAATGAACAAGGTCAGTTCTGACAGAGAAACTGTCTTTTAATCAGATTTCAATGGAAAATACTTAAGAACATAAATAAGAAAACTGAGTCAGCAAGATGATCAATGACAGCTTGTGAAAACTGTTTTATTCTATTAACAAGCTAAGGGACTTGACATTTTGCATGCAGAACTAATCACCAAGTGGATTGCAAAAGAGAGAAATTTAATCAATCACGGAAACTTCAATATTTATTAAAAGAGCAATACTCACTTTCTTACTTTGTTACAGAAGGAGGCCAGGTTCTCGTTACTCCCTTGGGGTACCTCAACTATTTCAATGGGACAACCAACTGGCTGGAAAGAAAAATTGCTACGTTAGTACAACTCAACACAGAGAAAAAGAGCAACACGTTTGTGTGATTTGATTTTCTTCTAAAGATCAGCTTGCATTTAGTTTTACCTTTTTGATATCTATTGAAGTAATATTTGCATATGGAAAAATGTGTAGCCCTTAGGTATATGATTTTAGTCTTCAGGAATGTATGCATCTGTGCTATCAACAACCAGGGAAAATATTGAACAGTGCTGTCCCTTTAAAAGTTTCTCCACTTCTCTATTAGGTTAAGCCACCAACCTCTTTTGTAATTACTGGTATTTAGATTTCTATCATCATACTTTACTTACGTATGTGCTTTTGTTGTTGGCTCCTGTTACTAACTGATGTTTCTTTTTAATATGTCTTCATATCACAGTTCACTGTTTAGAAGCACAAAGCATTGGCATCTATTTTGTACCTATCCCACGGTTCTTTAGGCTAGCTTACTCCTGATAGGCATTTGAATTGTTGGTAGCTTTGGGGAAGTATGAAGAAATCATTGTTTTATATCTGCTTTGTCTGTTTTGGTGGCTGTATATTTAATATGTTGGTAATATATTACATTAACACTGTTTTAAATCGAGTTTTGCTGCTCTTGGGACCATAGCCATTGTCTCTTTCAGGCTGAGAGTTAAATCCTTGGTTATCTTATTTTCAACCTCATCCTTTGTTTCTCAAGTTAATATATTTTTTTTTTCTGACAGTAATTGTGCTTTTATGTCGTTAGTGTGTCATTTCTGTTTATTATTTGGACATATTAATGGATTTATAGTTAACATGTTTATAAAATAGTTTGGTTTCAGGTCATCGTATTCACCTGTTTTTAATGTTTACTTTTAATTTTTCTTTTTCTATTTATCTTAGTTATTCATTTTGATTTAATTTTCTATTATCTCTTGTTTCAATGTAATGTTATCTGCAAATTAGTTTTCTACTGTCTTGGCTTCCCATGTCTATGACCACCCCTGCCTCTATATGTCGCCTCCTCTGGCTCTCACTGTCTCTGGCTCTCATTGCATCTTTCTCTCACTGCCTTTGACTCTCAGTCTATGGTTCCCAAAGGCTCTGGCTCCCATGGCCTCTGGTTCCTACTGTCTCTGGTTCCCACTGTCTCTGGTTCCCACTGTCTCTGACTCATAGCTCTCTGATGAGAAGTTTCAATTCTTCAGATGGTTGTCACACTGCCTGAAATCTTTTCAACTCCTTGTAATTTCTTTCTGATGTTTTGATTTTATATTACCTGAATATCATTTGCCTGTATTTGGAGGACTTTGCCTTTATTTGTAATTTGTTGCTTCTTTGACTCTATAATTAGTTATTTTCCATTAAACTTGAGAATTTTTTTCAATATCCCATGGGTCTTCCAAGTAATATCCCCACACTTTGCCAAGATGCAGTAAATCCCCTGAGATTTCTAAACCTACTTACAGCAAAGTTTTCTTTTTAACAGCATATGTCCAGCAAGTCCAAGCAGCTTTGCAGTCTGTAGCTAACAGTCCAACTTTGCTCTCCAACTCAGGAGCTGTGCTGTTGTCTGGGTTCTATTGGACTGCACAGCTGCAGGGAGCTACCCTTTAGGTGTAAACCAGGATGCTGGCAGCTCTTGGGGAATCTGTGTTTTGTGCTGCCTGTTGTCCAAAGTTTGAATTCAGCTGGCTTATTTATTTTGTCTAATTTTAAGACTATAACAGTAAGGGAAAACTACTGATCATTGTACTGTTGTGATATGAATTAGATACCCTTAAGATATATTCAGTTTTGATTCAGATAATTTGAGGTGGTATTTCTTATGCAATGACCATTTGTAGAGTTATCTGTTTGCTTACGTACTTCCTTTAAAAGTGTCTTTTATTTGCCAGATGTAATTGCATTTCAAAAGTTTACTGGTTAATAATCTTACCCCTTTAGCTCTTTCTGAATTCTGGCTGGCTGGTTCAACATAGCTGTTCTGGCTCAAATTCCTTTCCAAGTCATCTGACTGAAACAGGCTTCTCTTCACTTCTTACTGAATTTCTCTGCTTGGCCTTAAACTACCTCTCATAATGTGTTCTAATCTTCTGTCTCCTTCTCATTCTCTGGCTCATTCTGTCTTCACCTGTGTATAGCTTGTGGTCTCTGCAACCTGTCTGAAAACTGTCCTGGTAAAAACGGCCTCTGAACTCCACTAATTGAACTGCTACAAAGTCCAGACTACTGCACTCACTGTCTCTTGACTCACCGACTCAACCCAAGTGACTGACTAGAACTCAGAGATCTGCTTGCCCCTGTCTCCTGAGTGCTTGAATTAAAGGCCTATACCACCGTGCCTAGACCTAATCTTTTCTGAAACTTGCTCTGTACCAGACTGGCCTTCAACTCAGAAATCTGCTTGCCTGTGACTCCTGGGCTTAAAGTATGTCTGTATTCCAGCCCGATCACCCAGACCTAGAAGGTCTTTGGATATGATCCTTTGCTAGAGCAGACTTGTTACTGGATTAAAATTTCTCTACAATTCCCATCTGTTGATTTACTAATTTGATATTGTTTTTCATAAGATCAGTGTTTTTCATAAGATCAGTTTCTGAATCCAAAAAACATCTATATTTACTGCCCCAAATACTTTCTGTCCGGCATATCAAAGTATATTATTTAACAATTTGATAACCATTTTTTTTTGATGAATGAAGACTCTTTTGGTTCCTCCTGTATACTGTAACTGCTGTGATCTCTCTCTCTCTCCCTCCCTCTTCATCCTCTCTCTTCCTTTTCGTGCATGTGCGTGTATGTGTGTGTGTGCAGGCCAGAGACTGAAGTCAGGTGTTTTCCTTAATCAGATCTTCACTTCCTTTAGTGACAGTCACTCATTAAACCTGGAACTCACATATTTGGCCAGATTGAATCATTAGAAATCCAAAGGTCTGCCTGCTTCTGCCTCTCCAATATTGTGATCCTCGACTCATGTCACAACACCTAGATTTTTTGTGGTTGCTGGGGATCTAAAAACCCCATGTTTGCATGCCATCTCTCTAGACTCCTCCCACTTATTTTGTTGTGATCTACTTCTGACTTAATTTGTGTTTAGGTCTTATAGGCATAAAAATCTTCATACATGACACAGGAAATTCTATGGCTACTTCAATGACCATACAATAATCAAAGAAAGAGTCAATTGAAATGTAATTACTTAATTTCTTACTTTTTATCAGGCTCCTATGCAGTATGCCTGCCAATCAAATAATTTTGGAGTCTCTACGTACAGGGTACTTTCCCCTGCTGCTAAAGATAATAAGATTTTAAATCATCATAGTTTGACTCAAATTATAGATGTAATGGAATAGTGGATGTTTTCATAACATAACAGGAATAGGTAAATTCCACAAGCTAAACTTCCATTTATACTTTTATCTATTAAAATGTATTAATTTATAGTATCATATATTATATATATAAATATACAATATTAATATACTAACATAGGTTATACTAATGTATTAATAAATTTGATGATCTATATACTTGAAAATGATAGTTAAATGTACTTTAACAATAGTTGTTAATTTAAGAACATGAAATTTGTGAAGAAATGAAATGTTCTAACTAATAGATTTTCCTTCAGGAGATCATTTAACTTTATTACCAGTTACTGCAATCTTCTACTGGGTGTCTGCTTCCATGTTTGTGTGCATTGCACATACCTCTGTGCTTGCCATTGACACATTCTCCAATGCCCAGGGCAGAAAGGAGTCTTTAGAGAACTTCAGAGAAGATTCTACAAAGTCCACATCTCCACTTCCTCTTTTCTCTCTATTGGATATGGAGTCCATTGAGTAGGATGAATAATGACGAGGGATGTTGCCTTCAAGTTCTACATAATAGTTACAATGTTCGGTTCCTGATGGTCCTTGTGGGTTACATTTATCCAGCCCAGTGGATGATGGAGTTAGAGCATTGAATCTGGGATCCTCAGCACCATGATATGTTCCTGTGGGATTTCTCCAGGAGGCTCCCTCATGAACAAGCTGATGGGTCGTTAATAGAGCAGGTTTAAAACCAATGGCTGACGTTTTCCCAAACTGAAGCTGGGAGGGGTCAGGGCTCTGAGAAGTGAATTCATTGAAGTGTCTTGCGTGTGTTCCATATAAAGATTGCCATTTTGAACCCAAGTTTGGTGCATCTGACACAAAAGATGTTTCACTCTCAGACAGTAGAGTTTTATTATTGATCTCTTCCACTAGCTGATCAAAACCCAACCTGACTTGTCTGGAAGAAAGGTGCTGGTTTGCATGGTGAAATTGTTGGTGATCATATTCACCTTCCTGTGGTTCAATGCGGTTTGGCTCTGTTTGCCAACTATATGCCATCTTTGATTTTGTGTAATGGAGAGGATTTTATTTGGCCTCAGATGTCTTCTTGATATTATAAAAGAAGTTCCAAATTTTCCTAGAAAAACAAAACAAAACAAAATAAAACTGGTCTTTAATGACAAAGGTACTTGCAAGAAAAAACCGTATTGAATAAATATGCAAGTGCTTAGACTGTTCACTTGGTTGGTGAGAGTTTCGTGAGTCCTAACTTAGTTCATCAGGACTAAAGCACAGAGAACCTAAGGGCGAATATTGACTGGGTGGCTTAATAATATTCTTTTTGATAGACAAGTCTTCCTCAATTCGTTTTTATCTCCATTAGTTTGTGCATGTGCACCACTGTGTGCCTGATACTTAGGTCATAAGAAAAGGAAAACAGGTCCCTCAGAATTGGAGCTACTGATAGCTGCGAGCCACCATACGGGTGCCAGGAACTCAACCTAAGTCTTGTAGGAGAGCAGCCAGTGCTCCTAACCACTGAGCAACCCCTCCGACCCATGCACTCCTTTAATCCATACAGATCCCGTCTGCCCTTGGACTGACTGCTCTTCTGAGATCAGTGTTTCCTCAGTCACCCAACCTGTGTGCATCGCATGCTCATGCCTGCTGTAGCTCAACAGTCTTTTCATTATTAGCCACCATCCCATTCATGTGCACAGTCTTAATTATTCTTCTCCTCCTGTAGCTAGACGTTCACTCCAAAACTCCTCAAGTGTAAGTAATTGCAAATTCTTTTATCTGCTTCTCTAGAACTACTTCCAATAAACGCCTTAATGAGTTTCATGCCGTTAAATCCTCTCCCTTTTGAAAATGCTTTGATTCTTTGCAGTGCTTGCTATGTACTCTCCATTCCCTTTTCCCAGTGTCTTACTCTTCCTTTGGCTTCTTACTGGTAGCCACACTCAAAATTTCTTCTTTCTGTTATTTCTCAAGCACCCCTTTATCTATTCACTGTTTCCTTCCCGATCCTTTCTGGAATTCAGTTTCTCCTGAGTTATTCTCTTGTGTAGGCTATTCATTTCTTCTACGGTCTAGAGATTTAATTTAGGTTTAGTTTTGCATGTGGGTATCTGTGTATGGGTATGTGTGAGGATACCCTGTGGAGATCGGAAGAGTGCTTCATACCCTGTGGAGATGAAGTTACAAGCAGGTGTGAGCCACCTGTTTGTTGGTGCTCAGGACTGAACTTGGGCTTTTGCAAGAACGGGAAATTGTGCCCAGACACGGATCCATCTCAGCAGCCCTGTTCTGTGGTTTAAATTTTCACCTGTTTTCCATGACTTCACCAAGGACCACTGAACCTACTTAGTGTTTCCATTCATTCTGTTTTTACTGTGACATCATTTGTATAAAGTTAAAAAACACTCATGATACTTGGTAGCATTAAAAGTCAGGATAATTAATTTGTGTGCTTCTGGCAAATTGTTACTCATGTCTATCCGTATGCCTAAACAGGCTGTGTAAAATAACCCTTCGAAATCAACTGAAAAATTTTCAGCTAAAATCTTTCAGCTATCCCATGACAATATTTAGTTAAGATGACAGTAATGACTTTTCTTTTGAGCTAGTTTGGTATTTTGTTACATTTTCATTATAAAATGAATCAGCTTAGCTGCTTCTTAAATCTCAATTACTAAAGATTCAACTCATAGTCCATTGTTCTTTATGGCACTAAATGCCATCATCCATCTAGCTCGTCAGCAAGACACCAAGGTTTCAGCTTCTGATCTTCTCTCTCCTTTATTCTCCTGTATCCAAAGATCCACCGGCTGGTTTCTCACATGAACACATCTCGAGTCTAGCTCCTTGTCTCATGTATGCCATTCTTCACTCCTAATTTAAGGTCATCGTCTTTCCCCTGAAGTATATTGCCCTCTAACTGCCTCTGCGTCCTCTGCATCCCATTTTGGTCCTCATTTTCTTTCACAATTTAATGTTTTATTTCAGCACATTTTCATGGCTACAGGATTTTCTGTGGTTTCCCACACGATTGTTAAGATTCTACATGGCCTGGCTCTGCGCTTGCTCTCAGCTCACACTATGTCACTCAATTGCTTTCTGTATGGGGCATCATATGGCAGTTCCAGAACTGTGGGTAGGATGGGTCTCCTAACTCCTGCTGGTATTTCCCTGGGTTTAAGCTGGATGCTCACCTTCTGAGTGGATTATTCTTTCACAGTATAGTCATTAATCAGATCTTAGGTAAATTGTCTGTCTGTCTGTCTGTCCATCTGTCTGTCTTTTTCTCTCATCTCACTCTATAATCTAGACAGATCTACCTCTGGACCACATGGATAGCCCAAGACGACTTCAAACTCATACTTTTTTGTTTTGTTTTATTTTATTTTGTTTTGTTTTTCTTCTCTTCTCATCCAGGCTTATAGTCATGAGCCACCGATGTCCATGTTATTTTGGGTGTTTTTTTGTTATTTTTTTATTTTTTGGTAACAAATAAAAGACAATGTTCTGACTAGATTAGGGCCACACTGCATCATCTACACTTTCTCTTTCCATGGCACTGACTACTCTTCATTCCATGTAACCCGTCCCTGTTCTCTCTACTTCACCTATCGTAATGCTCATTTGTATTGGTGACACAAATGTGCCGGTGAATTAAACAATAAAAAACCAAGGTATGAGAGAAGACAATAGGACAGGCTTGGGATCCATCCTTTCTCACCCAAGTAAATGTGAGATGCTCATTACAGTTAGTGACTAGATCTTCTCAATCTTATCAATGGATGGAGAAGTTTCTAGACCTCTGGTCAGGCTTCAGGAAGATTACCTTGGTTGTGCTAATTGAAGGGGCCCACCCACCTACCATGGGTGGTGCCATACCATAAATGGATTATTGGACTTGGTGACTGGAGAAAGGGACCCAAGAGGCAGAATCCATTTATCCTTCTATTGTTGCTTGTGAATGTGCTGTGACCCACTTATCATTCCATTGCTGTCTGTGGAAGGGGTGTGACAATTTGCCTCAAGTTCCTCTTGCCTTGACTCCCAACCATGATGGACTCTGCTTTGAACTGTGAGCTAAAACCAATTCTTTATTCCTAAATTGTTATTTGTGAGACTTGACACAGCAATCGGAAAAGAATATGAGGTTTATTATAAACAAAAGATATATTAAAAGGATAATAACGGTGCCGATCAACTGTCAGACTCATTTCTCCACTAATTATTTATGAAATGAGAATTTGCTTTCATTATTTTTTTACATTAAAAATATTTTAAAAAATAATTTAATTTATTATATTTATATTGCCCTACGCACTCAGACAAGAAACTGATTGACAGATTTAGAAGGATTTTCAAGAGATGTTTTAAAAGATATACACAATGAAGTATTAAATAGAAAATTAAAGTTTGGCGTAGGGGCTGGAGAGGTGGCTCAGAGGTTGAGAGCACTGACAACTCCTTTAGGTTTAGTTCTAGAAACACCCATAGCCACTTACAACTGTCTATAATTCTAGTTCTGGGTATCTAGTGCCTTCCCCCTGCCCTCCAAAGACACTAAATGCACATGGTACACAGACATGCATGCAGGCAGACACTCAAACACACACACACACACACACACACACACACACACAAATTAATAAGATGTCAAGTGTTTTTCATTTTATAAATATACAAAAATAAACTAAGTTAAAATATTATTTAAATTTTCTTCTAACACTTTTGACTTACATATTCCCTTTCAAGAAGTGATATTTAAAAAATTCCTTGTTCTGGTGACATCTATGTTTCATTTTAATACAGTGCTCTTTTTCATTTATCTGCCATAAAAGTCAGAATTTTACAGCAGGTGAACCTGTAACTTCTACAGGTCTTCCTTACCTGCTGACCCACTCCTTTGTATCCTATGATGAGAAGTGTGGTAATGGTTACTCCTTAGAACACTGTTCACCTCACACTGCCAGAGGTCAGACCCATGGGGAGCTAATTAATAACCTGGCCTTGGCGAGAAATCGGAGACCAAATAAAACAGTATTAAAAAAATAGTCCCTGGCTGTTGCCTCTATCCTCTGTGTCTAAGAGGGCGCCAACTCTAGCTAAGTAGGCCTAGCGTTTAGAATCAGAACACAGATGATACGTTCTCAAAAGTACACAGAGTAAAATGAACCTCTCTAAAAATGTCAGTCCTTGGCCCAAAAATCTCTGGGTGTATTTGTTACTTAACTGTGCAAAACTCAGAAGGCAGGACAGAAACTAACTAATGAGATTAAATAAAAGCGATCTCGGGTTTACGCGAACTATAAACATAGAAAGCGAACCACTATTTAGAACGCTAAAACAGACAAAGTTATACCAGCTCTGGACACATGGAAGGCACTTAAGTGAATCTGTCTGTATTTTCAGAATGATGCAGGAAAATGCTTACCCATTACAGATAACACCCTTTCTGGAAAGACCCGGAGATGGAAGATTGATTTGGAATTCTGAAGCCTTTTATCTGCTGTACTGTTTGTGTCTGATGCAATCAAAGCATTTCAACTTTAACCTTCTAGTCTCTCATCTTCTTCACTGCAATCTGGATTATATTATCTATATTTGTTATGTATTATACATAACAAATACATACATAAGTTACAACCTTCTTAATATTTACATAATCTTCATTTCATCTTTTAGATTTTATTATTTTAGATTTATTAGAAACTGTATAATACATAAAGTTTTGCAAGATCTCCTGGTGTTTTGAAGGCAAAAAGAAGTGGGAGAACATTTTTAACATCATTTTTGCAAATAACACATTTTCTTGATCATGGTTGGTCCTGCAGGGACCTCACTTCCATTTAGACTCCTCAAAGCTTCTTTGTCTGATGTACAGCTGTTACTAGTTTTAAAAGATACTGAATTGACTGAAATAAATCAATTCATCTCTTCACACACGTACTTACCAACTTTTACATTTATTTATTCAGGATCAGTTTTCAAGCATTTTAGATCAAATAACAGCCATACAAAGGGTATATTTTTTAAAAAGATAATGTGAACTGCCTTCCAGGAGTGCATAGCTCAAATTTATAAATGAAGCTTACTATGCTAGAGTTACACTTGTGGTCATCAGTTCCATTTGGGAAGGGAGGTAGAGATAATACTGGACAGCTTATGCGTCCCAAACACTAAAATTTAGGAGCACATTTGAAGCTTACAAATTGGATGTGCTATCATTTATCAGTTTTAACACTTCAGAGAGGATCTAGCACATGCCATGGAAAGCTGGCTTCAAAATAACTTATTTGCGCTTACTGCTGGGACAGTAATTAATTCTATTTCTTGGGTGTGTCCTATCAGTGAACTGGCAATGTAAAGATAGCCTTCAGCTCCTGTGTGTCAGCTCTGGTAGATGACCTAGCAGCATGCCTTTTTTAGGCTAACTGAGAGCCAGCTGCATCCTGAGAACTCTAGAGACAGACGCTTGTTGCAACTGCTGAAGCATAACCAAATAGTACTTTGGAAAGAACCAGCAATACTTGACCTATTGTCAGACAAACCTACCCTAAAGAGAATCTCAGGACAAGGAGAGCTTGAAGCAATTGAGGCAACTGTTTCTATAAGGACAACAATCATAGACCTCCACTCACACTCAGGTTATCAAATCTCCTTGTAATAGATGATGAGAATTATTTTCAACAATTTGCTTGATGTGCAGAGATTTCTTTTACATGAAAACCGTTTGCATAAGCAAGGAGGTTAGTCAAAGGAGACTCAACCTGTATAGCTTCAAGAATATAGAATTCTAGGCAGGCGTGAGACATAGCGGCAAAGTTGTTTTCCAATCAGAGGGTATTGATTTTGCAAAGCCACAAGGAGAACTCTTATGGGGGACACACAGGAGCGGGAAACTGACAAGACAGAGAAGGTGTAAACCTCAGAAGGAGAAAGCTGAAGCAAATGAAGAAACGATCAACATGTCAACAGAAAGCTGCCCTAGATGATGAGTTATTGAGTAGAAAACACCAGCACACTTTAGAACACCCTAGGAGAGTTAGTGTCTTCAGATGTTGACAGCAGTACAACGTGCAAGAAAATGGAGATCTGATATATGATACATTTAAGAGAAGAAAATTGACTTAAAACCTAAAAGGAAAACCAGAGCTCCCCACATTGTCATGGCTATGGAAGACAAGTTACTTATAAATTCCTGGGGAATGACTTTCGGACAATCAAAATGACTGATACATCAATGTAAGTACAGCTAGGAGTTTGCAAGCCCATCTGCTGTTAGCTATAGAGGCAGTACAGACTGGGAGGCTACAGAAATAGAGGGTTTGTATCGTCTCATGTTTTGGCAAATGTGAGATACAAGGCCTGTATCTGATGATGGTCTTCCCTCAGGAAAAAGAGCAAAAGAGGATAAGAAAAGGTGGTGTGTGTGTGTGTGTGTATGTGTGTGTGTGTGTGTGTGTGTGTCGGGGGGGAGGGTGTATGTGTGTGTGTAAAGGTGTGTGCAAAGGTGTGTGTGTTTTAAAGAGTGTGCATGTGTGTGTATGCAAGCATGCACATGTATGTGTGTTCCTTCACATACATCTATCAGGGATCAAGGATCATAACATTTAGTCTTCACCCCCTGGAGGCTCTACATTCAATACCACAGTCAGATTAACTTTATACCCATACAATAAGTAACTCACAATAGAAAATAAATTTTAATAGATGAACTCTGCGGCCTTACCAGACACAAAGCACATGTGCAAATCACAGCTATGAGCACGACACACATGCATGTGTTTTTAGACAACCCAGATGCTTAGATATTTTACCTATGGGTCAATACAGTTGCCCTCTCTGACACTGTTAATACAACTGAGATTCATTGAGTGGGGAACTAAAGACTTTACCATTTTGAAGTCTTTAATAATTGTGAGTGATCTCATTAGTTGTTGTTATCCTCAGATTATTTTTTATGTGATATCAGATAAAACTGCCCAATGGACCTAGAATCCTTCATACCCATGAGATTCAATTTTCTCTGAAGTAAAAAATTAGACCTGAAATTATCAGGGTGAATTTATGAAATTAAAGAAGTACCTATGCACCGGGCAGTGGTGGCGCACACCTTTAATCCCAGCACTTGGAAGGCAGAGGCAGGAGGATTTCTGAGTTCAAGGCCAGCCTAGTCTACAGAGTGAGTTCCAGGATAGCCAGGACTACACAGAGAAACCCTGTCTCGAAAAACCAAAACCAAAACCAAAAAAAAAAAAAAAAAAAAAAAAAGTAACTATGCTTTATTCCTCGGCCTACCCATCTTTAGTCATAGTTTTTCCTTAAATGGGGCATAAAGACAACTCACAGACCACATGAAGCTCATGAAGAAGACCAAAGTGTGGGTGCTTTGGTCCTTCTTAGAAGGAGTAACAAAATACTCATGGGAACAAAGATGGAGACAAAGTTGTGGATCAGAAACTGAAGGAGGGGCCATCCGTAGACTGTTCCACCTGGGTATCCATCCCATGTGCAGTCACCAAAGGCATACACTGATGTGGATGCCAGGAAATGCATGGTGATAGGAGCCTGATATAGCTGTCTCAGAGGTCTGCCAGCGTCTGACATATACAGAGGCAGATGCTTACAGCTAACCATTGAACTGATCATTGGGTTCCCAATGGAGGAGTTAGAGAGAAGACTGAAGGAGCTGAAAGGGTTTGTGGCCTCATGGGGAGAGCAACAATACCAACCAACCAGAGCTCCAGGGTCTAAACCACCAGGCTGGGAGCACATAGGGAGGGACCCATGCCTCCAGCTGTATATGTAGGGGAGGATGGCCTTCTCAGGCAAAGGCGGGAGAGGAAGTCCTTAGTCTCCTGAAGGCTGGATGCCCCAGTGTGGGGGAATTCATGGGCAGGGAGGTGGGAGTGGGTGGGTGGGTGGGGGGCACACCCTCATAGAAGCAGGAGGAGGGAGGATCCGATGGGGGTTTCTGGTTGGGGGAGAAAGGGGTACTAGGATAACATTTGAAATGTAAATAAAATATCCAATAAAAATGAATTTAAAAAATTGAAAAAAGAGCACTACAAATAAGACACATATCAGTAGCAATGAGAATTATTGATACATAGAAGGCAGAGTCAGGGACCATGCGGTGTTTCAGCATTTGCTGCCAATGCTGAGGGCCTGAGTTCAATCCCTGTGACTTACACAGTAGAAAGAAAGAACAGACTCCAACAAGTTGTCCTCTGACTTCCACACACTTGCTGTGGTGTGCATGTACACATCCACATGTTTATACAAACACACTATACACATGATAAATAAAATAAATGTAATTAAAATATTATTTTCAAAAAGAGCAAAATTTGTATTTCTTGGGAGATAAGCTGATATCAGGATAAATATTGTAAGAAATGAGCTGGAATTGCCCGTGATGCTTGTGAAGAAAGAAAGCAGTGAAAGGTTGAAGGGTGTCCTTTAACCGAACAAAATTCTTTCTCATTGAGTCACAATTGTAACAATAGAAAATGAATTACATATATCAGACATATTTAAATCCATGAATTGATAAGGATAAATATATGTAATTAGTTAACTGTTATTGTAAACCCCTAATATTTTAAGACCTCACATGTCTTTATATCTCCTCTCTCTCTCTCTGTCTCTCTCTCTGTCTCTGTCTCTCTCTCTCTCTGTCTCTCTCTCTCTCTCTCTCTCTCTGTCTCTCTCTCTCTTCCTCCTTCACTCTCTCCTAAAATCTGTATTGCAGGCTGGCCTTGAACTCATGACAATCCTATTGCCTCAGCTTTTCAAGCACTCAAAGTACAAGTAAGAGCTACCAAACCAGGGAGGGCAGAGTTGGAATGTGAAATGAAGATGTTGATCTATAGGCAGCTGGAAGGATAAGTCCTTGATATTCTTGGATGAAAAGACAGGGTTCTCTGGATGCCAGCAAGTATGAAGGGCTTAAGGCAGTGCATCAGTGTGTCATGGGACTCCAGAGAAAGGACTGTTACACTGTATCACTGGACTGTAACAGTGGGCTGCAGGAATGTGGGCTTACCTCCTATTCCTTGCTTTGGATACAAGTCTTGGGTTTCTTGTAAATGAACAGGTGCCCAAGGAAAACCTCAGTCTCCCTTTAGGAGAGGGAAGGGCCATGAGAAGGAAATAAAGCAACCAAAGCATCTTATATAGGTTAGATCTCAATAGAGAGACATGCCTCTGATGGCTCTTCCTGCTTTCAGGAGATGTGGTACAGGAAACATTGGTCTGTCCTTTAAATTATGTTGAAAATTGTATGTAAGTGTTTTTAAAATGTTCTTTTAGTGATAGAAAAAAATTGATATGTCCCCCATAAAATATCTGATGAGTTCAAATATGTTTCTTTAAAAATGTTATCTCTCTTTAAAAGGAGTATATCTTTTCAATATAAATTTCCCATGAAAGGTTGTCCTCTGGCATTTTGAGCCAATTAGAATGTCAGTAAAAAACCACAAACAATTCTGTAACCATGTCACAGAATCCTGGCCCAAGATTACTACTCCAATTCCTTTTTGTTGATGTTTGATTTATTTTTATTTTAATTATTTTGAGTTCTTGAGACAAGGGCTTCCTATGTGGTCCAGGATGGTCTTGAACTCAGTGTAGATCATGTTAACCCTGAACTTGTTGATTCTCTTGCCCCAGCGTCCCTAGAGATTACGAGCTGCATCACTACATCACTTTGCTTAGCTCATATTTGTACCCTTTGATAACTTTATTTAAAGGAGCCTTAAGTGAAGTCTTTAAATATTTTACTGGGAAATAGCAATCGCCCTTGAGTCTGATCGAATGTTACTCTGGCGTCTTCGTACAAGGTGCACCGAAGCAACACTTGCTCAGTGTCCACTCTAAGGTAACAGGGAGTTAACAGAAATGAAAGGAATGGGTCAGGAAACTCATTTTTGCTTTCACTGACAGGTGCCTCCCTTGCTCTAAAGCAGCTTCCTATGACTCAGATTCATTACTGATGTAGAGAGAGTGTAGCTGCTTTTCATAAGGGGCAGTCGGTTCTTTACACTGTAACTTGTCACTGTGTGACAAAAAGTTCCTGTCATTTTATGGTTGCCGATCTACCATGTTCTCTAACTGAAAATGCTTCTGCTATGCCTTTGCTACGTAGTTGCATGATTTTATATACTTTCCTTAAAATATGAAGTATATATATTTGTGTGTACACATGTGCACATGTGTGGATGTGTATGCATTTGTGTGTGTGTGTGTGTGTGTGTGTAGACATGCATGTGTGTGCACCAATGTCTGTACATGCACATGTGTGTGCTGTATTCATATTTGTTTGTCTGGCTGTAGCATCACTGTTAAATATTAATATATCATAGAAAAAATTCCATCCTTATAAAAGGTTCTCACTGTAAATATTTGCCTGAAGATGGAAGTGGAGAAAAAATAATTCAGTGTTATTTTTATTCTTGGGGGAGCTTGAATATGGGTCTGGAATCAGATTGGTAAACAGCTTTATCTCATAAATTAACCTCATGGAGCAGCACCATCTTCCCAGGACATTGGGTGAGAAGGGCCGTGTGACTTTGTGCTGAGTCCACAAATGCACGGGCGGGGAAGAAGATTGTCACAACTTACAGCTTTGATCATCACTGTCCTAGCGGCTAGACATGTGCCTGCCTCTTCGTCAAATATTCTTGAATTTCTAGGTCAGTTAAGTATTCAAAATGCTAATATGCTTATGTAATCAATAATTCATTTGAAATACAAAGACATAATGACAGATTTAGTGCCTGAATGAAAGATCTTAGAGAAATCTCACAGGGTGACTATAGCAAAAGTCAGTAATAATGTGAATATATTGGCCACTTTACCATTTTAAAAAAGAATTTTATTTTACTAATAAAAATGATTTATACTACACAGAATGACTTTGTAGAATAAAGCATGTCTTCCCAATGAATTAGAATAAAATTTGAAGGAAGAACACAAGGGGACAGCTTAACAAAATCATAAAACAACCTGCAAAGTCTAGCTCCCTGTCAAAATCTTTAGATGTGACATGATTTCTTTAGAATGTCATATGCCTATTAATATGATTAAATTCATCAAAAATCTTCTAATGGAGAAGCCAGACTCCATTTATAGTTTAGCATCAGTGGCTGCAAAGACTGGCAAACATTTTGTCAATCCACTTTATACCATATGTTAAGTCAGAATAGATCAGATAGAAATGGAAGAAACATATACCAATCCCTACACACCACACACACACACACACACACACACACACACACACACACACACACATCACACACACACATTACACTGGCGGCACTTATTTGATTATCTGAAGGAATTCAGATAGGCCAACAGAAATGCTGGCAGGCCTACAGCTTGCTCACTGTGTCTGCCTTACACACTGGGAAGGGTAAATTCTGGTCAGCTTTCTGCACCTGTTGTCATGCAGACTGCAACCTCCTTCAGTGGTAGCCAGCAACCCCTTCTTGTATGCTTTCTATGACTAAAATTTGCATTAATGCAAAATACACAGTGTCAAAGATTATCCATTATTAGTTTGCACCTTCTTGGAAGGGGGATAAGTTTTTAGTATAGAAATGAAGAAAGAGTACAGTACAGGGCCAGTCCTGGCAAGAAAACTGTATTGTTTTTAGTTAAATAGAGTAAGCTTATCTGCTCAAACCAATTAGTTGGAAAAAAAACAATAAAAGGGAAGCCCAGAACTCAGAAAGAAATTAAGTGATGGCTAGTGAAAAGGAAAATAGTTGAAGAGTATTTTCGTTTTCAGTTTTTCATGCTTAAAATGTTGGAGAACTGTTCTAACAAAAGCTAGGCAGATAAAATAATGAAAAGAAACAGAATTAGCTACAAATAATGTGAGTAATTGATGAAGAAGATGGTCATTCACAGTGCATGAGTATTAGAGAAAATGTCATCACAGATGCATACGTATTCTTTAAGAAGTAAAGTGAGTTTTGCTCCATGTGCCTCATGCCACTGGAATCCAACACACTCACCGGGGTTCAGAGCCCTTTGGAACATTCAAACTATGAGCCAAAATAAATCTTTACTCTCTAAAAACAAAAGAAGCAAAGTGATTGTTAAGAGTATATTGTCTGCCAGGCTTCAGGTCTCAGTCTGTTATTCTAATATTTGGGAAGAGGAGAAAGTAGACACCATAATTTTGAAGCCAGCCCACTTTACACAGTGTGTTCTAAGACAGTCAGACATGCATGTGAGACTATGTATCAAGGCAAAATCACACACAGGCATGCACACACACACACACACACACACACACCACAGGCATGCATGCTTGCATGTGCATAAACATGCAGGAACACATGCAGAGCTGGACTTGTACAGTTACACCAATCCACACACATACATGCACATAGAGAAAGAAAGAAAATATTAGACCTAAAAATACATGCTTGAGTAAATAGCATAAAACTTTAGCTATATATTCTTTGAAAATTAAGAAACAATACATTTTATTAAATAAGATATAACATAAAATACAAAATATCATTAAAATAAAAATTTAAGTTATAAAAGAAATTGAATATGATATCAGAAAAATGGAACATAATGAAATAAGAATCAAAGATTCAAAACATAATCTTGGACATAAGTATATTAATTAAATTAATAATTTATGAAGCATGGATGTAAGTTTTTTCATAAAATTTTAAGAGATTAATGCAGCAGCAGGGAAGGAGCAGGTGATGGAAATAATTGAAATGTAATTCTATAATTTTAACAGAGACCAATCACTCGATCAAGAAACTCCCGAGATGTAAATAAGAAAATCTAGAGTTGGATAACAGTGCAGATAAAAAGATAGCTCTAAACATGCATATCATATCCATCATATCATGGTACATATATGCATACAAAGGAGAAAACCTTTTAATTGGTTTAGCGTAGAAATAAGGGGGCAGGAGTCAGAGTCCTCAAATTTACTGCTTTGTCATTAATGCTTTATCATTAGAAAAAAGTTTCACAGTTCTGCAGGTAAACACGATTTTTGTTTGTTTGCTTTGTTTATTGAAACATGGTCTCTGTGTATCCCTGGCTGTCATGAAACTCACTCTGTAGACCAGGCTGCCCTTAAACTCAGATAGATCCACATGCCTCTGCATCCTGGGTCTCGGGATTAAAGGTGTACACCACCACTGCCTGGCCAGGGCAAATGTAACTTTTGTTCATCCGATGTAATTGTCATCCTCTAGGTTGACTTTTTCCGTCTGCTAATCTAGGCCTAGTCCTGGAAGCTTCCAGCCGCTATACAATCGCTTCTAGACCTAGAAGTCTCTGAGACTTGCTGCTGAATAGGCTCACCCTTTCTAGTTCTTTCTGAACTTGGGCTGGTTGGTTCAATTCGGCTGTCCTGGCTCAAAACTCCTCTCCATGCTGACTGATTCACACTGGCTTCTTTCCTGGCTTCTGACACTTTGCTCCTGTTGGCCTCAAACTAACTCTAACAATCTGTTCTAATCTTTTAGCCCTTTCTCATTCTCTTCACCTGTATAGCTTTTTCTCTCTGCAACCTGTTTCTGTAAAACTCTGCTAGTAAAACTGCCCCCTTTTCTCTGTGCTGCTCTCTCAAGTAGCTTGTCTATCCTATTCTGTCAAATCCTTCTCTGATTCATCACATCATCTGACACTCAGTTAGACATCACTTTCAAGCATGGGTGCTTCCTTCTACAAACTAATTTTACCTTCATTGTTTGGGACTAAAGGTATGTACTAAGTGTGTGTCTGTATTTCAGTTGGCATGATTAAAGGTGTGTGCAAAGGCCTGAGCCACACAACACTTAGAAACAGTTTTTTTTTTTTTCAGTTGTAACACTATCTTGGGGTTCACAGTGTTATCAAATGTTCTGCAACATGTAAACATGTTTTATGCTAAGTATTCAGTTTATCTACCACACATGAGAAAAAAGTAATGTAAATGAGTACTTGGAAATCTTCGATGTCTTCTAATGAGAAATATGTATCAGTATAGAAAATGTTAGCCAAAGCCACAATTCACAACTCTGAAGCTAGGAGCATTATTTCAAAATCAGTTGATAATATCAACTGATATTATAAAATTATGATATTAGTATAAAAGATGATTACAAATATTTTAAAGTCAGTAATTACAAAAGCATTTCAGAGGTAGGAAGGCAACTCAGTGGAGAGATGCATGAGTGTCTGAATTTGGATCCCTTGCATCCTGTAATGGCCAGGCATAAAGGCATGTCCCTGTGTCCTCAATGATGGAGAGGCAGACACAGGTAGACTTCTGTGGCTCACTGGCAAGATGGTCCAGTGAAAGCAGAGAGCCCTACATTCAGTGAGAGATCCTGCCTCAAAACATAAGGAAGAAAGTGATAGAGGAAGACACCTGATGTCAACCTTTAGAGTATACACACACACACACACACACACACACACACATACACACATGCATATATACACAGATGAAGATACACATGCACGCATACACATGCAGTCTCACACTCACACACACATGCATGCACATATACACACATGCCCCCTCACATACACACATACACACACATGCACACCCCCCACATACATGCACATGCACACACAGCATTAATAAATGAGTTGAAAGATCTGAGATGATTTAAACTAAAATTGAAATTCATGTAAAATTTTCCATTTTATAATCAGAAGGGAGAAGAGTGCTACTACTATTTTATCATTCATTTAAATAGAAGATTCACACACACACACATATATATATATATTCATATATATATTCATATATATATACATACACACACATATAATTGGCAAACATTGTAGAGACAGTAGCTGAGAGAAATGACATGTATTTTCAGAAGGCACAAGAAATCATAATTAGCTAACTTTCTAGTAACAGCAGGGAATAGCACATTACAGCTGTGATTTAAGAACAGAAATCTAAATGAAGCAAGGTTTCTCAGTGGTGTCTCTCATGCCTGCACTTACCTAGAAGTAGTTGCTTGAGTCAAAAACCTTATTCAGGCCCTGCCTGCCTGGTCTCCCTGAGGCAAGCCCAGGAGCAGTGAGCTACACTCTGTCTCCTGAGCTCCATTTTCCAGCTCACATCTCTGCCTGCATTCCTGGAGGGTTGTTGGCACCAGAGATCTCCAGATGAAATCTCTTCCACCCCTAATTGCCCTGGGGCACACCCAACAGGAGTGAGCTGCACCCTATCCCCTGAGCTCCATTTAATGGTCCATTGCTCTACTTGCATTCTCAGAGTCCTACCAGTACCAGAGACAACCAAGTACGACCCCGCCCCATGTCCCTAGCTTGCCAGGTCCCATTAAGGAATACTCAGTATCACCAAATGCTTCCCTGTTCTCTGCAGTCCATTTTGGGGCCCACAACTTTACCTGCAGTCCTGGAGGCTTCCGTACTGGTACCAGAGAAACCAGATGGCTACAGGCCAGCTTAAGAACACAATCAACAAGAGCCAGAGGAATATGGCACCACTAAATCCAGCAACCCTAATACAGCAAGCCCTGGGTAGCCTAACACAGCTAAAGCATAAGAAAATTACCTTAAATCTAATCTTATGAAGATGATAGAGGCCTTTAAAGAGGAAATGAATAAATTCCCGAAAGAAATACAGGAAAATACAATCAAACAGGTGAAAGAAATGAATAAAAGTATTCACAACCTGAAATAGAACAACGGAAATAGAAGCAATAATAGAAACACAAACTGAGGGAATCCTGGAGATAGAAAACCTAGGGAAGAGAACAGGAACAACAGACACAGCATCACCAACAGAATACAGGAGATGGAAGAGAGAATCTCAGGTGTAGAAGATACTATAGAGGAAACTGACACATCAGTCAAAGGAAATGTTAAATCTAAAAAGTTCCTGATAAAAAATTATTCATTAAATCTAGGTCACTATGAAAAGAAAAAACTAAGAATAATAAGAATAGGAAGAGAAGACTCTCATTTCCAAGGCCCACAAAATATTTTTAATAAAATCATAGAAGAAAAATTTTCCAACCTAAGGAGATGCCTATAAGTATGCAAGAAGCTTACACAACACCAAATACATTGGACCAGAAAAAAAAATCATGCCACATAATAATCAAAACACTCATTGTATAAAACAAAGAAAGAATATTAAAAGCTGCAAAGGAAAAAGGCCAAGTAAAATATAAAGGCAGACCTATCAGAATTTCATCTGACTTCTCAACAGAGACTATAAAAGCCAGAAGGGCCTGAGCAGATGGTCTCTGGCAACAGACCACAGATGCCAGCTCAGACTACTATACCCAACAAAACTCTTAAATTACCATAAATGAAGGAAACAACACATTCCATGACATAACCAAATTTAGACAGTATCTATCCACAAATCCATTCCTACAAAAGATACTAGAAAAAAAAAACCCCAACCCAAGAAGGCTAACTAAACCCAAGAAAACACAGGAAATAAATAATTCCACAACAACAAAATCCAAAGAAAGAACACACACACACACACACACACACACACACACACACACACACACACAACCACCACCAACATCAAAATAACAGGAATTAACAATCATTGGTTATTAATATCGCTCAACATCAATGGACTCAATTCTCCAATAAAAAGACACAGACTCACAGAATGGATGGGTAAACAGAACCCATCACTCTGCTGCACACAAGAAACACACCTAAGCAACAATGATAGATACTACTTCAGAGTAAAGAGCTGGAAAATGATTTTCCAAGCAAAAACAAGCTGGAGTGGCCATTTTAATATTGAATAAATATTTTAATTGAAGAAAATAAACTTTCAACCAAGTCTCATCAGATACAAGAAAATCGAAATAACTCCCTGTATCTTACCAGACCACCATGGATTAAAGCTGGACTTCAACAACAAAAACAACAGAAAGCCTACATACTCATGGAAACTGAACAACTCTCTACTCAGTGACCACTTGGTCAAATAAGAAATAAAGAAAAGACTTTCTAGAATTCTATGAAAATGAAGGCACAGCACACCCAGACTTAAGGGACACAGTGAAAGCAGTGCTCAAAGGAATGTCCATAGCAATAAGCGCCTTCATTATAAAATTGGGGAGATCCCATACTAGCAATTTAATGGCACACCTTCAAGCTCTTGGAAAAAAGAAGCAAACATACCCAAGAGGAGTAGATGGCAGGAAATATTCACACCTAGGTCTGAAATCAATAAATTATAAACAAAAAGAACAACACAAGGAATCAATGTAACCAAGAGCTGGCTCTTTGAGAAAATCAACAGTATAAACAAACTCTTAGCCAAACTAACTAAAAGCTAGAGAAAAATGAACAAAAGTAGAAATGAAAGGGGGAACATAAAGATACTGAGGAAATCCAAAGAATCATTAGGTCTCCCTTCAAAAACCTCTGTACCACAAATTGGAAATTCTAAATGTAATGAATGCTTTTTCTTGATTGGTATCACTTACCGAAGTTAAATCAATAATAGGTAAACTATTTTAAAAGACATCTAACCACTAAGGAAATAGAAATAGACATTAAAAATCTCCAACCCACCCAAATAATTCCTGATAGTTTTAGTGCAGAATTCTACCACTTTTAAAGAAGAGCTAATACCAACACTCCTCAAACTATTTTACAAAATAGAAACAGAAGAAACAATGCCAAACTCATTCTATAAGGCCACAGTCACCCTGAAAACTAAACCACACAAAGGCTCAACAAAGAAAGAGAATTTTAGACCAATTTCTCTTATACACATTGATGAAAATACTTGCAAACTTAATCCATATAAAAAACATTGCCCACCACAACCAAGCAGGCTTCATCCCAGGGATGCAGGGATGATTCAATATACAAAAATACAGCAACATAATCCACCATATACACAAACTGAAAGATAAAGTCACATGATTACAATATTAGATGCTAAAAAAAGGTTTTGACAAAATCCAACATTTCTTCATGTTAAAAGTCAAAGAGAGATCAGGGATACAAGGTACAAACCTAAATACAATCATAAAAATATACAGCAAGTCAATAGTCAACATCAAATTAATTGGGGAGTAATTTAAAGAAATTCCACTAAAATCAAGGACAAGACAAAATTCTCTACTCTGTATCTATGTTATATAGTACTTGAAGTTTTAATCAGAACAATAAGACAACTAAAGGAAATCAATGGAATACAAATTAGAAAGATGTCAAAGTATCACTATTTGCAGGATGACTTGATAGTATGAATAAGTGACCCTAAAAATCCCACCAGAGAACTCCTACAACTGATAAACACTTTCAGCAAAGTGGCTGGATACAAAATTAACTAAAAAAATCAGTAGTCCTCTCTTACATAAAAGATAAAGGGGCTGAGAAAGAAATTATAGAAATAATTTCCTTTACAACAGCCACAAATAATATAAAATATTTTGATGTAACTCTAACAAAATATGTGAAAGACCTGTATAACAAGAACTTCAAATCTTTGAAGAAAGAGTTTGAAGAAGATGTCAGAAGATATTCTATACTGCTGGATCTATAGGATTAATATATTAAAAATGCCCATCTTACCAGAAGCAAACTAGAGATTTCAGACAATCCACATCAAAATTCTAAAACAATTCTTTACAGACCTTGAAAGAATAATGCTCAACTCCATGTGGGGAAACAAAAATACTATTATAGCTAATACAATCTTTTACAATAAAAGAAATTCTGGAGTCATAATTATTTCTGATTTCAAGCTGTTCTACAGAGCACTAGGAAAACAAAACCTCATGGTCTTGGCATGAAAAGACAGGTTGATTAATAGAATTGAATCAAAGACCCAGAAGTAAACCCACACAACTAAGGACACTTGATTTTTTACAAGAAAGCCAAATCTATACATTGGAAAAAAACAAACAATCTTCAACAAATGTTGCTCATCTAACTGGATATCTACATATAGAAGAATGCAAATAGATCCATAAAACCGAAGCCCAAGTGGATGAAAGATCTCAATGTAAAAAAGGATGCATTAATCTGATAAAAGAGAAAATAGAGAATAGCCACATTGGCATGTGAGAAAACTTCCTGAACAGAATGCCAACATCTCAGGCATTCAGATTAACAATTAATCAAGGGGACCTCATGAAACTGCCAAATTTCTGTAAGACAAAGGACACTGTCAATAGGGTCAAAGAGTAGCCTACAAAATGGAAAAAATCTTTACAAACTATACATCTGACAGAGGGCTGATATCCAGAATATATATAGAACCCAAGAAATATGACATCAACAAAGCAAATAATTCAATTAAAACTGAGGTACATTCTAAACAGGGAATTCTTGACAGAGGAATGTGTAATGGCTAGTAAGCATTTAAAGACTTATTCAGCATCCTTAGTCATCTGGGAAATGCAAATACAAACCACTATAAGATTACATCTTATACCTGTCAGAATGGCTCAGATCCAAAACTACAGCTCTTGCCACTGAGGGTGTGAAGCACAGGGAGCACTCTTTTATTGCTGGTGGGAGTGCAAACTTGTTCAACCACTCTGGAAGTTTATTTGGCAGTTTCTCATATAATAGACAATAGTTCTACTTCAAGTCCCAGCTATACCACTCCTGGACATACAACCTTTGCACATATGTAACAGATGTGCAGCTTGGTCTTCATGTGGAACCCCCTAACAAGGAGCAGGGGCTGTCTCTGACTCTGTTGCTTGCCTTTGGATCTTTTTTCCCTAACTGGGCTGCCTTGTCTAGACTCAATAGAAGAAGATTCACCTAGTTCTACTGCAATTTGATAGGCCAAGATGAGTTGATTCCATGGGAGGCCACCTCTTCTCTGAGGAGAAAGGGAAGGGGAGGTAGAGAGATGAATTGAGAGAGAAGGAATGGGAGGAGAGGAGAGAGAGGAAGCTGTGATCTGGATGTAAATTAATTAGTTAATTAATGCAAAAACTCATTCAGGACAGATTTATCATTGGTGTCCTACCTGAAGAACATAGATACTTCTTCTTGACGTTTAAGAAAAGGGCACACAAAATTGGGTGTCACAGACAAGGGTTTTCTGCTTATATGGTATTCAAAATTTCCACAAATGGTAAAGGTGTCAGGGAAATAATTTAACATGCTATACATGAGCTAGAAAAGGAATACTCTCTGTCTCTGTCTGTCTGTCTGTCTGTCTGTCTGTCTGTCTCTCTCTCTCTCTCTCTCTCTCTCTCTCTCTCTCTCTCTGTGTGTGTGAGTGTGATATCAATTGAGAGATTTCCACCACATGAGCATAATACAATGGGAAGTAGTATTGGAGTGGCTACTTACATTTTCCCATGTAAGACTTTCCCATGCTCTTGTATAAAAGTAATGTAAAATTGATTAAAATCTTTCTCATAACATTTTTTAAGTCTGTGTACCAACGAAAGAACTTGAAAGTCTGTGGGAAAGCTGGAAATGGCCAGTGTGTAACTGAGGAATAGTTTCAACCACAGACCAAGCTATTAAAGTACAAATCAAGAAACATTTTCTATTAACGTCTTTAAAGAATCTTCTAGATGACTCCCTAGGCACATATGAACATACAGGACTACACAGAAGTTCTCTGTACACACAGCAACAAGAGAACTAAATCAATGCTTACAGTCTTATTTCACTCCTATGAGATAAGTATGTCATTGTGTAGACTCTAAGGAAGACAGTTCTCAAGGTCACCAGATTTGGAAATTAGATCACAGCCGATAATCCAGATGAGCTAGGTCTGGGTATCCAAATTTCAGAATCTCTTTTATTGTTCATGAAGAAACAAAGCCATAGTTTTAGGCTTCTGCAGAACACACTCATGTTAAGGTTTTAGATTGGAATGTCACTTCTTACCAGTCATATCAGAAGACATAAGTCAATCAAACTGGAAGAATTCTTTAATGTGAGTGTGTGCTTGTTACATACATTGTCATATCTTAAGTTAACTGAAATAAAATACATATTACTAACATATTAATAGATATATACTAACATATAGTATATTAATTAGTGATAATTATATTTTTCATATGTTGTATAATAAAAATATTAATGCTCACACAATATATAACAATATAATATATATTTAATAATTTACATATTTTTATTTATATACTTTATATATTTACATAAATTAGCAATATATAAAGAAATAAAACCACACATGTTTCAAAAAGATAGATATAAAGCAAATGCATACAATGTATATAACCTGCAGATCGTTAAGTTGTATTTGTTTTTTACCAAAATGGAAAATTAATTATGGATATACTAGAAAAAAAGCATAAAGATTTCTTATAATTAGAAACATAGAAAGATATCCTAGGTAATTAGCAACAAAAGCCATAGCAGTGAGCTTCTACAGTTATATTTAAAATAGAGAAAACAGGGCTACAGAAAAACATGTAGAATTCAGAAGGGAGTACTATTTGCTATGTTGACACTTTAGATGTGGGCCTAAAAATAAGGTTCTCAAAATATAAGTGTCAAACCTTTGTTGCACCAATAAATCCATTTTTCTAGATCTATAGATAAATCAGGCAAAGTATCATTAGTAACACAGAAAGTCTAACAAATTCAGTTCATTAGTTTGATACACTGGCCATATGTGGATATTGTATCAAATGATTAGTTATCATACTTTGTTTCTAAAAACAAGTATTACTTATAGAATCTGACAGCACATTTGGCTAGCTTTAATATAATCCAAAGCCAGTAAAGAGGCTATTCCTGCTAAATCTGGTGTAGTAAAAAAAAATCACATTCTTAAATGTTCAAAAGATTCCTACAAAATTAACAAAGGGGGAAATCAAAGATTGAAAAATCTAGGAATAAAATTTCCAAGAAAAAAAAGTTTGGTTTGTGTAAGTTCAGAGATATACAACACTTATACCCTGAATCTGGAACTAAAGATAAATATTAAAAATAGAAGACAGAATATTAAATATTCAGCAGAAAAGGAAATCATGAAAATGACTTAAATGCATATATTATTCACAAAAGAATTATTGCTAAGGACTGATTGTCTGAAAATATTTATAAGTAATGAATTAAAATTCTTTTTGTGATGACTATCTGCATGTTGTTTCATGGGGTCATAAATTTGGAATAAAAGCGATAATTTAGTTGGAAACAGGCAAAAATTTTATAACTAGGAAATGACTTGTCCTCTTTTCTAAGCATCGTGAGAATTATATTAATTTATGCTTATTAGGGGCGGCTGCCTCATGAAAACTGGAATCAGTTATGATGACACATTGTGGAAATCATGGTCTGGGGACTTACAGTCAGTGAGTTAGTGATCACCGTTCTACAGTACTGGATAAAGATGGTTCTCTGCTTTCCTCCCTCTCTCTCCCTCTCTCCCTCTCTCCCTCTCTCCCTCTCTCCCTCTCTCCCTCTCTCCCTCTCTCCCTCTCTTCCTCTCTCCCTCACCCTCTCCCTCCCCTTCCCCCTCACCCTGTCTCACTTTGCCTTTCCTCCTTTCTCTCTCCCTCTCTCTGTCCTCTCTCGCTCTGTCTCTGTCCCTCTCTCCCTCAGTTTTTGTTCCTCTCTCCCTCTGTCCCTCTATCCCTTTCTCCCTCTTCTTTTTTCTCTCTCTTTCTCCCCCTCCTTTTCCCTCCAATTCCTCTTCTCTCTGAGCTCAATCATAGTTCAGTTACATTATGTTCATTTCACTGACTTGCTTCCTAGTTTTCCCAAATGCAGGTAGACATGACAGAGGACAAGAAGCATGTCATGGAATGAGACATTGAGTTGGACTGGGAAAGCCTTGCATATGGGTGTGGCGTGTGTTCATCCTCTCTCCCTGTGCTTCTGACCTGAGACAAATTTGCATTTGGCAATTCATTCCAAAATGTGCACTGTACATATGCCACATATAAGGGTTAGTTTTAAGGAATGGGCTATATCTCATTTCCCTTTTCAATCCCCAAGCAATAGAAAAGCAACTGTTTGCTAAGACAGACAGGGGAGGAATTGGGGCATGCACTAACACTTGTTGGTCCTTGGTAGTTTTCTAGAAAAGAAGCTGGAAACCAAGAGACAGCAAGATCCCAGCAGGAGTGCCAGACAGAAGTTGACAGAAACCACTCTTCTTCCCACAACCTTCTGCCAGGTTTTTAGGACACTCCTATTGAATAAATTCTCTTTGCAGGATCATTGGGGATACAGCAGACAGGAAAGTATGAACGTGAAGGAAACTGCCGGCAGTTATGACTAAGCATAGCTTGTCATTCTCAGCAATATAGACTTAAGATAGTTCAGGAGACATGACAAATAACATCAATGGAGTCAGGCATGTACCAACCAGAGAGGAGGAGCAAGAAGAGGAAACAGAAAGGGAGCAGGAGGGGGAGAGAGATCAGCAGGTATGGGGGAGCGACTGAAAGCAGGGAAGGCTCAGCTTGTTAGTTTAGAGAGCATTACATCTCCATTGCAAAATATGGCAAGAACATTACACAACCTGTTAACAGTTTAAAGCAACAATACATTTGTATTATTTGTATTCATCTTCCAGTGTGTTTAAGACAGGAAGTATTTCATTTGGATCTCTTACCTGAAGCAAATCCCTCTCTGAAGCTGCACATGATCTCACTTCTCTTCAGGACTCATGGAAGGGAACACAGGTCTATCACACATGCTGCCTGCAACACTTCGGCTAGTAACAAGTGTCCCTGCCTGACTGGTTTGGCTTGTTTAAGAATCTAGTTTTCATCAGCCTGGAGGGCCGTATAGGCAAGAAGGGTTTGTACTGACATGAAGTATTCAAGGTTACAGCCACAACCCTAACAATGAATTAGCTTCTGTGTGCTGGGAAGAATTTATGCCTAACGATTCCCAACAGTGGGAGGGATACAGAGACTTATTGTGGGAAATACAGACATAAGGTAGACATCTTCTTCCTTAAATCACGTCTGCTCCTTTCAGCATATAGAGAGAAGGACTCACTGGTCTCCTGAGCCGGGGCTGAGGGGAGTCTGTAAGTCTGGTCCACCAAGAGATTACAAATCAACGTGTTCATTTTTATTTTAAGTTTAGAAAATGATAAACATTACTTTCTTCACCTCGGAACTCACAGTGAATTTACAAAGAAACAACTCCCAAGCAAAAACATTTTCAAAGACTGAAATGAAATAGGCTGGGCAGAGATGCTGTTGAATTGAGCCCTGTGTGGAAACTTTGAGATAACTCCAGTCAGGACATACCTGGCTCCAGGTAAGGGAAGCACAGCCAAAATCGGGACGTAGGCAGTAGAATGCCATCTGTTGTCCTTTCCTCTTTTTGTCTTAATTTTAACTTTATTACAGTTCCTCCTAGGAGTGGATTTCTTGGGTGCAAACACAGATCACAGAAATTTCAAAATTATGTTCACTTTAAAAGCTGCCCATGAGAAGATTTACAATGTTTGTGTTTCAACATTGTGCCTCTCCCGTGCGTACCTTGTCTTATGAATAGATAAGCATGCAGCTTTTCTGTTATCATAATGTGGTGTAGCCGTGGTTTGAAGAGTCAATGCTTATTTTACCTCAGTGTTTCAGGAGTTTTCTGTAGTCCATAGTTTCTTGGACTCATTGTGCTGGGCCCGTAGTGCACAGAACATCATGATTGAAAATTCATTCCTCTCAAAGGAACTGAGCAGTAGCAGCAGTGGAGAGCGGGAGGGAAAGAGGGAGAGAGGGAGGGAGGGACAGGAAGAGACAGGGAAGAGGAGAGGGAGAGAGAAAGGGAGGGGAAAGGAGGAGTGTTAAGGAGGAGGGTAGTTGGGAGTGGGGGAGAACCAAGTCCCAGTAGCCTCTTGAAGTGAAGTCCTAGAGTGGGAGCTAACTTAACCTTGGAAAGAATGTGAGAAATGCTAACATCCTATCTTTGGCTGTTATTCCAATTTCCATTCTTTATGTTTGTCTTTTTCTTTTGTGATGTTTCAGTAAGGGGACTGAACCAGAGCCTTGCATATGTCATATGCCAGGGAAACATTTTACTCTGAGCTGCTTCTACAGAAGTCTACAGATCCCAGGTGACTCACGATGATCTTACCTGCAGCATTTATTATCCGTGTAAGTGAAAAGGGAAATTTCTGTGCACTATTTATTTTTAAGCTGGAAATTATCATAAGAAATACCCTGAACCCTGTAAGTATTTATACCTGTAAATCTCTTATCATGCATTAAGGTAAGGCTGCATGCAGTCTACAGATGGCCTAAGGAAGCTGGGCTGAGTAGACAAGAACATTAACCTTAGTAAACTGTAATATCATGGTTAAATCAGTCTGATAGCAACTATTTATCAACAGGAAGGGACACGAAATTAACCTTTCATTTTGTTTCCTTTGGAAATATACCCTTCAATGTAATAAATGTCCTTGTTTAACACGTGTTCTTAACTATTTTATTGCATTTTATTAACTATAAAATCAAGTTGCAGTTATACTATTTCTGTAATTTATTCTTTCATATCTTGTTTTAAGTATAAAATTAAATGTTACCATTTCTTGCATCTGCAATTAGGCCACTTGGTTTTCAGACAAAAAATTTATGACAAAACAATCATATTGTATTTCTGAGATTTCATACTAAATGCAAGGGCAATGTGGTGTGTGTATATGCATGTGTGTATGTAAATTTATAGGTATATTCATATGTATAGGTATATATGTGTGTGCATGCATATATATGTATGTATATGTGTGTGCATTTGTGGATATTTGAATGCATATGTGTATGTATGTGTATGTATATGTATATATGTATGTGTATGTGACAGGGCTTTCCATGGCTGAGGGTCTCAGGGTCCTTGTTGACAGGCTCAAGAGGAGATAAGAAGTCTGCAGGGAAGGGAAGGAGTCAGGTGAGGGTCATAGTATATTGCAGCTCTGACTTGCTAGCAATCAGACCACTTCTGTGGCTCTGACTAGCAATTAGGCCATTTCTGTTGCCCTGACAGACTAGCAAGCAGGTGCTTCTTTATTTATACAACATTCACAGAACAGACAGTCTAATGATTATCCAAATGGTACAGAACATATGGTTGGCTTTGCATTGTATGTCTAGGGTTACAAGTTCAGTCACAATTAGAAAATACAAACCTGAACAGATTTTATTCTCACTTTCAGTCCTATAAGTCCAATTTAAAGTTGGTAAAGAATGTCTCCTCCAAGGCAAACACATTTATTATATGACAGCCTGCTTTTAGGCTGCCAGTGTTTGAAGTTTTAAAGTGCTCCAGACACACAGGAAATATCTGAACTGATCTTTTTATGAATAACAAATACTAATACCTAACTTCTTTTACTGTATGTTTCTATCATCTATACTATAAAATAGATAGTCAATTTCTCTTATTTACTGAGTTCTATCTCTCTAGTGGTGTACCCTGTAAGACCTCCCATCTTTAAACAACATTTTTCAGAGATCTTTAAGCCTGTATAAAAAGGACCTTGAGTCTGTAACCTAGTCTCCTGGCCAGTCAGAGTTTGTCAATTGTCTCTGTTTATCCTGCACCAATTACACTGTTTGAGTTTGCTCAGGATAAATACCCCAAGAAGATTCTTGGAGTAATGACCTCATTACTTATTGGTGCTTAATTATCTCCAGGGCATAAGGAAGACTTCCAAATAGTGGCCAGATAAAGTTAATCTTAGGAATTTCCTATAAAGGCTCAGACATATTTTTTCCTCAGGAAAAGACATAAAATGAATCATAGTGCTGAAAAGTCCCCAAGAATGCAACACACAAAGACCAAAACCCAAAAGTTACAGATAGAAGGACAACAACTGCAGCAATCGGCTCAGCTTTGCCAGAACTGTGTCAAGTGGCTGTGGTGGCTTCATGATTCTTGCCATTCCCAGTGGATATGGCTGTGTTGCACACACATGTGCGCGTGTGCATATGTGTGTGTGTGTATATATATATATATATATATATATATATATATATATATATACACACATGTGTATGTGTGTGTGTATATACAAATATATATATATATATATATATATATATATATATATATATATATATATATATATGTGCATGTATGTATATATGTGTAAGCATATCTACACTTGTGTGTATGTATATGTATATGAAGAGTTCTCACCCTTCAACCATGTTTTGAGATAGGGCCTTTTCATTACTGTGTAAGCCAGGCTGTTTGGTCCATACAGTTCTTTATGTCCTGCCTCCCATCTCCCCACAGGTGCATGCTGGGGTTATAGCATGTGATACCACTGCCGGATGGATTTATCTTTGGATCATTTATGTGTACTTTATGTTCTTTTGTTTTGGTGTTTCATTGACAAGAGAAAAACTTTAAAGGTAGCAAATCCAAAAATTTCTAGTATCTTCCTAAAAAGTTTCCAGAATCTGACTTAAAGCACCAATGCCAAGGTACATAATTGATTTTCTGTGTCATCTCCCCCACTCTATAGCAAATCAGAGTCTTCATTCAAGATGCTTCCACTCTTGCTCTAAGTCTGGGGACGACATTACCACTGGCCTTGGACTTGGGAAAGAAGTTGGCAATAATTTCTAAGACTAAATGCAAAGAATTGTGATCAAACCTTGAAGCTGCCTGGAGCATATATTCTATATGCTCAGCATACCCCTCATTCTCTTCTTAATGTCTCTGCACAGAAGCTTTTGGAGCAGAAACTTATCCACTAAATAACATACTCTGACAGAAACCAGTGGGCATTCAGCAGCTGGTTATTATCAGGTAGTGTGTGGTCAATAGAAGAGGCAATCCCAATGCTATCCTGAATGTGTTACACACAACCTCTGCCTAGCACCTCAGCATGCTTGCAATGTGATCTGAACTGTTCAATGCCTTGGTGAAAATTACAGGCAGTGGGATATGAATGTGAAGCTATAGGTTATACATCTGTATTTTAAATATAGGAAAATGAAAAAGACAGGGAATTGTCTTGATAAAGTTATCTGCAAACCAACTGTGAGCCACACTGCTGTTATATTAAAAAGAAAGTTATTAGTCCTCTCTTTCATTTCAGCTAGGGATGAAGGGTAAAGAATCAATAGAATATAAAGTCTTTGTAAACCAGAACTTTTAAGCTATTAAAAGTACAATGTATTCAAACGCAGGATAAAGGAAGAAGAAGTTGCTACTGACGTTCCTAAGACTAGTGCAAGCCAAGAGTATATACATCACTGAAATTAATCCAATCACTTTATTTTGAAATCTTGTCCAGTTACATGAAAGGTACACTGAAGTCCAGCCCAGAAATATGCACAATGGAGTGCACCTTAGCAAAGGCAGGAGTGACACTTCCATCCAGTCTTTTGATTTGGGACTTAGTTTTAAAGTGGGACATTGCTACAGTTCCAGTGGGTGGGGTTATCTCAGACTCGGGACTTTATCTTCACTGTGCTCTGATCCAGCTTAGAAAACCCAACTCCTGACATTCAGGAGAAGAAACACTTAGAAAACACTTGATTTTCTGTGTTAGATGCATTTTTTTTCATGCTGTAGTTATTTAGATTTTTTCTAATTAATACAGTAGCACATCAGACTGTGAAGTGTCACCCATATGGCATATCCTTAATCTCTTTTCATGATGGAGTTTTGGCTGATTGTTTGACACTCTGATGAGATTCATTGCTGTGATTCTAAGCTGTAGACATTGGGATTTAAACTACAACTGGTGTCTGTGCTGGGGAGATGGCTCAGTGGTTAAGAGCACTGACTATTCTTCCAGAAGTCTTGAGTTCAATTCCCAGCAACAACATGGTGACTCACAACTACCTTTAAAGTGATCTGATACCTTCTTCTGGTGTGTTTGAAGACAGCTATGGTATTTTCATACAAGTAAAATCAATCAATCAATCAATCAATCAATCAGTCTTTAAACTACAACTCGTTCTCTGGCTCTTTTATGTATATGGCTACTCTTCCTTTTTGAGCACAGCACATACAGAATCCTGGCACTTATATTTCTGACCATTGTATAATGGTAGCAGCTGATCCTCTGCTCTGAATGCAGCCATAGGATGTCAGAAAGGACCTAGCTGTACTGAGCCACCTGCCACTTGGCTAGCAATGGTTTAACGAGACATCTGCCCATAAAAAAAAAAAAAAAAAAAAAAAAAAAAACAAAAACCAAACAAACAAACAAACAAAAAACCTTTGTTTAAAACCACAGTTTTTGTTTGGATGCTTGTTTTAATAGCATCCAAATCTTAAATAAATCCTAACTTGGGTCCTGAAGATACGGTTCTACAGTTCAGAGGCTAGGCTGCCCTTTTCAGAGGACTCGGGTTTCATCCCAGCACCAGCATAGCAGCTCACAACCATCTGCAACTCTAGTCCCATGTGATCTCCTGCCTTGTTTTGACCTCTGCAGGTACTGCATGCACATGGTACACAGACATACATGCACACAAAACCCCCCATACACACAAACACCTTCAAAATAAACATAGCTTCTTATGAAAAATGCACTCCCGTATGATAATGAAAGACACGACTCCCAAGGTTAAGAGAAACCATGCAGAATAGAGTCTGAATTCTAAAAGCCTAGAGACTGATACTGACTGTTCTGTACGAAACAAAACATCGTAAAACATGACTTTAGGCAAGGAGCTTTAGCAACAAATACTCCTCTGGAGTCTTTAATCAACCACATTAAAGCAGATCAGTTACTGAGTTCAGTCTGGTTTTAAGAGTCAGATTAAGGATGGTGTTTTCTTATCTGAATGAATATTTTCAGATAGCTTCAAAATGGACACCCTTAAATTGAGGGAGAGCGAAGTGTTCTAAATGAAGAAGCTAATAAATAGAGAAAGAGAATCTGAAGGCATCACAACATTGCCTGGGAATTAGCTCTTTTGTTGTGGTTATTTGTTCAGGGATCTGATTGTTGGCAACCAGACTGGAAGAATGCTAAGTTTTTGTGAGAATCTCACTGATCTGGAAAAAGTAGTGTGTGCCTGACCTTTAAAGCTGTCTACAGAACAGAGACAGGTGTGTAAAGCCCGAAGGAAGATATGATTTGTCATTTTGTCAGCAGACGGTGACTATCGGGTAAACAAGTAGTTTTCAGAGTGTAATAGATAAATTAATGTAAATATTCACTTACTGAATATTGACACTACTAGGGGAAGTGTGGATCAGTCAAGCTGCCACAAGCAACTCATTTTCTCTGGTTACATGCACAAAGGATCTCAAGGAGAGGAGACAGGAGGAGCAATAAATGCTTCTCTCCCCTACCCTGACAATGAATGTGCCACTCAGTCAAGGGGATGATGTCTCTGCCCAGGTAGAGAATATTTAAAACACCTTTCCAATAGGATTTGTACTTTACTGAGAAATGGCAACGATCAAATTGTCTGTTTTTCTTCTATCTTAGTCTCCCTTTCCCTGCAAGGGACTTTTAATACTGAGCATGTGTATGAAGCAGAGGTGCACGTGGGGATGTGCTATCCTGGATCTCTGGTGAATCGGCTGCAACTTGATCCTTAGCAACTTTGATCCTTTCCTTCCATAGAAACCGACAACTCTTCAAAGGCCTCTTGTGTACTCTTCCTTCTGTCTTCACCCTGACCCTAAGCCACACCCCTGCTTTCCTGTGGATGTGTGGAGACCTGGGGCCGAGAAGAAAACTCAATTGCTGGCTCTTACCGGAGAGCAAGAACACACAGGAGAAATCCGGTCTAATTTATAGTGTTCCACTTGTATTTTTTTTTCAGACTCAGATTAAAGCTGTATTAGCTACTTTAATTTACATATACAGGGTCAAATACTTTTCTATTAACATTTACTTGCATAAACAAATTGAGACTTACTACGAAAATTTGAAGTTCTGTGTTTGATACCCAACAGTTAATAACAAAAAGAAATGTGAAAAATCTATAATACTCTTTGCTTTTTAAACTCTATGGAAATGAGTTATTTCTAAAAATATAGTTCAGGAAGAGTGCATCCAGTTGAAAACTTTGCAATGTTATTGTCCAGTATTGAGTTTTGGAATTAGGAATTAGGCCCAGACCCTAATTATTTTAGTGTTTGGACAAGAACAAACAAAGATTATTTCAAGTCTTTAGACAAGAGAACAGACTATAACTGCAGCTCCAGAATTAGTATGATGCATATTCATGATTCCCTTTAGTCAAAGAACAGGGATAATCCACTCGTACATTCTATATACTTGATCAAGCCTAGGAACACACTGGGGCACCAGGATTTTCATTGCCTGTCAGAGTAAATGAAAGACTATCTGGACAGGATAATCTCAGAGATCTATAAAAGTGGAAATAAAATTGGATGATCATGTAAGGGAGAAGATGTAATTTCTTTATGTCATGGTTCCTGTCAAAGTTACCTAGTAGGAGACAGATTAACAAGAGTGAGGATGACAGATTTAGTTGATAAGTTTTTAGTGGCATAGAATCTTTCATAAATGAAGACCCAAAGAAACAGACACACTTGTGTATCGTCAGCATGTTTGGCTAGGTTTGGCGAGGGTGTAGCTCTGTAGAAATGTGACTCGACATCAGCACAGTCTGAGCTAACAGTAATAAGCAGAAAGTCTCATTTGTCCCTCCATCCCTGTGTCTTTAGAGATAAAGACATTTCTTCCGGCGTGTGAGTCTTATACTCTACTTTGAAGGAAAGGCCAATGTTACTGTCTAATCTACTTGAGGACTAGAAGTCAGGAGAAGGTCAGAGGGTGACTTTCCTAATTCTACGGCTCGTCAGATGTCGTAATGAGGATGGTGGCATGTTCTGAACCCTATCAGCAGAAAATTAAATAGCAGCTGCCCCTGGAGAAAGAGATGGAGCTTATATGAAGGATGATTGTGGGAGGTCTTCATGGGTTGGCTAAAGTGTTCTGTATCTGGACAGGATCACACTCCTGTGGCATTTTACAGCTCACAAATCTCCGTGTACACACTACCTAATAAAACAATAACAGCAACGAAATAAGAGTAGGACTTTTGCCTCCTTTTGCCTGTGAGAATAGGCAGTTAGAGAATTGAAATCATGACAGTTTTACCCTAGCCCATGCTCTGGACCAATCTATATTCCCTATAGATTTGTAATATTTTTGTCTATGACCAAAAAATATTAAACCTACCTATTTCCAAACATTATTATTTGGCAAGTCATACTTACAATTTTCAACTGAGTGTTTCTTCTCTAAAATATACTTTCTCTGGAAATAACTATAATTTTAATAGCATTTGAAGAGTAAACACGGGTGCATGTTTTCACACAGTAGAATAGTTTATGGTATTCAGGGGTGTGTTTCAGGGATATAGACATGCCTATTGTCCGAATATCATACATACTTTGAATACCCACATTATTTTTTATTTAAGAAAAAATACTGGTTTTGTATGGGTAATTCCTCTCAATCCCTAAAATGTAGGTGTGGTGTGAATATTTATGGTATACTGAAACTAAATATTGCAGGAATCTGATTGTTACATTTGAAAAGTCCAAACCTTGTTTTTATATATTTTGGGAAAAGGGTGTTGGTCATGCAATTCCTGCCTTGAGGAAACAGACACGGGTGATTATTAACAGAAAGAGGGGTCCATGAAAAGGGTGGTAGTGGTAGGGCTTGGGAGGAGTGAACTGGAGCATCACTGTGAAGTTATAGAACTTACATAGATGAGAGTTGCGTGTTTGCAAAGTTCCAGGCTCCGTGGACGTGCTAGACCTTTGCACATAGAACAATTTGTTAAAGTCGGTGCCACACTTGTCTCCCTAGAAATTTTATTCTCTTCTCAGAATAAATAATCTTTCCCCCTCGCTTTCTTTATGTCCCTACAGCTGAAGTTTTGTATTCTTATTTTTGATTACTGACTTTAATTATAAGTTTCGATGGTCATCTGATTTCTATGGTCATCACATAGATTTTAGTGGGCAATTATATGACACAAAATGACATTCATACAGATATAATAGCCGAGCATAGCAAGACAAGGAAACAAAACAGAATCGGCATACTCTTGGATCAAACTGATACTTTTTTTTTTTTTTGATAATACCAATTTCGTTCATTTGTCTATTTTCCTTATTTGAAGTATCTGAACTTCTGTGTACTGGTGTTTTCCAGACAGCGAGTACAATCACAGAAAAGGGAAAGCATACATAGCTTTACGTTGCTTGAAGAGAGGAAAACATGGGCGAGTCTGTGTTCCGTTTTCCAAATTTCATCTAAGGTGGTTGTAAATGACCTTGCATCTGTTTTTTCTCCGAGAAGCAAACCTGCTTTTAACTGTTGGAGAGCGCCACCTTGTGGACACGAAGAGCTTCTCCAGTTTCTAGTTGGCTGCTTCTCGTTTGTGGGTGGGAGAATTAGTGTGGAGGGTAGCTTGCCTTCTGAAGTCAGGGTAAGCACCATTTAGGACAAGCTGACCTCCAGCACGTCAACAGTTACTAGGTTTTCACTAATTACAAGACATTCGTTTTGTTTGCCTGTGATAGGAGACAGTTGGCCTTTCCTGATTCTCATGACCAGAATCAAATGAAACCCCATTAAAATCCCAACACAAGTCTTCAAAGACATGGAAAGAGCAATTCAAATTCATCTGGAAAGGCAAAAAAAAAAAAAAAAAAAAAAAACCCACAAGAATAGTGAAAACAATTCTCAACAATAAAAGAACGACTGGGGAAATCACCATCCCTGACCTCAAGCTCTACTACAGAGCAATAGTGATAACAACTGTATAGCATTGGTACAGAGACAAACACGTCGATCAATGGAATAGAATTGAAGACCCAGAAATAAAACCAAACACTTATGGTCACTCGATCTTTGACAAAGAAGCCAAACATATACAATGGAAAAAAGAAAGCATTTTCAATAAATGGTGCTGGTCTAACTGGCTGTCGATATGTAGAAAATGAAAATAGATCCATATTTGTCACCTTGCACAAAGCTCAAGTCCAAGTGGATCAAGGACCTCAACATAAAACTAGATAAGCTGAATCTAATAGAAGAGAAAGTGGGAAAGAGCCTTGAGCTCATTGCCACAGGGGGAAATTTCCTAAACAGAACTCCAGTGGCTCAGGCTCTAAGATCAAGAGTTGATAAATGAAACCTCATGAAACTGGAATGCTTCTGTAAGGCAAAAGACATAGCCAATAAGACAAATCGGTAACCTACAGATTGGGAAAAAAAAATCTTCATTAGCCCCATATCTGATAGAGGGCTAATATCCAAAATATATAAAGAACTCAAGAAGCTAACCACCAAAAAACCAAACAACCCAAATTTAAAAATGAGGTATAAAACCTCACAACAGCAGAATCTCAAATGGCTGAGAAACACCTAAAGAAATGTTCAAAGTCCTTAGTGATCAGAGAAATGCAAATCAAAACAACCCTGAGATTCTGCCTTACAGCAATCAGAATGGCTAAGATCAAAACCTCAGGCAAGCAGTTTCTTAAGAGTTCTGGTTTGATTGAACTGTACGTCCATTTTATGCATTCTAGAAAAGAGCATGTCTCTGGTAGAAAAATAAGAGCATTTAGAAAGGAACCACTAATAATTTCTATGTTGGAAAGTTACTGGGGTTGAGTAAGCAATGTAGTGCAGTAAATACAGTCTTTAAAATGAGTGTTCTATTTGTGTTGGGACTTGAGAAAAAAATATTCAAAATGTAAGGACCTGTTGTGCCAAACACTTTAAGGACATCGGGAGGACGCAGAAGTCACATCAGAATCAAGGCCTCTCTGGATTTATTGAGTATACGTTCTGTTCGACATAACTCTCATTTCCCTCCGTCATATTAATAATAGTCTATCAGACCATCATATTATTATCTGGGAAATATGGGGGTAAGATTATGTACTATACAGAGTTTGCTGATTCTTGTTAGTTTGCATGACAATATGCGAAACAAAGATGTGGGGATCACTGAGTTTCCATGGAAGTCTGCCTATGGGAGGAGATCACAGACTGACCTGTCCGTCAGAGTCTGCGCAGACTGTCAAGTTGCTAAAGGAAGGAGCACAGTCTGCTTGCTGCCTGTGCCGAGAGTGTTCAGTGCTTCTACAACAAGTACTCACTTGAGCTGACCTCTTGGCTTCCAGGTCTACCGTGGTGTAGGTTTGCTCTTTACCCCGGTCCTTTCAGTCAGTCACGTCTCATTGCTAATCTGCCCTAAGGGTAGTCACACCTCTGCCTTGCTCTGGAAACACCCACTCGTCTGTACTTAGGACTCGCTGTGCTTCACTTTCAATTTGTTTAGTTCTGACTGGTTTGTGTACGCTGCAACCAAAGCCATATTCTCATGAACTCAATCTTCCGGAGGCCTCAAATTTGTAACTTTAACTGTAATATATACATATAATACATATTTACGCTTGAAATTTATTTTGTCATTAATCTGGAAATAACTTTTAACTTCTTACAACTAAATATGTTAGCAAATTTATTCCAAAGAATTTTGAAACTTTGAGAATTTTTTTTGTTCTTACTTTTTATTTCTGTCTCTGTCTTTTAATACACACACACACACACTCACACACACTCACACATGTGCACTTCACCTATTTATTCTTATGAATTTTAACTTTATTTAGTTGCCTGTCAGAATTCTGTACTTTTTTCTTTGTATATATTTCAAACACTGACTTTAATAAATTGTTCATTTTATGTGCGAATATCTAGTGTTTCTGAAACCCAGACCTTTGCAAACTTACAGCACTCTTATTTATATCAGCACTAAGTCATAATATCAGTTGTAATATCTGGAACATTAATAAAATGTGCTTTATGAGTATCTTTAGATATCTTCCACAGTGTGTAGAATTTAACTCACATTAGTGAAATGAAAGTTTGTATCAGACACAGAGAAAGTTCTCAGATTTGAAATTCTGTTTGGCTGCGAGAGAAATAACAGCCAGTGGGACTGTGCAGTTCACATGGAAGCCACTTTCACAAACTAACAGATGCAAAGTGATAATTGACAGCTTAGGGATAATGACATTATTGTCTTCCCGTAGGCATCTTGAGAGCGGAGCAGTCATCCATCATGACCGGGCTTCCGTTCTACATGCTCGCAGAGTCAGCGTCGGCAGCCGTCATCAGTAGCTTGAATTCTTTTACGGAACCCTATTCTTTCTTTACACTCGAGTTGTACTTTGGAACAGGTGAAAGTAAGGTTCTATCGTGACATATAATTTGACCTTTCTGAGCCTTTAAATTTTATTTTTACCATGAACCTCAAAAATTAAATTATGGCAGTGATAATTCTTGCTTTATCCTGCCCTTTCAGATGGTATTCCTGAAGACAGTGTTGGAAATTAGTCCATACCCAGAGAAGTGAGAGAGCAGAAAGGGAATTTTTGTTTATAGATTCCTAATCTCATTTAAGAAACCATAATTTTGCACGAATCTGGAAATTCTACAACTGTCTTTAGCAAACGCCGCATTGACAATTCCATTACAAGGCCCCACAGTACACAATACCTTCATGGGTTTTGCCCGGTCTATCTTTTCTTCCTCCGCCACCAGGAATGCCGAGGGCGCAGTCGGCAGCTCCGGCTGTGTGTAATAATTTACTAATCAGCAATGGGGTTCGCTCACTGTTGTCTTAGCTTATCAGCTGCTGCACAAATAAAACTGCACGGTCCCATGATTTGTTTGAGCACCGTAGGTGACTGGTACGACTACTCTCAAATTTTCCTGTGACCCTTTCAACACCTGTTTTTGCTGCAGCTTAGCCGGGCAGGCAACGGGTGGTAACAATAACATGGGTGTTTAAACCTTGCTGTTTCACCAACTTCCAAGACGAGGTATGAAAGTTCCAGCAAAACGGGGTCTTGCCAGGCCTTTTATATGCTGTTAGTCTATGAGACTCTTACACAGATGTTGCTGTGATTATGGCTCTAGTCTCTGACTGAATTCTCTGTAAGATTACTGACTTAATTCCTCTCTTCAGGTTTAGAGTTCTACTCAGCTTTGCTGAAAACTTTCTGATGACAATTTTAAAAAAATCTTAAAGTTTAACATCATTGAAGAGAGCTTCCATGGCTTGATATATACTATATGTGAAATTAAATTATATTAAAATAGAAGAGCATGTAAGACAGACACTTGTCAATTCAACTTAAAAATCATTATCCAGTCCCACATGATGAAATAATTAGACATTTTAGAAAAAAAACAAGCTGTGTCATAAACAAAGGAACACGTTGGCATTAATTTTTAAACTTTATGAAAATGATTAATATGTAAATTCCAAATGGCTTGTTTTGATTTTTTCAAAATGTAATATACTTTTATACTCAGGTTCTCTGCATTATCTGTTTGGATGGAGACTACTATTTTACTAGTGATTTTGGTTTTGTGGATATTATTATTTAATACTATACAAGTCATCAAGTAGTAATTGCTAAAACGTTAGTTACAGCATAGAAACAGTAATCTAATTTATAAATAGCTCATGCAGAATTATATTAAAATCATTAATTATTTTCTAACATTACTTACTTCTATGACTTGGAAACATGGAACTTTGTTTATTTGAAAAAGTCAGATTTACTGGGGCACATCATGTTCTAAATATTACTATATTTCACTTCACAAGCCAAACTAGTCACATTTGATAAGTTCACCAGTGACCTAAACCTCGAATCTCTCAGGCAATAAAAAGTTCAGAGTGATAGGTACAGGGTTTACAGAATTTAACATTTCACTCCAAAGGTTGATTTTTGTTGGTGGCAGGGAGTTTGGTCAGTTCTTTCTCCTGAAATAACAATCTGACTCTTTCAGTTCTGAGTACCCCAGGCACCCAACACTAAAGTCTGTCTAGCTAGTTCCTGAGTGACAATGGTGACACATGGCATCTTTGAAGCTAAAAGGATGGCTTGGCAGTTAAAAGCACTTGCTGAGTTGGGAGAGGACCTAGGCTTTTCATAAAGCATTCACATGCACCTCATCACAGCCTGCACCCCCAGGGGATCTGATGTCCTTTCTGGACACAGCATGTACTTGCGTGTGAGGTTCACATGCTTTTACACAGTCACACACACATACATCAAGTAAACAATACATATAAATTTTAAGGGAAAAAATACTGTCCTTTTCACTCTAAAGAGGGTTGATTCAGCTCTCTGACCAAACTATCCTCTGTTTGTTTTTGTTTTTTGGAGATACAGTTATCATTTCATAAAAACTTGGCTTTTAAATGCATGTGTCAGTTGATAACATAGACCATCAGAGCTAGCATTTCTTGTCTGGAGTGAGGAGAGTAAAGGATCCTATATGTAATTGACGTAGTTCTTGGAATCATATCTAGGGATTCATGCATTGTTAGGAGCCATCTTGGAAAGGCTAAGGCTAGCTGGTGACCTTCCTGGAGGTGGCCCACCATCTTTGCATGGTCTTTGATGCATGAACTTTAAGAAACAAGGCCCCAAGAGACTTCATTCTAGAACTGCTTCTTGTATCTGATATGCATTTCCTGTCACCTTTGCATACCCTAAGGATTCCTTACCCTACTGAGCAGACTTCCTGCAGATCAACATAAAGATAAAATTTCATGAATTAATGCTGTTTAGATGAACTAATGATGTTACAGAATGCCTAATTTACTTCAAATAGTCTTAAAAAGTTTGAAGAGATGATTTTAGTTGTTTTGCTAGAAAGATGTAGTAAAGTCAGAACCAGGAACAGAATATGTCCACTCCTCATAATAATAAGTAAAGGCTGCATGGTAAGAACTATAATGAGCTTTCATTATTACACCAAAAAGGAAATAAGCTTGAGATGAATTTGTGTTCAAAGAAAAACATTCCAGTCCAAGGATGAAGCCATAGATATGCACTGTGATAAGGCAAGGCTATGTAGAAACTGCTATTTGGAACTTATAATGAGCCTACATTATGAAACACTGCTTTGAACTTGCTATTGATACGTTTCTGTAACTCCCCTGTTTTGTAACATTTTATCTATGAGGTAATTCTTTCTTACATGGAGAACTTTTTGTTTAAAAGCTATAAAAAGCTGAAACCAATAAAGAAAGGTAGTGTAGCCATTTTCCATTGCATTCAGTGTGTGTGTGTGTGTGTGTGTTTTGTCTGTGCAAGTGATGTCTTTACTTTTCTTTCTTTTCTCTGTTCTAAAATATAGTGAATGAGCTCCAAGCCTCTTGCCTGTCCAGGAAGGGGCTCCTGGATGACTCACCAGAGAAAGAAGGTCGGGCAATAAGCCTAAATTCCACAGTGCTAAATAGCCTGTGTTAATTCACTAGAAATTAGTACTTATTTAAGCACTAATAATAAGATAGTTAAAGAGTAAGTTTCCCCTGTGCTTATTTAAGCACAGAGAGTTAAAAAGAAAAGAAGCCAGCAGTTTTCAGACGTAGACTAAGAAAGAGAGTGTCAAGTTTCCAAAAGCCATCTTGCATCCTGTACAGTTAGAAAGAGTTACAAAGAACAGAGATCATCAGGCTTTTGGCTTTTAATTATCTGTGTATTCCACATCAGCTCTGAAATGCAAAAGGCCAGGGAGGGCCGCCAGCAATACAGGTAGGGAAGCACTCTACCATTGTGTATTGTGTGTTGGTATGAGGCTTTGTGTATGTACTTACAGCTGTCCATGGGGGTGAAAGGAACCAGATCTTCCAAGAACCAGAATTACAAAGGACATGAAATATCTGATGTGGATGCTGGGAATTTAATTTGGGTTCTCTGCGACAACAACGCATACTCATAACGTTTTAGCCACCTGACCAGCCTGTTTATCATTTCTAGAAATAAATTTAGTTTTTATAAGAATCTCTGACTTCCACAATGAGTCATATACCTCATGGGAACATGATACTGTACACTATTTCTGTAAATACTGCTGACAATCTTGCTCACATCCGCCTAAAATATCTTTCTGTATATACAGTTTTTGTCCTCTGCACACTTCCATATAACACAAGTGCTTCTGTATCTTGAATCTGAAATGTTTAATAAAATATCCATGTGTTTAAGTCTTGTCATTTTGGTGCTGTGGGAGATGGTTAACATGTTAAGGGTTAGTGTTAAGAGGCGAGGTTTAGTGGGAGGAAGTTAGCACATTGGGGGCATGACATTGCAGTGTTGCTGCGATCCCAAACACTTCCACTCTGACGGTTTTTTTTTTTTCCCAACCACCACTAAGTGAGCAACTATCTTTGTCACACAATCCCTTCATGCTGTTCTGTCTCACTCCATGCCCAGAGGAATAAAGCCAACTGCCATGAGATAAAACTAAATCCTTCTTTCTTTTGAGTGAATTTATCTCAGGTATTTGTTACAGTGGCAGACAGTAGGTGTGGGAAGCGGCTCCACTCTCACCATTACAAAGTGGCACTTGGCATAGGCATTGCTTGAGAGAAAAGACAACTCCATATATGGAGTTGTATGTGCTGAGAGGTGTGGTTACCCGATCACCCCACCTTGAATCATTGAGAGTGGCCAATTAGCAGTGACTTCGTGGCAGCTGCTGATAGGATCAAGGCAATGCTTATAAGGGACTGTGGGAGCTGGGGAGAGGGACAAGACAAGAGAAGAGAAGGAGAGAGAGGAAGCGCGCTGTACAGGGATAGCTGAATAAACCGCTTGAAGAAGAACACGGTTGCCGTTGCCTTATTCCGCGGGTTGGACGTGGGTAGCGACAAGTTGGTAAATGCAAGTGCTCCACTCATTAATATATATATATATATATATATATATATATATATATATATATATATATAGTTGCATTAAAGCTTGCACTTCCATACAGTTGACATTTACATTTGAACTGATGAAAAATCTATTAACTAAAAAAATTGGGTGCAATGAGTCTAGCTCATATTTCTTAGGAAGGAGTTCTCAGTGATGCAACGAGTGGACAAAGCTACGGGAAGAAAAACCTAAGATCAGGGTTATTTTGAAAATTTCTAGTTAAAACTAAAACTTGCAAGGAAGTCTACATCTTGAAAAGGCTGTCCAAGAAGTGTCCAGAAGATGTGGATGGAAAAAAATCTATAATTATCTATTTGTATGTGTGATGGATATGCATGAATGCATGTTTTTTCTTATTTATTTACTTGTTTGTGTGTTTGTTTTGTTTTTAATTTTTATTGGATATTTTATTTATTTACAATACAGATGTCATCCCTTTTCCCCATTCCCCACTCCCTAGAACACTTTATCCCATCCCCCTTCCTCTTTTATGCTTTTATACCATTTTAATTACATGCATATATTAAGGTCAATTCTAGGTTGAGGGTCTAACAATACAATAGATGCAAATAGTCAAATAGCTTGCAAGTACTGGAAGAAATGAGTCAGGCTTTAAGAAGAAGCAAGAGGGTAGTGGGGTTGATTGATGCTGATATAACAGCTTTAATTACATTAATTGCTAGCACCACTGCTTCTGCAATTGCTGTGACACAAGAAGTTAAGACAACTACTTTTGTTAATCAATTAGCAAAAAAATGTTACTAATGTGTTGAATATACCAGAGGATTTAGATAAGCATTTGGAAGAATGGATTGATGTTCTTTATCCTATTCAGATTACAGGAAGGAGGTTCAGAATTTAAGGGTAAGGAGCCATGTTGAGTGTCATGCCAAATACCATTGGATTCATGTTAGTTCTAAAATTTACAGTGGTAGTCATTATAATTAGGAAGAAGTTTAATGACACTTGCAGTGTATTTGGCATAATTCTAACAAATCTCTGAATGTTTTAATGACACATAGGGAGCTTATGAATTTCAAGAATGCTGCTCTGCTGAGTGTTGATTCGGTAGACACTGCAGATAAAACTTCCCATGGCCTGAGGTCAATATATCTATTTTGGTCAAGTTTCAAAGATGGCATATATAGCTTGATCATGCTAGCCCTTTTTGTCCTGGGAATACTTTTATTTCTGCCCATGTGTTAAAGCTTTTCTTTAACAACATCAACATGTTGTCAGCCAAAGTACATGGCTTGAACCTGAAAATGGACCCCCAGAGAGAGTTATTAAATTAACAGGCTGGCAAGCCAAGGATGGGTAAGATACTGAACAAAGCCTTACCAATCTAAGACAGAAGTGCATTGCTTTTGAGAATGCATATTCCACACCAGGTAAGGAAGGCATTCTTATTAGAACGACTCAAGACAGGTTCAGTCTTGTTAATGAAATACAAAACGGGGAGAGGCAGCAAGCCTTTGGGGCTGCTTGGCAAGAATCTGACATGGGCCAAGGACAAGGAAAGGGGCTGCTTGGCAGGAATATGACATTGGCCAAGGACAAGGAAGTAGTCTTCATGCAGGAATCTGATATTAGGCTACAACAAAGGAATAATTTCAGGTAGGAATCTAAATCTTAGGCTAGAACAAAGAAGTAATCTTAGGCAGGAATCTAAATATTAGGCTAGAACAAAGAAGTAATTTCAGACAGGAGTCTACATTTTAGGGCTTGTGAGTATAGAGGAAAAACCTTGGCATTTAGGTGTCTTCTCTGACTGTACCATGCTGTAAGCAGGTTCTCTCACTTGGCTAGGACCTCACCATGTGGGCTAGGCTGGCTAAGCAAAGAGTTCAGGACCTGTTTCTACCTGCCCAGTGCTGGAATTACAAGTCTGCCCCATTATATCCAGCATTTCTTTGTGAGTTCTTATGGATTAAACTCAGTTTCTCAGGATTGCATATTACTAAATGTTCCCTAGACTGTGATAACTTTTAAAATTGAGATGAGACGTAATTGATGTGAAGGTGTGATTAAAAATTACCCAATGAAATGTCCAGTGAAATAAATCACATAATCCTTAGGTAAAGTATTGCTTTTATTTTATGTGCGTATTTTGCCCATGTATGTCTGAGCTTCATATGTCTGACTGGCACTTAAAGAGGATAGAAAAGGGTATCTTAACCTTTAGAACAGGAGTTACAGACAGTTATGAACTGCCATGTAGGTGCTGGGAACCAAACCTAGGTCCTATGAAAGAGCAGTCAGTGCTTTTAACTATTGAGACATCTTAAGAGTTGTATTTTCATAAGAAATTATATAAAGATACTAATGTTACTTCTATTGTTACATTGGAAACACTAAAAACATACCATGAGGAAAATAAAAATAATTAAATTATGTTATAATTTGATAGTGTTAATAGTTTGTAAGGAAATGTCAAAGAAATTTCTGAGCAAACTGTTAAAACATTTATGAATATAAACTAAATTTTAAAAGTAACTGTATTCCAATATTTGTAATTAATAATTTAAAAAGTGATAGTAGACAAATAACTACGACTGATACAGGAATGATAGTTATTATCTATACACATATGCATGTGTGCTTGCTTGCATGTGCACAGGAACTGTCGGTGCAACTAATCAGGTGTGAAAATGAACCTCTAATGCAATTATGTATCATCACCTATATTTGCACGAACGGGTGAATGCTTATTGCTTCTTCTTGCCTTATAGGATAAATCATCTTTATGATTTTGGGAATATCTTTTTAGGAAAATGCCTTAAGAAATTATTACAGAGAGTTGCATTATAAACACAACGTATAAAAAATGTATTTTGACTGTGTTAGAAAGCATGGCATGAACTATAAAAGCCACCAAGAGGAAGTTTTTTTCAATACATGGAAATACAAATGATTAAAATTAAAACTAAGATTGGCAGAATATATGAAAAAGAAATGGAAGAAAGAGGAGTCTGGCTCTTTTACATCGTAATGGTTTTCTCTAAATTCATAGTTAATCCATGTTACCAAAATTGTATGTCATGCTGTAATAGTGAAAGAAGCAGCCACCTAAATACTTCTTGTGCATCCTTGATCTTTGTTGATAGGTGGGCACTCTTCCTGTGCCCGGAGTGTAAACTGCCAGTCTCATAACACTTATTTCAGTAAGCATTGCTAATTGCTCGAGTTGTACCAATGTTGACTTTAACTATGCACGTCAGCAGTTTTCGCTGTGATGTTTGAATGAGCATCTTGAAAGATCAACGACAATCAATCACATTGGTAAGTTACGTTATATTTGGCAATATTATGTAATAATTACTAATTACAAGTGACTCCAGGTAAGTAAAGGGTAAAATAGTGTAGTTTATTTGGACATTGTATAGTAGACAGTCTATTACAGATATGTGAACTAGACTTTTACACATTACTTATTGATTTACCTACTTGTTTTGTGTGTGTGTGTGTGTGTGTGTGTGTGTGTGTGGTATGTGCTTGCATAGTGTTTTGGTTAGCGTTTTACAGCTGTGAACAGACACCATGACCAAGGAAACTCTTATAAGGACAACATTTAATTGGGGCTGGCTTACAGGTTCAGAGGATCAATCCATTATCATTATGGCAGAAGCATGATGGCATTTAGGCAGGCATGGTGCAGGCTGAGCTGAGAGTTCTACATCTGAAGACTGCTAGCAGAAGACTGGCTTCTAGGCAGCTAAAATGAGGGTCTTAAAGGCCACACCCACAGTGACACACCTAGTCCAACAGGCCACACCTTGTAATAGTGCCACTCCCTGTGCTTAACATATATAAACCACCACATATACATATGTGTGTGTGTGTGTGTTGTGTATCTGTGTACATGTGTGCTTGTCTCTGTGCATGTGTGGAAGCCAGAAGTCAGTCTTATGAATTGTTCGTTATTAGACTCCACTGTATTTTCCTGAGACAAGATCTCTTCACTGAATCTGAAGCATGCTATGAATGTACCCTGGTTGGCCAGCAGGACCCTGGAGTGTCTGTCTGTGTGCATTCCCAGTTGCTGGGAGTAAAAGTGAATGCTGCCATCCTCAGCATGACATGGATGCTAGAACTCTGAACTGTGACTCTCAGGCTCCATACAGGCATCACTTTACACATAGAGCTACTTGTCCAACCCAGGATTAGAAGTTTATTGATCAAAGTAAAAAAAAATAATGAAAAAAAGTATAAATATTCCTGTTATATAACTGTGTAATTTTCATGATTTAATATGGTTAGTTTTTTGAGCTTACTGAATTACAGATTTACATCAGTCGTGCATGGACAGGCATAGGACTTACATTAGCTCCCTTTCTCCTTTGTGGGGCAAAAATACACAACAAAAGGAATTTAAGGCAGGCGAGGTTACTTGGACTCCCAGTTTGAGTTTACAGGCCATCACTGGAGACTCGGGTATGGAAGGAGAAACATTGTTAGTTTTTTTGTTGTTTCCATTTTAAAGAGGCTTGGTTTGATGAGTCCCTTATCCCCTCACCAAACAGCTTTCTGAGAGCTTTTTCCATACAGTTTCCATCTGAAAGAAATTCTGATGTTGTGTTTTAATTTTTAACAGCCCGTAATAATAAAGGCCCGTATATCACTGAAAGGAAGTTATTTTCTGCTAATTTGATCTCTCCTTTAAGAGGTCAGATGCAGGAGATCACCGTGGATCACTGTGGAAGGGCCTTTCTCTTGGATTCAATTCACAGCGAGAAACGAAAAGTCACTTTGATATGACAATAAATTATTCTGTGAAATGATCATTGCAGTTCTTTGAATTAAGGAAGCTTTAATGGTAAAGAAAGATCATATATTTTATAGCCTTTTCTAATTTTAACCTGCTGCTGTTTTATGATGTCAGTTTTGGCTTGTTGTAGATAATTATGGCTTTGGTTGCCCTCATTTCAATTTCTTTTCAATAACTCATGACGACAGTTTATGTTGACTTCTGTACTATTAATATTTATTCAAACTAACTTCTGAAGAGAATGCTCAGGGATTGAAAGGAAAGAAGCGGTGCAATCATAATTTTTAAAGTTACAATCGCATCCTTTTATTTTTCCTTACCCACTTAGTTTCAAGCACATGTCTATTACATCTATATTCACGAATTGTCTGAAATATTCAGAAGTGTGTATTTGTCATCATAAATGCAATTTTGGTTTTGAGCACCAAATTTTACATAAGAGACATGTTAGGTCAAAATGTTAATTTAGTTCTGGAACCTTTCATTTCCATTTCTCATTGACACAGCCTCAATTTTACTGGGTCCGGTTTTTTTTAGCCTTTCAAGTTCCTGCAAAATTCCTCTGGAGGGCACTATTACCATAAGCAATACAAACTTGCTCTGGAAGGCTGTAGCACCAGATCTTTCAAGTTATTCACCTTGCTTCAAATCTTCGGATTCTAATAATCTTCTGGACAACAACTATCCTTCTCCTTAGAACAAAACAAAACAACAAAATAAAGTGATCTCTTTAGAGGGTGCTAGAAGTCATCTCAGTCTACTTTGTGTGGTAATCAGTTCCTTATACAATTAAGGTGATGTAGAGAATTCTAATGGTGAAGGAAGCAATTGAAATAATTACATAAATAAAGAACACCAGGTCACCAATTTATTTGTAGAAGTGTGGTCTCATGGGTTTCAATTCTTTGTACTTGAAATATCTTTCAGTTATGGTTTACATGAGAGATAAGAGGTATTTGGATATTTTATAAGTTTCCTACTAATGATCAGAACATAAATGCTACTTTGCACATCGAAGAGAATGCTTCTTACAGGATGCAGAGAGTGTGTGAGGTGTACTGTCTTTCATTTTAACATCATACAAAAACAGAGACTGTAATTTCTGATACTTACAAACTATCTGAGTGGGAAAGAGAAGAAAGGAATAACCAGAGACAAGACAACACACATAGCAAGTATCTTCATGTCTCTAAAACACACTCTCATCTTGCACCTGCTGTACTCACTCATACCCAATTCTCAGCTGCTAGCAGATATGATCAATTTTATCATTGACTATTCTACCTAAATCAAACTATGGCCTACCAACAATGTTCTAGGAAGTACACTGTATCCCTCAGAGGGAAGAATCTTTTCCGTTTTCCCAGTAGTGTTAATGGATTCCTCACTATTGGCAGGGACCCAAGGTGGTCATCGATAAGGGACTTGGAGTGGCTGTATCTTACAGATTAGAGATTATGAGCTGAGAGAACCTTCATGCACAGTGACCTCATGCTGGAAATTGTCTCCAAACCCTCTGTTGACTTAAAGTTGACATTCAGCATTTAACTAAACAAAAATCTACATTTGCTTTGAATATCCTCCTGTCAAAGACTACAGTGAGCATTAGACTGAACTTGTGAAATTACTGCTTAGGGAAGTTAAAAAAAAACAACAAAGTATCTTATTTCTTAGACAGTAAAATACTCACCAAAGACTAACTAGAGTGTTGTACATTTGTTTGCTGCCCAGTGGCTTTGTTTGGAAAACTGGTGTAAAACCTAGCAGGCAGGGCCTCAGGGAAGAAAGTTAGGTCAACTTGAGCATACCTGTGAAGGCCAATGTCTTCTGTCTTTCCATCCAGGGAATGATGCTGCAGTGCCCCAAAGTTCTGTTCTGTGGATATGATGTACCCCCCATACCACCAATGTTACATGACCAAGCAACCAGGAAGTGAAACCACTAATCTGTGGCCTAAACCAACCTTTTCTTTTGTCATAATTTCATTTTCTCAAGTATTTTGTTCCAGTTGAATAGCCTAACTGAGTTCAGAAATCTTTCTCTTCATGCACTTAAATTGATGTGTCTGAAGCTCTCAGTCGAGTGGGTAATTAACAACAGCTCTGTCTTCCCTGAGAAAAGAATTTGAAGGTTCAATGCATTCCTAGTCAGATGACCAGTGGTACTCTTCAGACAAATGACAAAATTACTCCAGATTTTCTATGAAATCACAAGACAACACTGAATGGCTGAAGTGGCCTTGAGCTCAAAGAATAAAGCAGGAGACATTTCATATATAGTTTTTGAAATGTGCTATAAAGCAGTAGCAATCAGAATGGCATTGTTCTGGCATGGAGACATCTGCAGACAAATGGTAGAAGGTAGAGAGTTTAGAGACAAATCAACACATCTAGAGTCCACTTGATGGTTCATTAAAGTGTGAGGGGAAAGTATTGGAGGAGGAACAATCCTGTCAACTGGTGGTACTGGCAAAAATATATTACCTATCCAAAGAATTCTTCAATTATACCAGTCAAAAGAAAATTCAAGTGGATCAAAGACTTAAACATAAGATTTGAAAGAAAGAAAACATGAGTATTTTCTTGACTTTGAAACTGGAAAGAACTAGTCAGGTAAGACCCACACCTGTCAAGCACAGAAAACCAAAGTAAATATAGATATACATTAGTAACTAAATCCAGTTAAAACTTGTCTCTACAGCAAAGCAAACAATCATCAGAATACAGAGATAAGCCACAAAGCATGGGGAATGCAAATGTGAAAAGGTGTTAATCTCAGAGCATTATGTAAATGGCTGGGGAGATGGCCCAGAGGGTAAAGTGCCTGCTGTACAAACAGGAGGACCTGAGTTCAGATCCCCCAAAGCCAGGTAAAGGAGGAGGTGATACTTAGGGGTCGGGAGCAGTAATCTCGGAGCTTCAGTGCTGAGATAGGAGAACCATCCTTGGAAACTTTCGTGAGAGGGAATGCTAGTGTTGAGTATTTACATAGAAACAACAAGACATCCTGTCATAATCATGATGGAAGGTGTCAACTGACCCCTGAGGTTGTTCTCCAATCTTCATGCTCATGAGCCGTGGCATTTGTGAACCTACATCCACACAGGACCACACAGACACATGTGTCATATATGCATGCACAAACACATGACAAAGTAAAAATAGAGAAAAGTAAACAAAAATGAAAAAAATCCCAAACAATGAAAAATGGTTTAAAAATCATGATAAATCCAAAGAAGAGGCACATGACCAGCAGGCGTGTGAGAAAATGCCTCCCATCACTACCTGTCAGAGAGATGCAGGTAAACCCCAAGGCATCAGCCTTTCTTCTCAGAGTGCTTATGACCAAAGACTGTGGATGCAGATATTCAGAAGATGTGGAGAAAGCGAACGATTACACTGTTGCTAGGAAATCAACACAGAAGTCCGTGATAGAAAGCAGTGTGGAGCTTCCCCGAACAATGAGAAAAGTAGAATCACCACATGCTCTAAAGTTCCATTGTTCACTTATTTTCAAAGGAAAGGAAATCAGTGTGTGGAAAGATGTACGTTCACATGCTTTTACACCCCCATCCAGAATTCCCCAAAGTGTCCATCAAAGAAAGAGCAGATGAAAAGGACTTGACCTGTAGACAACAGAATGCCACTTACCGTAAACACTGAAATCTTGTCTTATCCTTTGCCACACCTCAATGGAACTGGAGATCACTCTCTTCAAGAACCGTGCAGGGCATAGAGGCCAGTCCTTCCTCTAAGTCCTTGTGAAATCTAAATGGTGAACTCATAGAAATGCAAGTGAACAGTGTCTGGGTGGGGTAAGAGGAGGGGCAAGGAATATAGAGGAAGAAGCTGTAGAAGGCATTTCACATTGGAGTGACTAGGGAAAACCTCCAGAAACATTATATTTCAAACAGAATGATATAGAAGGCATTTGCTATAAAGAAATATATTTGTTATTTTCTTGCCATTTGGGGACTAAATATTTGATATAAAGTAACCTGGAAAAGAAAGGACTCAATTTTCAGTCACAGTCGGAGGTGTGAAAGACATATCCATGGTGGGAAAGACATATCAGCAGAACTATGATATGACTGGCCACATTGTGTCTGTAGTTAGAAAGCATAGAGTGGGCAGGAAATGAGGCCAGTTTGCATCCCAAGCGCTGCCCTAGTGACCCACTTTTCCTAGTGAGGCTCTCACTCCTAAGTGTTCCACAGCCTCTCAGAAACAGTGCCACATCTTGGAGACCAAATGCAACACATGAGCCTGTTGGGGGCACAGCACAGCTATATCTCAGTAGACTGATAAATTGATAAAAGCTTGAGAAACTAGCTAGACGTATACAATATTTAAATGAATTAAAATGAATTGTTCCATCCTATAGATATTATAATTTTTATTTTTACATATCCATTTAAAAATATAGTTAATTGCAATGAAGTATAAACATCCAACTTTCTTCTTTTATTGTGTAACCATCCCAGGTACCTAGTTATGGACCATTTTTCTCTTTTCCTGTTTCATTTAATTGTGAAAGAAAATTTCAGATGTTTAGATAATTAAAAGAATTCCTAATGGTTTACTTCTTTGGATGGAAGGCATCTGAATAGTCTTCCCTCTTTTCCTTAGACAACGTAATAGATTGCTTTTGATTAAAATGTTGTCACACCATAAAACATTAAAGCTGATGTGATATAAGTTGAGAAATATAGTACGTGTAGCCTCTGTTCCTGAATTAATTTCCCCAAATAACCAGTCTTCCTAGGTGAAATCTTTCCCTTCCACCTTTTCTTTTTATAGCTTTATTTCTTCAGAATCTTTCATCATTTAGTGCATTTGAAGTTCTTTCTATTTTCAGGGGGAAAGGGGAACTCTTTGAACTTTACAAACAGATATAAATGGGAAATGAAAGAAGGAAGGTCAACTCTTGGGCTGCTAACCTTCACAGTGTCCTTTGAAAGGGGTCCCCAGGTAGCCTTAACTTCTGCCAGCTCATGTGAGCCTGGCTTGCTCCTGGGCTTAAGCCTACTTTGCAGAATGACAGAGGTCAAATTTTCACACAAATGAACAATTTCCCTGATAAAGTGAAGCCGTGCTTAAGGAGAAGCTCTAATGAGCAGCCCCCTCTCTTTAGCTCCCACGCTGGAGCATCCCCAAGGTTTCCGGCACAATTTCACATGACCTTTAGCTGAGGCCGTATTTTACCAGATCACCAGTTTCTCATCTCCTTGGAGTGCTTGCTGAAGTCAGCACTTAGGAGAGACCCAGGGTGCACACAGCAGGTGTTCATTATCTATCATGAAGAACTACCTTCCTCTCTCCTAGGCCACTCTGTCTCCCAGTACCCTTCCATCCCTCTCATCCTGACGCAATAATGAAAGTCTTGAAAATGTTCAGAGCTGACAAAGAATGCGTCAGACTCTTACAGTATCTTCCCAGGGCAAAGGTTGTTCTCCATGATTTCACTATTCCTTCACTAATTAAACAGTGTGACTGTAACATTAAAGTTGTAGGAAGCAGACAGTGTTTATTTTCTGGGAACCTCAAATCAGGTATGCACCCACTCCATTTTATTTAACAAGTAGGACTGTGTGGAACGTAGTATAAGATATTAGTTGCATTGCTGATATGTTTGGTTAATAACTGTCTCTAATCAAGCAATATTGGCACTGCTAAGGCAAAACCCAAAACAGGGGTTGAATCAGTAGTTGTGCAAATGACAGGACATCTGTAAGTCAGATGGTTTTCTTCTAGTTATTAAATATTTCATAATAATTACATATTATACAAAAGCAAGAGACTTCTATTCTGCTTCCATGTGAGGAAGCACTTGGATAGGACTTTGTCATCTTCGCAATCCTTTCACAAGGTCTAACGTTGCAGGGAATTATTCTAGAAGCCCCGAGGGAACCAAGCAGACAAAGTGAGCTGCTTCTCTTATAAAAGCCATGCTAAGGCCAACTTTTTTCTTATGCGGGAGTAACCTAATTATGAAATGAAAGATCTGTAAACACTTTACAATCATAGACAAAAGGTATGTGCAACAGTCTTCCCGTTTTTATCAATGAAACTGCTAGGTCTTGACTTTATCCTGTATCATACATGTATGTTTTTCATTCATCTGAAAGTGTAGGAGAGAAAGAAAAGTGGCATTTATCAAGGACCTAAAGCCACACATTCACCCGTCTTAGTTATTTATTTTTGTGTATGTGCGAGGACATGTGTGTGCAGGTGAACATGTATGTCAGAGGTCAACTTCAGAGATCTTTCATCAAGACCCCATCCATCTTGTTTCGGATACAGGATCTCTCATTAGCTTTGAGCTCACTGGGTAGGTGAGGTTGGCTGCCAAATGACCCCTGGGGATCTGGATGTCTGAGCCTACCTAGTAACAGTGTGTATCGCTACCCCTGGTTCTATGTGGAGATTCTAGGATCAGACCCAGTTTCATTCCCTTGTGGCCAAGGAGCTTATACGCTGAGTTGTCCTTAGGAATGCTTTACTCCAGTGTTCTTAAAACCCACTATCTCTAAATCTCTAATTCTATCCAATAAAATTAGAAGCAACCACCAACATACAATTCCAATGTGCTACCTATTTTAGATCTGGCAGTGCATATGTACCATTTAAATGATATGTAGTTTCATGACTGTAGTACACATTTGTCAGCCTGCTGGTATGCATCTGTACCTGTCAACGTGTCTTCCTAAATTACTTATATCACTTTTGGAACTAGGAAATTTAAATTAAATGGTAATAAGAATTATTACCAAAATTTATCAAGAGTGTACTATATAGTATTTATGGTACTAGATATTTAATTAGATATTAATTAGTGATATATTTAATTTGCAGAAATGCAAATAGGTACATGGCTTTATTTATATTTTATAGCTGAGAAAACTGGCAACAGAGATGATAGATAGAGTAGGCTACTTAGGTGTCCTTAGTAGGACATTGCATTGCTCTGGATGAATAAACAGAAGGATCAGAAGTTCAAGACTAGCTTGGTCATATAGCAAGATCCTATCTTAAAAGATATGACTTAAGGTTGAATTCAGATTCATGTACCAACTGTCTATCTCCAGATTATAAAGTGTTGGCCACTCTGTTTTCTTGATGTCAAAAAATAATATGGATATTTCTCATCAAGACATTTGTCCAATAAGTTTGACCATCAAACTTACTTTTATGCCCCCTTACCTCACAATAATTGCATTGCATTGCTATTTCAACGTTTTACAATTTGAATTTTATATATTGTAACACAAAATATACGGGCAACCCATAGAAGCTATCGATATATATTTTTTCCTAATTTATCTTTAACACCATGAAACTAATGAACATCATAGCTGGTCAGAAAAAATCACCTGAGAAATTGGGAAAGTCATTTTGAAGAGTTCAGACTGGCAGTTTATTCACAGTGAAGTGAAAATTAAATCCAGGTGTAACAGAGAAAATAGAGATGGTTTTATTTATGGGTTGCTTGCTTTTGGACATTAAATTTAGAGTCTTTATTTCAGGAAACAAACACTTGGGCTCAGGGTCCTCTAGGTTTACCAACCCACACCAAGACTATTTATACATTCAAATCACTTCTACATCGCCAGGCAGCCTAGCCGTGAATTAATGACCAAAGTCCCTTCTGCCCCCACCCCATCAAATGTAAAAATCCCATCAACAGAAACGTATACCTTGTCACCTACATCTTCCCATGGATTTCACTTAACTATATTTTTAGTAAATGTCCCGTGCAGCAGGGGCTGAGGTGCACACGCAACTGGTTCCATCTGGAGATGGCCAAGCACAGCGTAATCACATGTCCTGGCTTGCGGAGGGTCATAAGACTTTTTGAAATTTTGAGCTTAACTGTGGAAATCAAGACGATGTCTGGCAATCTAGGAAGTCTGGTTAACCTAAGAAGGGAACGATGCAAGTGGAGCCAGTCTTGCAATGCTAAAAGCAAGACTGATTATGACCTTATTTTGGCTCAGCTATTGCTTCAAGGCAATTTCTGTGCTCATCATATGAGATTAAGGCTATCATTCTCTTATTCATACAAAGAAACATGAACACAGAGGCTTCCCTGGGAATAGAGTTGCACGGGTCAAGGAAATAAACCAGGACATCTGGGACCTATGAGACCATTTAGCAGTATGTATTAAAACTATGCATAAAGATGTTCGAATGTAGTGTTGCCTGTGATCCTGGAAGGCCGGTAGCATTTAAGAGCTGCGTCTGGTCCAGAATGGACACAAAGGAGTGACACGTGAAGTGCCAGTGCTGACGAGACTTCCCTTTAGCAGGAATGAGGACTCTTGTGAAAGAGGAGAAGGCTCATGGACGTTGTTAGTAAGTAGATTCAGCCAGATTATAAAGTAGTTTCTGCTTTTATCCTGATAAGGTAATTGTCAGAAGTTTTTCAAGTGCGGATGTAACCTTATCTTACCCAAACCCATGCCTGGTGAGTTTAGATGCCACACTCACAGTAACCGGAAGAGAAGAAGGACCGCTGAGAGGTTACAACTTTGTCTCCTGAAAATTCATGACTCGAAAGAAGCTGGGCACAGTGGGGCTAAGGAGCAGAGGCTTGGAGAGGTGAAACGGAGCATGCGTAGCGTATGATTGACTACAGCCAAGGAGAGAGGGAGTGCAAAGCTGATTAGAAGCACGCTTGCATGGATGAGCGCATAAAGTGTCATTCATTAACAGTGATTTGTGAGTCGGGCAGTGAAGCAAAACAGACCCAGAGAGAATCAGGGAACGTAGTTGCAAGTGATTTAAACATGAGCGTGATTCTCTGTGATGAAAAAACTGACCACCAACACTCTCGGTCAGTCTCAGTATTGTACCATAAGTGCCTAAGGTGAGCCTATCAGTGGAAATGTCAGGAATTTGGTAAAAAATGAGCCTGATTTTAAGCAAATCCAAGTATTGGAGAAGCCCAGTGGCAAAGTGGAACTCTTCCAGTTAAGGCCACAGTCCGGAAAGCCGTGTACCCAAACACGATATAGACATCTGGCATAATGAATGAGCTAGCAGCCCTTACCTTGGCTCCTGGCACGGTGCATTTCAGAGCCTTAAGAGTTTTATTCTGGGAATATTTCACCAGATTCTTTCACCCACATTAATTATTATTCATGAAATGTTCTCAATTTACTATAGAATCTGCTAGACATGAACAATATGATTCCTTTCCACCAACGACTGCTAATTTGAAAGATAACACTGAAAATAATGCTGTCAATTGTGTGTCATGTTTCAAAATGGTACTTGATTAGGGTTTACTAAAGTGATGGGTATGTTCACAAGGTATGCACATGCACCTGTGTTCACAAGCACACACCTATACAAACACACATAGATGATACACACATACAGAAATCTCTCTCATATATATATAATATTTGTATGTATGTGTGTGGTGTGTGTATGTATACCAATGCACAATCCACATACATATATACACATATTCACATAGGTGTGCATGTGAATACATACATACATGTACCCACATATACATAAAGGCATTCATGTGGACTTTTCAAAAAGGTCAAAATGTCAGGAAAGGGATATAAAACCAATTCAATTAAAAAAATGTTTATTGTAAGTCAGCCCACTAAATGCAAAGCTTTGTCCTTGTGTTCTGTCAAAACAAATACAAAGCCTTCTCCTTTGTTTTTGTTATAAATGTTTTTGATGGTAATATTTGCAAGGCAGTTCTTCATATCTTTACAAATAACCTACAGATCATTATTTAGAAATAAATCTTATTACTCATAGATAATGAAAAACGTGTCTTTTAGATGTGGTATTACTGTATATTTAAACACTGACATGATACTTACATTCACATTAGAAAGGAATTCTAATTCAGAAGAATTCAGAAAGAATTGTGGTCTAGAGTGAAGAGTTCAGATCCCTATGAACATGTGTTTCTCACCCCATTCAATAACATTAATAAACAACCCCTGAGTGTTTTGGGTGAATGAGGATTAACAAGCCCTTGGATCCTTTTGTTACAATCTATTGCCAGAGGCATTTATTATATAAGCCATTTGTCCCCAGATTTAGAAAAGAAGAAAAGACAACTGAAAACAAACACTAATAACAGAAGTAACTGCAAAATGTTTGGAAGAATTCAAATAATAAATTTTTTCTTGGGCAGTTTTGAGAAGCTTGGAATAAAATCAACAAAAAAAATACCGATGGGTATAAAATACGATTTGTGGGATGGCAGTGACCACAGAGGGAACTAAAACCAAACAGAAAATGACATCTGACGGACACCCAACCCATATGGAACACAAGTCCATGGTCCTGTGCACCAGTCACTCTTTTTATTTTAATCTGGTTTGTTTATTTATTTATTTATTTATTTATTTATTTAATTCCCTGAGAGGTGACTGGTGTAGCCATTTCTTCCTAGTGGAAGCATCCCCTCTTGGAGGAAAGAGGGAAGGACATAATACTCAGAAAGCTAAGACAGTTACTAGATGGACAAGCCCTGTCTAAGGATATGAGATCAGCAATGGCTGGAGAAAGGAGCCCGTTGGGGAGGGTGCTGGAAAGATGCATCTTTCACGAGTCTTGCTGGGCTGGTCTTTTCAGTGACGTAGCAGACTTGTGTTACCCATGCTCCACTAAGACTACAGTCACTCATGTTCCTGTTAAGCAAATCTAAAAGCTCATTGTTTCACCAACTTAGGCTAGGATCCATTAGTTATTTTGGTCTATAGTTGATTCTCTGTATTGGTTGAAAAGACATTTGTTGACATTTCTTTGGGAAAATCACACAATATATGAAAAAGTCTTTGTTTAGAAAAATTGATAGATCTCAGACCAAATACTCAAAAGCTCAGAACTGCATGTGTGCTTTCATAGAAGAGGCAGCCAATTCATGTCTATTGTTTTCCTATTCTCATTGTTGCAGATAGCAAGGGAAGGTGTCTAATGATGAAAAATGTTACTGGTTATTTATATATTTGAGATATTAACCTTTGTTGACGTTTGGTCTTGCTGTCTATTGTAATGCTAAGTGTGGCTCCCAAGACCTGGAGTCTGCACATAGACTCAAGAGATACTATGTGACCCCGCCCCAAAGTTATTTCTGATTGGTAGATAAAGATGACAGCAGCCAATAGCTTAGCAGAAGAGTCACAGGTGGGGTTTATGATTCCCAGGCTTGTGGTTGAAGAGGAACCACGACGGGAGAGGAAATTGAATGAAGAAGTCGCCATGGATTAGGAGAGTTCAAGAGAACATGACCCTGAGAGCTGGCCAATTGGAGTTAAGAGCAACTCAAATGAAACATAGTAAGTAGTAACTCAGAGTTATTGATAGGAAAGTAGATTCAAATAGATATCTCTTGGGCTGCTTAAGGTTTATCATAAATATAAAAATTGCGTGTGTCTTTTATCTGGGAACTGAATGGTCAAAGATGGCATAGAAACTCCGGGTCTGGATTCAAATTTTTACAACAAACTTCTGTTGGACAAATGGCTGAGCTATGTTGAAGGTTTTTTTTGTTTTTTTTTCTTTAAGACATGCAATCTCGTGTGTTATTTATTATTATTATTATTATTATTATTATTATTATTATTATTATTAATTATAGTTAATTCTTCAAAAAGTCACTACTTGTGTGTAGATACTGAAGTATTTCTTTGTATTTTCTTCTAGTCTTTTCAGAGAGTTAATTCTTACATCAAAGGCTTTGATCCATTTTGAATGGGCTTATGTAGGAAGTATTGACAATATAAATACTCTAGTCAAGAAATGAGCAAATGAACCAAGAAGGCCCCTTATAGATGAGTAGAAAAAATAGCAAATGCAAGAAAGAATGTTTAACATACTTAGTACACAGGGAAATGTAAACTAAAACTGAATGAAGATTCAAACTCACTCCAGTTAGGATGACTTTCATCAAAAACCAAACCAAATAACGGACATCAGTGACAATGCATCATAAAGAGAATCTTGTGCTAGGATAGAAACTAGCCCAGCCAGCATGGACATCTGTAGAGAGATTCTTTGAAATAGAAATTAGAACCACTGAATGGTTCAGTTTCAGTACTTCTGAGGACATACCCAACTGGCATGCCTAGGCTTTTCTGAAGTAGGTGCCCATAAGTGGATACAGAAAATGTGGCACTTACCAGGACTCTTCAGTTTATATAGTTAGCATGTGGGCAAGGTGTTAAGGCTTGGTCTATTGCTGTGTATTGTGATGTGAAATTCTGTACCTAAAGGTCCAGTTGCCGAGAGTGAATTTTCAGGTTTCCCAGCTTTTGTTGTGCAAAACTTGTTCCTTAATTTAAAACTGTTGGTTAAATAAAAAATGGTATAGCCAAATACTGGACGGGGGAAAGGTAGGTGGGTTTTGGAGTTATCTAGTTGGTGTTTATAGAGGGAAGAGGGAAAAGGGAAAAGGGAAAAGAAGGGAGCATTAGAGAAGAGGAAGCTGCCATGACAGGAGATGGACTATGAGCACATGGCCAGGAGAAATGGTAAGTATCTGGGGTACACCACTGGGGAGGTAGCCAGGCCAGCAGTTGGATAACTAGATTAGGGGTTACCCATCAGTAATTGTCAAAGCCAAATAGAATAACCATAGTCTGAGCCTCTCTCATCTGCAACCCAGACTGGCATAAATTTAAATAGGTTCAACTACACAAGGTCACAGATTTCGTTATGACATTTCCATGCTTGTAAATGATGTGCTAAATAACTTACACTCATTTCTTCTTCACAGTGTCCCCCGCTATATCCCTGACTGAATGTTACTGTAACTTTTATTTCCTTCTAATTTTTTCTACTTTCTTCATAAAAAATAAAAAGCATATATGTTGCTTTCTTGCTAAGTGTGTCTTATTATGTTCAACATGGTTCTATTTAACTTCTCCAAAATGATATAGATTCATTCTTTATGACCACATACTAGTAGATTTTATAAGAAAAAAAATCTTTCTATAATCTTTTTTAGGAGGACTAAGAGAAAGATCGCTTACCCTCTTTCTCCTTCCATTCACTGATTCTAAATTATTCTCTCTTATACAACTCCACAACCTGTAGTCTTTTACCCTTAAATTAAGCATGAAGTTGTGGGGAGCTGACTGAAGGTAGCTATCATCCTTGTAGCCATCTTGAGCCAAATACCCTAGCAAGAGACTTGATTACATCGGCCTACAACAGCTGAGCACACTCTGATAACATCCTGCTTTAGATACCCAGGATTTTCCCTTGGGTGTGTGAGACTTAAAGGTGTGTGACTTAAGGGCATGACTTAGAGATCAGATTTAGAGATAAGGCCTAAGGGCATGACTTAAAGGCGTCACTTAGAGGCATGGCTTAAAAGTGAGACATAAAAGGCAAGAGGCAAACACAAGAAGAAAACAGATTATTAGGCATTCAACAGTACAACTTGGAGTAGGAATTAGGCACTTGGAGGAAGAACTTGGAATTAGTTATTAGGCACTTAGCACTTGGAAGAAGTAACTTGGAACTTGGAGGCACTAGGGACTAGGGACTAGGAACTAGGGACTAGGGACTAGGAACTCAAGACTTGGGACTTGGACTAGGAAGAGAGACTGAAGAATCACACTCTGTCTGGTCTCCATTCTTCGCATCTGTCCTCACTCTCTCTCTTGCTGAGCCCTGACCCGCAGACGGGAGCAGTTTGGGGCAGTGTGGACTCTAACAATTTAACCCCCAAGGCTTTTGGCAGTGCGGGTTCAAAACTGACAGAGCAGCCCATGACATTTTGGCCCCCAAGTGTGAGGCAGCTCAGGCCGCAACATTTTTGGCCCCCAACGTCGGGCAGAGTGGTCCTCAACATGAGGTGATGTCCACAAGGCAGATAATTCATGAGTACCAATGCACTGAACACTGGGTTGGCAGCTAGGTCTCAATTTCAGTTTAGTACATACACAAAAGCAGAGTGTTTTCTGGGTAATAAAATAATTTTATTTTTGATCAGTCAACATGTTTTTCAAACCCTTTTCTATAACAACTAAATCAAGTATGACTGGGAAGGACTCTAGCAGGCCCAAGCATGGCAACAACGTGGCACCCACAGGTTATATCTTTTACAATCCTCCCCTCCTTTGCTAAACTGTTAGATTACATTTCTAAAGCGAACCACCTAGGTTGAGTTCCTTATTTGGCTACTGACTCACTCTGGAACTGATCACCAAGGTCCAACTCTCAAAACACCAAGTCTCAGGAATCAAAACTCACTATTGTGATTAACCTAATTAAGATATCCAACCATAACTCACTAACCTATCTTAGCTCATTCTAACACAGACCCCCTCCCCCCATTTTCTCTTTTAAATTAACACTTGCAAAGCTATGCTACTATTTTTTGTCCGATTCAGATTCAGCCACTTTGTCTATTTTCTTTACTTAATGGAGGATTCCTTTGCATTTGTTTTGTGCTTAGAAATTGGTGTTTGAGTGTGTTCTGTGGCAAATTAGAGGTCCACGGGGAAGGGAGTAATTTCCTTCTGCATCTCCCTTCTTGTATACTACTCCAGTCTACTCTGGTTTTGATCATTGTTATTCTAAAGCATTTTATGTGATGGCATGTGTGCCTACAATTATATTTTTGCCACTGGTTAGTGGTATTTGCACATTTCCAGGTATTTACCAGGTAACCTTATGTGTGCTTTTAGGAGGTCCAGTCCCTTTGTCTGTTTATATGTTTGCTATGTGTTTGGAATACTTATGCATATGGTAATCTATGTCTCTTCATTTGTGTGTATTAGGTGCATTTTGAAATGTTATTCCTATTGAGATCTTGCTTTTTGACTATTTGCTTTCATTCAGTACCTTGGCTTTTGTAGATATCTTTACACTGAAACCCAGACATACAGCAAGATCTCAGTTTCTACTGTACTAGGTATGTCATCAGTGTTTCTCCTCATTATTTATGCTTTGCTTTTTCTTTTATGGTATATGAAAATAGTTGTAATGATCAATATTAAATTACTTTGCCATAGAGTTTCTTCTAGAATTTTCTTTTTATTCATAGTCTTTAAAAAAAATGAGTTGATGTTTGTTTATAGTGAAATAGAAGAGTCCAGCTTTATTCTTTCCCACTGTGGGCATTCTCTTTTCAGACACTATTTTCTGGTGACACCATGTCCTACTGTATTCTTGATATTTGCTTAATTCCAGTTGACCATGCATGTGTGGGCTCATCACTGTTCTCTACCTGGTTCCTTTGGTTTCTGTGTCTATTGTATACCAGTCACATGCTATATTGATTATGTTAACAGTATAGCATAATTTTAAATTAAAAATTGTGGAAGTCCTGCTTTGCCTTTTCCTCTCATGATTAATCCATTCAAGCCATTTTATGTTTCTCTTCAAATTTTAGATTTTAAATTTTCTCTTAAAATTCAACTGAAATATTGTTACTAATAATACTGCATGTGAAAATTTCTAGTATGAATATTTTTTTAAATATTAATTCTGCCATCCATGAACATGGAATATCTTTTTATTTATTTATGTCTTCTACTTTTGTTAATGTCTTATAGTGTTGGTGTACTGATAGTTCATGGCCTTGGATAAAATTTATTTCCAATTCATTTATTGTAATATATATCTTTACCTCTATAAATCTATCTATCTATCTATCTATCTATCTATCTATCTATCTATCCATCCATCTATCTACATGTGCGAGTGTTTAACAGATTCTCTCAATATTATGTGTAAAGTGAAGACAATGTACTTCTCTGGCAAGCAATGAGGATGAGGATCTTAGGCCCTTTCCCGCTGTTCTATAACTTTGTCCCATGGGGAAAAAAAAAAACTATGGGACACAAGGTCTTCATTGGCATTGAGATGCTGTTACCATAAATAAGGTGAAATCTTTGTCTTATTCCATTCAGTGTATTACTTGCAGATTATTTGCTGAATTGTGCTGAGGTTTCACCCACTGAACATCTGACCATCCACAATGCTATTATAATCACTGATTTTTTTGTTGTTGTTGCATTAGTGCACCATGGAAGAATTCTACCATTGTATAATCTCTCCAACAACTACCATGCTTCTGGCTTTAAGTTCCTTACACTACCTAAAAAATGAACTAGAAAATAATTTTTCTAATCCCCAAAGTTATACATATATAGAACACTAAGAATTACAGTGGATGTGATAAATATTTAATCGATAAGAAAATTTTCTGTACAAAAGAGCAAGAAGATGCTGTAAATTTTATTTGACTGGTGAAGGATAACAGAGCAGGTTATGAAGCCTCTGAATAGACAGGGGATGCTGTATGCAGACACTGGAAGTCTCTAGGTGAGAGGTTAGAATAAACATGCAGGGAGGCAGTGACTTAGATATGTATTCTTTAACTTCTTAGCTAACTGTCTGTGAAAGATCCTATTTAGTAAAGAACTCACTGAAAAAAGTAAACTAAGGAATTGAGTATCAAGCAATTCAACCCACGAAAGCCATAAAGAAATGTCTTGGGGTTGTGAACAAACAGCAGATGCTGAGAGTATTTCATCCTGTTTCTAATAGGAGGAAAGAAAGAATAATGATTAGCTAATAAGCTTGGATAACCAGGGGAAAGAAATTGTGTCTGTGAATGTTGGATCCAATAAGACATCTGGGCAATTTTACCAAAGGCTCAAGGAAAATGAAGGCAGTGAGAAGCAAGGTAGCTATTGAGAGCATCAAATTAGGAAACACAGGAAAGGCAGTCATAGATACTGTTCACTGTTCTGAAGAGGCAGCCACTCCCTAGTTCCAAAGACTGTGCAGAAAGTTTGTGAGCTTTGGTTCAGGATTATTTTCTTACACAGGAGCTTATACAGGTTTGCTTAATTATTCAAATTTATGCTTAATGTATTCATTATAAAACACTTCTCTAACAATTGAGAAGTAATTTAAAAATGAATGCTGTTTTTTTATGTTTCTAATAAGTTGGATGATGGCTAAAATGTGCTAGTAGTGATTGATGTGGAAAAGAATGTTTAAGAAACAAAAGAGAATTCTTTTTTCTTTTTAAATTTTATTTAATCTTTTTTTTTTTACACTCCAGATTTTGTTCTTCTCCTGGTCCACTTTCTGACTCTTCTCCATCCCATACCTCCTCCCTGCCCCCTGTCTCCATGAGGATGTTCTCACCTCACCCACCTGACCTGACCTCTAAACTCCCTGGGGCCTCCAGTCTCTTGACAGTTAGGTGCATCTTCTCTGACTGAACCCAAACCTGGCAGCCCTCTGCAGTATATGTGTTTGGGGCCTCATATCAGCTGGTGTATGCTGCCTGGTTGATGGCCCAGTATCAGCTTCTGTCCACTGGTTGGGTCCAAATATCTGCATCTGACTCTCTCAGCTGCTTGTTTGGGTCTTTTGGAGAGCAGCCATGATAGGTCCCTTTTTGTGAGTGTGCCATAGCCTCGGTAATAGTGTCTGGCCTTGGGAGCTCCCATTGAGCTGGATCTCACTTTGGGCCTGTTGCTGGACCTCCTCTTCCTCAGACTCCCCACTATTTCCATCCCTGCAGTTCTTTCAGACAGGAACAATTATGGGTCAGAATTTTGACTATGGAATGGCAACCCCCTCCCTCACTTGATACCCAGTCTTCCTGCTGGAGGTGGGCTTTATAAGTTCCCTCTCCCCACTGTAGGGCATTTTATCTAAGGTCCCTCCCTTTGAATCCTGAGAGTCTCTTACCTCCCAGATCTTTCTTGCATTCTGGAGGGTCTCCTCAGCCTTCTGCCTCCCTGGGTTGTCTGTTTCCATTCATTCTGCTGGTCCTTGAGGCTCCAGTCCTTTTCTCTGACCCAATATCCCATCATGTTCCCCTCTCCCCCCACCCTGTTCTCCTTCCCTCCGAGGTTCCTCCCTCCTCCTGTGTGATTGCTTTCTTCTTCCTCCCAAGTGGGATTGACATCCTTATTTTAGTACTGTTACGTGACTGAAAGTTTAAAAATATAGCATAACTTCTACAGTATTTTCAATTAGCTATAACAAAAGAGGCTTGATTATTTAGTATTGTTAAAAATCTTATCAAACAAAATCACTAGTGAAATCAGACACCTACTGACTGATAGTTCAAGAACTTCAATACCAGTCATGTCTGAAACCTAGCTTAGGTTATAATGTTGCTGGGAAGGTTCTTTCTTTATTGCTTTCTTGGAAACTACAAAGTGGTAGAGTGCAAAGAAATAAAATATTAAAAGTCTAAAAATTTATGTCTATTTAATCGTAGTTTTATATGTTGTGGATATATTTCATATTATCTTATAGGGGAACACAAAAATATTTACTTATAAAATTTCAAAAGCACACTTAAACATTAATTAAACTTCGTTAGTTATATCCAACTAACTCATATTGTTTTAAGGCTATTTTATGGAAGTTTATATTCACTGGTCTCTGAAGGCTGTGTCACTGTGTGATTCTTCAGATAATACTGAGTGTGGAAAAACCAATAATTTAAATTAAGAAATAGGAAGACAAAAAAACCTTTGAAAATAGAGTGGGCAGTGGAGGTGTTATGAGGAGGGCTGTGTGAGAGGGTAGACGCATTGGCTGTACCCCAGGAACAATGAAAACCAAATAAAACAGAAACCGGTGTGAAAGATAAGATGTTACCTTCTCAAATGTTCCCTTTCAGAATTCCCATCAATAGAGTTGTATCTCAAGCAGCTCTACAGAGACTCTGAGAACAGAAATAATTTCTTAATTATTGTTTTCTGGGTATAAATTATTTCATAATATTTCCAAGTTTATTTATCACTGACACCCACTAATATTATGTGACTAATGATGATTACAACATATCCCCCTTGATTTCATCATTCCAAGGTATGTTGTATTTGAACTTCTACCTCAGCAGTCACCAGGCATCTCACTTGTCATCACGAAAGGGAAGGAGAACAGTAAAGAATCACATCAGGGCATAGTGGTAAGAATAGCAATGCATAAACCCGGAAGAAGCTTGCAGAATGTAGACATGAGGAAGTACGTGCAGGCATGGATGGGGGAGTTTTAAATTACTTTTATGACTGAAATATACAATGGACATCTATATTTACATACTTGTAATGAAAGGGTGACATAAAAAGATGACCTTTAGGGCTGGAGAGTTAGCCAGCTGTTAAGAGGAGTGGCTGATCGCCAGAGGACCAGAGTTCAGTTCTCAGCACCCACATGGCAGCTGATAAGTTTTGTAACTTCAGTTCCAGGGGATCTGACACATTCTTTTTGCCTCAGCATGTATATGTAGTAATGATTTACATTTTCTGTCATATGACTCTTTGAGGATCAGTTACTCCAGTGGTAGTCTGGGAATTGCACAGTTTATAAAATGTAGAAGAGTGTCGTCAGAAAAAGACATGGATACTGTAAGACAGACAAGAAGTGTGTAAAAGAAAAGACCAACTTGAAACAGTGATACATGGTTGTGCCTGGGTGTTTAGTTTTCTTTCCTTAAATTCTTAAAAAGTTGTGATGTTCACTCATTCATTTTCTGATTTTCAGGATTTCAGCACAAATGTTCTTCTTGACCAACATTTGAAGCTTTTCTGGAAGTTAATCCTGAAGTTAAGTTTATGGTTTTTGTGTCTCTAGAGGTAGGTTTTCTCCTGTGAGGGACACTGTGTGACTGCCCAGGTTCTAGACAGCAGTTGTCACAGAGTTGCTTTCTCTGCTCTACCCTTTGCATTATTCATGTCTTAACATCACCAGATGGTGAGAAAAACAGAAAAGGCCTCTAATTTCAAACAAGTATTAAAAGTAAATTAGAAATGTCAAACAGACTGTTAACAGAAATTCCAATTTATAGATTGTGTTTGACAAAACCTGGAAATTTTTAAGATGAGGAGACATTTAGCATATTAAATGATGGGTGACAATAGTCAGGTTTTAGGTTTTTATTTACTGATATATTGTATTCAATCTTACCTTTTGCTTTTAATAACAGATATTGATTTTTGTGTAATTAATAGCTGTGAATTTCAATACAACTTCTATTGTCTTAAAAGTGATTTCAAACACAAGAAAAAACTGATCTTACATTTGCAATAAGGGTAAACAATTCTCCCATTGTGTTGGTTCCACAGCTCCTTGCACATGTTTTCTTTACAGTCTTAGTCAGTTGTGTTTTCTTTATCTATTGGTATGTGTCTCTACATTTACATTTATGTCCCCTTAAATTAAATGTCAGGTAATGTGCCTTAATAATCTTTATAAGTCAAGAAGCCAGCACAGGAGATTTACAGTGCATATTTATTTAAGGAGAAATTAAAGGAATCCTGAACCAATCACAGAAGAATTGTTTCTGAGGGTGTTAGAGCAATTCACTGTGTGTATGTCTGTGTGTGTTCACATGTGTATATTGTTACTGTTGGTCACATCTGACTCATGAGACACCAGAAGCCATGGTCTGGTGTCTTCTCCACGGATTCTCACGTTGCGACAGGGTCTTCCACATGCCATTTTGTCAACCTGTCTTGAAACTCACCAAGGACTAAGGTTTAGACACATGACACTGTGCTTGGCTTTTATAGAGGTTCTGGGGTTCCAAATTCAGATTTACATGGTTACTATGTGAGCACCTAACTCACTAAGCTGTCTCTGAACTCCCAGAATTCATTGTTATTGCATGCTTGTTGTGCAACAGTTACCTCTTAATCAAAACACTCCATTCTGTAGAAAGGCTTATTAAGACTTGAAAATAAACAACTAACAAGTTCCAGACAGTCCCTGAAACTCAGGAACTTCATAGGTGTCCATCTCAAAGCTATCTAAACAGTAATGGATCTAGGTTTTGTGGGGTGATTATTTCTGCCATTGCCTTTGAGTCATCCATGTTGCAGTATGCCTTTTTAGTTAAGCTAGTGAAATTATTTGTCAGCTCTAAAAACATCTTTTTCTCCACCTTCCTAGGAAAAAACCTCTGTCTCTCTGTCTCTGTGTCTCTGTGTCTGTCAGTATGTGTCTGTGTCTGTGTCTGTGTCTGTCTGTCTGTCTGTCTGTCTCTCTCTCTCTCTCTCTCTGTGTCTGTCTGTCTGTGTCTGTGTCTGTGTCTGTCTCTCTCTCTCTCTCTCTCTCTCTCTCTCTCTCTCTCTCTCTCTCACACACACACACACACAAATCAATTAAGTACTTAAAAGTGTGCCAACTATTGTGACCAAAAATTGACACTGACTTCCTCTGTCTCTCCATCTCTCTGTTTATGTTTCAGTCCCCCTATCTCTTACACACAGCCCCACTCATGTACGTACACACACACACACACACACACACACACACACACACCACATGTCACATATGCACTATTGCATGCATGCATACAAGCCAGCAGATAAAATCATGCAATACACCCCCATATGTGCATGCACACACATCCACATGCACACACACACACACACACACACACACACACACACACACACACACACGTTGAATGGGGCTAGGTGCAGAAGAAGAAAGCATTAGGATGAATTACTAAGGATAAGAGAGTGCAGTTGGATAACATTTTATTGTATATATGTATAAAAATGTCATAATTAAGCCTATTATTGTGAATAATTACTACATGCTAATATGAGTACAGAAAATGATCAAACTCTTTCTGTAGGGTGGGTAATAAGGAAAGCTGGCCAGAAAATTCCCATCACTCCACTAACAGTATTCTTAAAAACTGAGAACATTTTATAGCATAATAAAATTATTCCATTGGATGCTTTGAGAATGAGATGAGAAGAAAGAAGTGTTTTCTAACAAGATTTCATAAAACTGGTGCTTTTGGGGCCATTTGGAAACCCCTAGTTAGAAGAAGCAAGAAACGTAACATCTGTTTTGCAAAGCATCAACCTTTGTAAGTACTCTATCATTGCCCTCATCTCCCTCCGACAAGTCGGGCTCATCATTCTCAGAACTTCTACTGATTCTATATGTTATTAAAAAACCTCAATATGGAATTAAGGATGAACGTGAGGATGCTTTGAATGTGAAATTTGCGTACAGGATCTATTTGAAAGTAGCAGGTGATGAAGGGATCATTAGAGGGAGATGCTATTCCAAGGACGCTTCTCGCATCCTGCTATTCACTGACTGTTCTCTGACAATATTGTAATCATTTCTTGCCATCCATTTTGTTAGTTTCTAAAAGCCAGAGCATAATTTGTACAATTAAATAAAATCTTGATGTTTTTCAATCAAGGAAACCAAAACACTCAAGACAATATGGCTGAGACCGTGAAAGGAAAGCGAATAGCTCGAAATGCAGCCACTTCATCCCTGATCCTAACGCAGCTCTGAATTTCAATTAATGACGCCCTTCAAATGCCTCATGCTTTGATAATTAGTTTGGACCTGTGTCAAATTCATTTATGTGAGGAATCAGCTCTCAAAGATTAAAAAGAATACACACATCAATTTAGAGTTATGCTTTCAACTTCTGAAAAAAATTTTTTTCTTTCATTTTGAAATTTTTCAGATGCTGAGAGAGGCTGAAGGAACATCTGTCTCCTTATCACAGGATTATCATCTGGGAACATCCTACACACCTGCCCCTTCCCTTCCTCCAGGATGCAGCAGGCACCAAGATACCTCAGGCACTTACTTCATGAATTTTCTAAGACCCAGGGTGTTTTCTTACTCAATCACAATGCTCACACAGAAAGTAATCAGCATTGATTAGAAGTCATGGCACAACACAAAATGTTTCCTCAGCGTAGCAACAACATATTTCATGTAAAGGATTTTTTTTTTTTTGCTTCATTTAAGATCTTGCATGTGATTTATCTCTGATTGTATCCCATCAGTTCCCCACTGTGTTTAGAGCAAAGTCAGAACACAGAGTGTTGATGTTGCTCCTCTCACTGTATTAAGGCTCATTGCCTATTAAGAAGCTGAATGGAAGGGGAGGGGACAATACATGTATGTGTCACATTCCGAAGTCATAGGAAAGCAGCAAATATCTCCACCTTTGCTTGCCAAGCTAAGTGTTGGACCCTTATAGATTTAAATCAGATGAACAGAGAACTTTATCCCTGGGAGCTCTTGATTTTTTTTCTTTAATGTACTGCTAGATTTTTTTTTTTCTAAAATCTTTCCCAAAGGGAACAAAGTTTGCGGTTTCTCTCATCTTGGTACTGTGGTAAATACTAATACTTGAAATTCTAGAAAGTTCCAGGAGTTCTTTCTAGTCATCATGGCTGAAGGAAGCATTGTTTCATGTGCCCATTATTAGGGGAAAAATGATGATACTGTGTTTCACTTTCCTTATTTTAAGATGAACAAGTGTTCTCTCCATAATCTTTTGCATACAGTTTGGAGAATTTAGGTACACTATGGACTTTTGGTTCTAATTGTCAGTTTAAAGTTGCCATAAACAGATTGTACCTATTTCTAGTTCTCTACTTCGTGATACTTAACTTTTATTTTAATATTAATCCACCACGCACACCAAGGGTGTTTTACTTACTCCATAATACCATTTAACTCCTATGCAACACTTTCCCATACATCATAAGAAAATTCAGTTGGTCATGATGCCATTTTAATATTTGCTTTTAAAATATATTTTACTATGTGTAGGGTAGTATGCATGGCACAGTATGAGTGTGGAAGTCAGAACACAGTTCTGGGAGTTGGTTCTGTCCTTCCACCATGTAGGACCCTGGGTCAAACTCAAGTCACCAGACATGGCAACACTTACCTTTCCTTGCTGAGCCATCTAAGCACAACACAGGTATTTGGGGAGCCTGAGTTCTGTCACTAAGACCTTAACACAGAAGGCCAGGTATGGTACTGTGATCACTAATCCTTGTGCTGGGGTGGTGTGTGGGAGCATCAGAGATTATTATATATGCTACACTGTTATTCTAAACCCTGTGGGTTCTATAAAACAAGCCCATATAGTTTGGCTTAGATTTGGACCCAAATACCGAGAGGGCTCGTTAGTGTATTTAAAGCCATTAAAACAGAAAGTGGGAAGGTTTTATTTTTTTTCTTCTTTGAATGAACCTCACCAAAATCCTGGCAAGACTTGTGTTCCTCAGTGGCTGTGCCTGTAGGCTGTATAGAGCCCTTTCCTTCTAACCCTTCAAAGTTGTTCCTAGTAATCCGGCCCCTTTGCCAGTGTCTCTAGGCTGGAAGTGACAACTCTACCTACGGTTTCTTCTTGCTCTATGTTCATTGTTCCTCAGTAGTTTTGTTAGACATGTTCTACAATATAGCAATAGCTGGTCCATTAAATACTGTTCTTTTAGATACTTTAGAATGAGCCAATGACTTTAAAATAAGCCTCCCACTAAAACATCAAGGTGCTAGTTATTGGAGCACATATACAGAAGAAACTGTGTAAAGGTACATTTAGAAGATAATTAACTGCCCAGATGCTTGCCATCCAAGCACTTGGGAGGCAGAAATAGAAGGACTAGAATTTGAGATCAGTTTTTGAAATATAGAGAGTTCCAGAATAGATTGGAATCCCTACCTGATCTCAAAGAGCAGACTAGGAACAGGGAAAGAGGGAAAGTTGGGAAGTAAGATATGTAGAAAGAATAAGAGAGAATAAAACTGATAATATTTATTTAATGGTTGTAATTCTTTCCAAATAATGTTTGAATGATAGCCTTTTCAGTCCAAAGATACTGATTAAAATATTAGTAGTTAAAAAATACCTAAATGTAAATTAGTTATTCTTACTACAAATGTAGCAGTGAACTAATCCAAAGGCTGTATTTCTTTACCTTATGCTATTCCCCAGTAACCACACAGAAAAAAATAAGACTTATTCAAATCTGCATCTCAGTTGCTTAACAGTTAACTGATCTACTGCCCTCTCCTATGCTAATCTGTTTACCTCCTAGCCCTATCCCATGATAATGGCATATCTTATTGATCTGTCTCTTCAGACCTCTTTTTCATGGTTCCAATTCCTCCATCCTGCTGCTGATCTGCCTCCTCCTCTTCCTCTCCTTTTCCTCTGCTGGTAGTCATCCCAACCTATTCTCTATTCTACCTAGCCACTGGGTGATCGGCATATTGACAAGGCAGGGAGTAAATGGTAAGTACTGTTCACACAGACTTGACACCTGAGATTCTTGGTATAAGCATTCCAATGCTGTGTCCGGACTGCAGAGAAATCAGCATTTGAATAACCCCAAGACAAACTTCACATAGCATATAAAACATTACACCTACACCCAGATGTTTAGTTCTCACCCATAGATCTTGTCTTCTGAGAGTCAGTTTATTTATTTTGTTTTTGAGCATTCTTAATAGAAAGTAACCCTCTTATCTGAGACATGTCCAGTGAAAAGTTGTTGGAGAGATGGCACTGTTCAGTGCTTGCTCTGGTTTCAGCCAGATCAGTCCCATGCAGGATGAAGTGCTCCATACTCAATCCCAGGTCTTTTTGGGGGGAATTCATGGAGAAATGTGTTGTAGCTGGAGAAACTAGGGGAACAAGGACATTATCTTGAAAGTTATCTCTAGTTCCTTTTCTGGCCCCTGCTTCCTGTATTCTGTGAGAGAAGACCTACCTTTTCAACACAGTCTTACTCCCATAACTTATACACTTACATTGCTTTGGGACCAAAGACATGATATAAATGAACATAGATGGCAATCATGGACCCCACGAGAAAAATAAATTCTACCTCCCTAACCTTGGTCCTGTGAGGTATTTTGTTGCAACAACAGAAATTCAGCAAATCCTTCTGAATAGAGTGAACAGCTATTTGAATTCTCCTGACTAAAGCAACTCAAGCGTCCAAGTGTTATATAAGATAATGAGGGTTAACAGTTCTTCCCCAGGAAGAAGAGAAAAGTATTTTAGGCAATAATCCATCTGCCCCAGAAGCTGTAGGTGCAGTAAATTGTAGGAGAGGAAAAAAAAATGGTCCTCAAACAAAACGCCTACCTTCCTTACTGAGACAGAGAAGTAAAAGTAAAAATAGTGTTTGGAAAAAATAGGAGTGAAATTGGAGAACACTAAAGATGAAATGAAAGTTCTGAGATATAGCAGGGAAGAGATACATTGTCTAGAAAAGCGTGATGACCGTAAGGAAAGGATTACTTCTCAGCCATGCTGACAAGTGCAAGAGTGCTCTAGGAAGGTGCTTCCATTTGGGGAAACTCAGACACGGTGGTATTTTATAACATCTAAAGTCTCATCCATAATAGATATTAAAAATAGTGAACTCTAAGTATATAAGTTATAAAGCACTAAAAACGAAATTCAGCACAAACTCACAAAGAAAGAACTGGTAAGGAAGATGGTTCACGGGGGAATTGATAGAGCGAGGAGAAGCGCCAAGTTAAACGGGAACCACTGGTCAACAAGGTTCCGAGGGGCTTCAGCCTTCAGCCTCAGAACTGGCTGGGGTCGTACTACAATGTTGTCTAATCATCTTTTTTTCTTTTTAATCCTCACTCCTGCGCTGGAGAACCTGTAGAGTGACTGAGCTGGCTTGGTCAGATGGTGCCTCAACGTTGGAGCTCCAGTAAGTGGGATACAGTGAAGGACACCTCCGGAACTGGAAGCGTGAGCAAAGGAAAGTAAAGAAGATTTGGGCCAGCCATAAGTAAACCTTGTAGGACAAGGTAATGGTAAGATGTGTTTTGGGTATGTGTTTAGTTATGCTAAAATCTAGAGAAGTGAAGGTAATTCTCATAGATGCTTTTAGTTTCTGGACCCTGACTAGAAATAGTTTATACCCTAGACTTGGGTTTGAGAAAAGCAGTCCTCCCCGACAATCTGGGGATGGGGATGCTGTGGAGTAAGAGAAGGAAAAGGAACATAAGCTGTCTCAGAGCTCTCCTACGAACAGGTGGAGGTCAGATGTCCTGCCTCCTCTCTGGCTCCTACTGGAGAAATGCTTAGTTTGGGATCCCTTCCGTAGGATATCTGGGTCCCTTTCATGGGACATCTAGTCCTCTTCCTCTCTGTCTATTGTCTGTCCTTGGTGCACCAATCTGTCCATGTGTGTGTTATGTCTGTGTTTTTGTTTTGTTGCTTGAATGTTCCGTGTTTCAATGGCAAAATGGCTAAAACTTTATCTGCTGGTTGTTCAGCCTTTGATTCAGTTTTTAACTAGCTTTTTAAAAAAGGCAAAAATAAAAAGCAGTTTCAACTGGCCTTTGGAGCCCTACACCTGTAGTTAGGAGTCCATCACAGCTGGAGAAGCCCCGGCAGGGGCTCACTGTCTGTAAAAGCTGCTCTTAAAGGGGCCAGCATTTTTTTTTTTTTTTTTTTTTTTTTTTTTTGGCTTCTATGGTAAGGTACTGTCATTTCTCCTAGAGAAATCTGTGATTATGATTATTGGGTTCAGCAGGTGACAAGGTGCTTCTCTTGAAAGTACAGCTAGAAAAAGTATGCATTTTCTCTGGTTTAAATAAATGAATGTATGTAGCCACTTCATGTTTGTTTCTGACTGATCTTAAAAGTATAAATATGTTCTGCATGTCTCGGTTATAGATTATTGGCCTATAAGTTTATTGGGAATGATTAAAAATTTGTAACATTGGTAACAGAAAGTTGATTTAAAACTGGTAACTCAGGGTTGGAGTCATTCTAAACAGCAACACATGCATGAGCCAACCCAGAGAAACAGGCCTCTAAAGACACGTCTAAACTAGGTAATATTTTATGTATTATAAAAACTTATAAAATATTTAGGGCAGTGTCTCTTTGAGGTATTGGAGGCTGTACTGTCTTGCATTCATGTGCAAGAATTGGCAGCCAAACTTTGCAGCATGGGGGGTGATGCACTTGGTGTTGATTTTGGAGAAACTGGATTGACTGTTGGAGGTTGAGTTCTACTTTCCAAAGTTAGGGTTGTGCACTGGTGCTACAAGGGAAACTCGAAGACTGAGGTTGAACTACTAGTGTTCCATTACCTGCAATTTGCAGTTAGATCACAGGTTTGGGATTCTAACTCACACATATTTGTAATTAAGAAAAAAAAAATCAGGCAGGTGGAGATTGTTGCAGAGTTTGCTGTGGAGGGTTGATGAGACTATGGAACTTGTGGAGGAATTGCAGCCTGGCTTGCCTACTCCAGCTGCCATTCCAGGAAATGCATGCAGAATTATCATAGATTTGGAGCATTGCTTTTATACTGTTCCTTTACACTCTGGTGGCTGTGGGAGGTTAGCATTTAGTGAGTTTGCTTGTAACTTTGGAGAATCCATGACGCAATGATTGGAAAGTTTTGCCTTAGCCTTACATTATGTAAAAAAAATTGTTGCTGCTTTAATATAAGAAGTTAGGAGTTTGAGTCTTTCAGTGTATATTATCCATTATATGGATATTTTATTAGCTGATCCCTCTAAAGGAGTCTTACTGCAAGCCTTTGCTCTCATACAACGAGCTTTAAAATTTTGGGGAGTGCTTGTTGCTCCAGAAAATATTCAAAGGTCATATGTTTTTCAATATTTGGGACCTCAGTTATATCCTAAGCAGATTGTGACACAGAAAATTCCAATAAGAAAAGATAGTTAGGGCTGGAGAGATGGCTCAGCAGTTAAAATCACTGACTACTGTTTTGGAGGTCTTGAGTTCAATTCCCAGCAACCACATGGTGGTTTACAGCCATATGTAATGGGATCCAGTGCCTTCTTCTGGCTTGCAGGTGTACATGGCAAAAAAATAAAAAAGAAAGAGAGTTTGCTTTTAATGATTTTCAAAAATTGTTAGGAGATATTAATTGGCTAAGGCCTCATCTTAAGCTTACTACAGGAGAACTTAAACCTCTGTTTGATACTCTGAAGGGGGATGCAAATCCTAATTCCCCTCTATAATTAACTGATGAGGTACTGATAGCTTTGCAGAAGGTGGAGGAAGCTATTAGCCAATAGCAGACACATTATATAGACTATAATCAATTGTTGGCTGCTTGCATCCTTGCTATAACTCATGTGCCCACAGCAGTCCTTTGGCAAAAGGGACCATTAATGTGGATTCAGCTGTAGCTGTATACCAGTAAGGTTATAGGCCTTACACAGAAACAGTTAGCCAAACAATCTCATTCTTTACATCATCAAAATAGTAATAGCTTGAGACAAAAGTTTGGTATTTCTAGAGAATGTGCACATCAAATTGTAAAGACTTGTCCTGAATGTTCTCAGTTTCTATCTGTATCACATAATGGTGTTAATCCTCGAGGACTTATACCTAATCAATTATGACAAATGGATGTTACTCATATTTCTGATTTTAAAAAATTAAAGTAGGTACATGTGACTGTTAACACCTATTCAGGCTTTCTAGTTACAACTGCTTTAACAGGAAAAGTAATGAAAAATGTAATTAGTCATTGCCTACATTGTTTTTCTATGATGGTTGTTCCAAATCAGATTATAATAGAACTGGCTATTACAGTCAAGCATTTAAGATGTTTTGTCAACAATTTAACATTACCCATATTACTGATATTCCTTTTAATCAAGGACACGTTATTAAAAAAACAGATATGTAGAACTTTAAAACAATATCTTCATAAAATATAAAAGGGGGAGTTGTATCCCCGTATACTACTAATTTATTTAAATCATGTTCTTTAATTTTAAGTTTTTAAAATTTGGATGCCAAGGAACTCGTTGCTGGGTGTCTATGGTATCCCACAACTAGGCATATTTATGCCGAGGTGAAATGGAAGGATCTACTTACAGGCATATGGCATGATCCAGATCAGGTATTTAATACGGGGAAGAGGGAATGTTTGTGTTTCTTCCGCAGGATGCTGCAGGAGCATGGTGGTGAGACATGTTGATGCTGGGACAAAAAATGATGTTTACTTGTGAGCTTGCTGAGTGCTCTGACAATGGTGACTGGGAAGCTGTATTGGACACTTGCTCCTGACCCACCTTTGCTTGCCTATATCCCTGATAGGACAAGCTGCCTTGCTTCAAGCTTTTAGACCTTGTGGGACAGAGAATCAAAAAGAGAAGTTAAAATGACACTTCTGTTTCCTTTAATGTGACCAGTTATTCTGACTCATTCATGGACTGGTCTAGAAATCAATCCAATATTGGAAATGACAGTCTTCATTTGGAAGGCTAGCTCTGGACATTTTCAGAGACATATTTGGAAGTTAGCTGTAGTTCTCTATGATGCTAGCAAGAGATAGAGTTGGGAAAGGGTCTGCATTTCAAACAAGTGCTAATACATGTGTTAAGGCTCTTTTAATTGTCATGTTAAAATTGCTTTTGTTTCTTCTACAGTATTCAGTGTAAGTTGTGTTGATTGTATACTTTCTAATTGTGTTAATGTATTGAAACCTGACATGTCTGTTATGGTGGTCTATCAACCAGCTTTTGTTTTATTGCCTGTATTACAGGATCATGGTATTGTGAAAAACTTGCAAGTATTGGAGGAAGTGAGTCCTGCTTTAAGCAGAAGCAAGAGGGTAGTGGGCTTGATTATTGTTGGTATAGCAGCTTTGATTGCATTAATAGCTAGCACCACTGCTTCCACAATTGCTTTGACACAATAAGTTAAGATAGCTACATTCATTAATCATCTATCAAAAATGTTAGTAATAGTCTGAGTATTCACGAGGATTTAGATAGATGTTTGGAACAATGAATTGATGCTCTTTATGATACTATTCAAATTATTTGAGAGGAGGTTCAGGGTTTAAATGTAAGGAGCCATCTTGAGTGTCATGCCAAATATCAATGGATTTGTGTTACTTCTAAAATTTATAATGTCAGCCACTGTATTTGGAAAAAAGTTTGAAGACACTTGCAGGGTATTTGGCATAATTCTAACACCTCTTTGGATGTTCTAGCTTTGCACATTGAGATTATAAATTTAAAAAATGCTGTTCCACTGAGCTTTGATCCAGCAGATACTGCTGATAAAATTATTCATGGCCTGATGTCAGTATTGGTCAAGCTTCAAGAATGGCATTTATAGCTTGATAATGCTAGCTCTTTTTGTCCTAGGAATACTTTTATTCCTGCCCAAAATGTAAAGTTTGTCTTTAACAACATCAACATGTTGGCAGCCAAAGTACATGGCTTGAAACTAAAAATGGACCCTCAGATTTAACAGGCTGGCAAGCCAAGGACTAGCAACCTTCTGCAACACCTTATCAACCTAAGACAAAAGTACATTGCTTTTGATAATGCATATTTCATGACTGGTAAGGGGGGCTTTCTTATCAGGATGACCTAAGACAGGCTCAGTCTTGTTAAGTAAAATAAAGGGAGGAAATGTGGAGAACTTTTGGGGATGCTTGGCAGGAATCTGACATTGGCCAAGGACAAGGAAGTAAGTTCAGGCAGAGATCTAATTTTAGGCTACAACAGAGAAGTAATTTCAGTCAGGAATCCAAGTCTTAGGCTAGAAGAGAAGTAATTTCAGTCAGGAAACCAAGTCTTAGGCTAGAACAAAGAAGTAGGCCTCAGGCATTAATATGACTGTGGTCTAGGACAGGGAAGTAGGCTCATATATTTTTGTCATCCTGATGAGCCCTTAGAAACTGTGATCATAAGAGTGATCACGGGACTTTGTATATTGCCTTGTTTGTTCCTTGACTATTTGTATCTATTGTATTGTTTGTTCCTCAACCTAGATGTAAATACTTGCATATAATTAAAATTGTTTAAAAGAAAAGTGGGGAAAAAATAAACCTGCCTCACAGCCTCAGCCTTCAGCCTCAGAACTGGCTGGAATCACACTACAAAAAAAAAAAAAAATTCTGAGGTTGCCATATTGATGTCAGACTACAGAGTGACCAGCATTCTGTTGTGCTGAAACAGAATTTGCAAAGTCACAGCTAGTAGATGTATGTATCTCTCGAAGCCCAATGTCTAAATGCAGCTCTGTGTGTGAAATGGCATATTTAAAGATAACATACACTTATGTAATGGCGTCTATGAAGTTTCATCTTGGATATTGTATGTGCCTTGTTGCCTAACATGATCTGGCTAGATAAGACAGATGTAAGGAGCAGACACACCAGAAGAACCATAGTTCTTCTGTGGTTTATTTGTAAAATTTCAGCTAGTCTAGGGGCTGGAGAGATGAGCCAGGGGCTAAAGGTTAAGGGAGCTAGATGCCCTTGCAGAGGATCTAAGTTCAATTCCTAGCATCTACACTGAAGTAACTCTAGTTGCAGGGCATCAGACACCCTCTTTGGCCTCTCAGGTCACTCAACATGCATGTGTATCTCTATCTCTATCTCCATCTGCATCTCCATCTCCATCTCCATCTCTCTATCTCTCTCTATCTCTCTGTCTCTGTCCTCTCTCTCTATATATATCTCTATCTCTAATCTCTATCTCTACCTATAGATATAGATATAATCAGAAAAAATAGTCAGACATATAATAAACATGCAAACAAGTCTTTAAAATATTTAGAAGACAATGGCAGTACATTGGGGGGGGGTAAAATCAATAAATATTACAAAACAGAATTGAAAGAAAATAAGTATATTAAAATATGTGACAACATTCTTAGCCATAATTAATTTATGTTTTCAATTAAGATAAGTTGAAATTTTATGAGTTGAGAATCTTCAACAAGTCATTTAAAGGGACAAGAAAGTGCAGCTTAAAGAAACTATAGAACATGCACAATCTAGATAAAATAGAAATTAATAAAATATAAAATAATAAAGCCAGCCTGCTATAGGAAAAACACTAAGGACAGAATAAAAATAAAGGAGTAATAGAATTAAGGAAACTGTATAAATTATTTCTAATAAAAGAGCCTTGTCCACAATACTCGAATAAAATAGAAAACCAATTAAAAATAACCAAATCTCTTCATTAGACACTTCACCTAGGAATAACATTGTACAAGAAGACAGTGAGAAGTTGCCTTTCAAAAGCTGCAACTAAAAACCTTGAAAATCCACTTCTCCACAGTGACTAGGGGAACTCTCATCTCCAAAGAGAAATAAAATATAAAACATTAATTCACCTGATACTAGCCAAATCCATAGCAACAGGAATTCATGCTTATTGTTGGCAGCCATGTAAGGTCCTATGGTGATTTGGATGATAATTTTACAGCATCTTTTAAAACTGAAAAATTATATAAGATGAACAATAGACTATCACTCTAAAATTTTTACTTTGAATGAAAACATATTCACCCAAAATCCAGGTGGTTCTCTCTCTTTTATCTTTACTCAAAATTACCCCCTAATAACAATACAAACAGCCAATAGATGAAAAACGATTCCTGTGCAACAAAAAAGAAATGAGTTAGCATGCTACATACAGACACACAGATACACAGACACACAGACACATCCAGGGTGTGCACATGCTAAGTGACAGAAGCTGATTTTGACATACTATTCTAGGCTCTAGCTATGTGTGGATTCTGCAAGAGTAAAAAACATCATACTGTGTGCCTGAGGTTAGTGTCTTGTCAGACACTTAACTCTGCATACACACAGTGATATACTTGATGGTTACCAGAAATCCATGGATGTAGGTATAAGAATAGACCAAGATTAGTGGCTATCTATCTTTTGAAACATAGAAACACTATTTTGTACAATAACATAACAGTGGATACAAAGTGTTCATTTGTCAAAACTAGTAGAACTTTGTAACATGGAGTAAATCTTAATATAAATATGATTTGGTTTAACACAGTTTATTAAGGTTAGGTCACTAATTTTAAAATAACACACCTATGGAAACTGTCAGAAGAAGACTTCTGTCTTGTAAGTAATTTACCCACCTACTAAATGATGATAGTTATTCAAGAGAGTTGGCAATGTAAGTTGTCCCTTTCACTTACTAATGAGAACATTTTATTAATGTGGTGTGTTTTCCTCCCAAAGAGAAAGCAGTTTGGAAGGCCAAATATTTGATATTTTGAAAATCCCAGGTCAGAGCCAAAGCTTCTCCATGGCATTTCCATCACTCGGGAGCCCAATCCGTCCCATGTTCCTTTGTGTGGGCTCTGACAACATAATAGTGTTGCTGAGCCTTTTATTTCTGATATTGAACAGGAATCCTGGTGGGACTGTCAGAATCTTAAGGTAGAGTCAAAAGAAATTAGTTACTATGATGCCAGAACACGAAAGGCTAATGAATGATGTGAGGTCTAAGACATTAGGGAAACTAAAGAAATTATTTTTCTCAAGATTAGCTTCAGCAGGAGAACAGGAGAAAGAAAAAACCCTAAATTAATTCTTTTTCAACAGCTGCACCATAAATATGCATTATGGATCCTTATAAGTATGCCCCAGACTCACCTTTCACCCTCAGGCATCTTGGACACCACTATGAACAGGTTATGGTGGCATTTATTAAAGCAGATCTGTTTGGTCAGTATTATTGTAGAGGATGTTTCTCCAGGTGTTAACACAGATAAAGTGAAAGCTCATTCAGAAGACATCATGAGTTTTATAACCCCAAAGAAAACATATTGCAGGAAAATGATAATTAAACATTGACGGGGCCGGGCGGTGGTGGCGCACGCCTTTAATCCCAGAACTCGGGAGGCAGAGGCAGGCGGATTTCTGAGTTCAAGGCTAGCCTGGTCTACAGAGTGAGTTCCAGGACAGCCAGGACTACACAGAGAAACCCTGTCTCGAAAAACCAAAAAAAAAAAAAAAAAAAAAAAAAAAAAAAAAAAATTGACAGGATTAAGATCTTAAATATTTTCAAAGACCCACACATATAAGGACCATTCCTAGCCTGTGGTAATCCTGGATGTTAACAGAACCAGTAGGCAGAGTTGGTGGACAGACCTGATGTCAGTGGAGGGGGTCTCTGGAGGAAAAGGGGGGACATGAGGAACTGGCTGAAAAGTCTCTGACCCTTTGCTATCTTAACATGAGTAGCCTTGTCTTGTGGTGTGCTCTCCACCATCATGAATGTCCAAAAAACCACATGCTAAGTCACCCACACTGAGCCTTCCAAAACCAAGAGCTAAAATACACATTTCACCCTTCTATGATATCATTCCAGGTATACCATCAAAAACCAGAAAGCTAAAGAGTAAAAATATAAAAAATGAATATCCAAATAGGATAGTTTGTCTTTTATTATATTGATGTAATTATGTTTAAGTGTCTATGAATCTAAAACATATAACAGTCTGTTTTCAAAAGCAAGCTCCTCTTAAATGTATTTATTGATCTTTTAACTACTTGAATAACACACGCTTGTACTTTTGCTAGTGTGATTTTATGTTCACGTGTAGATGTATTTATTTGACATACAGCATGTTTGGTGATTTGGCTGCATTTTTATTATTTAAGTAAATTTGCAAATCTAAAAGTCCAGGTTCCTACCCTCCCTGTCACAACCACACCTCACTGACAACAAAAATTAGGCTCAAGATTCTGCTGTTAAGGGGGTTTTCAGAAATATTTATTTTACTTGGGATTTGAGGAGTAATTCCCACAAAATTTCTCTTTATTGTTCTCTTAATCATTTATTAATTTCAGTCATGAATGATGCTTATGTAGTATCTTGAAAATGTACAATTAAACAGTACAGGGGATTGCATTCAATGAGCATACGTTTTTGTGTTATGTGTGACACTAACACAAAATGAGGTTCTATATTGTTATTCTTTTTCTTAAAAAAAAAAATACTTAGTGAGCACCCAAATTGTATTTCAGGTAATAGTTATTTCTAGTTTTTCTCTTTGTCTCCTCCAATGTTTTCATTTTTCATGGCAAAAGAAGAATAAAGCAAAGATACTCTCTATGGTAACCAAGCTGAGAAAGGACTGGAGAAGTCTTGTCCTTGTGCTGAGAGCTATAAATTTCCTCTTTGACACTTCGAATGTTGGCAGCTGCTCTATTAGTGAGACCGTTCAAATAGAGAGAATTTACTGTTTTAACCATGCTAGTAGAGTTTGCCTGTAACACCCTATCTGACTCTTAAAGAATTCTCTGTATCACTAATATATTGTCTATATTATATTGACCAAACGGTTGCCTCCTGGGCCAGTGAATAAAAAGAAAAATAAAATAGGCAATTTTCTTTTTATTAAGTTAACAAATAGCAATTAAGTTATTAGTTGGCATTTCTGCAATAAAATATACTTATGGTAAGAAAGTACATGAAGAGTTGTTCGGGATAAGTAGTCATGGGTAAAATATGGAAAAAAGAGTCATACTGAGACAAGCGGTAAACCTGCCAACCCCTACGATTCATATGTTCACCCCCCGCCCCCAGCTCACTATTGGTTTTGCTGTAATGTTTTTTTCTTAGTTCTTTGAGAATTTTATACTTGCATACAATGTGCTTTGTTTCTATTCAAACTCCTCCAGTATCAATACCTACCTCTCTACCCCTAACTTTATTCCCTTTTGGCTTTTAATTACCTGCAAATAGGAGTCCAATTTATGCTATGCATATACACTTGTGTGTAATGATATGCTATAAAGTGTGGTCAATCTACCAGGGCCCACATTCTTAAGGAAAGTGGGAGAGGGAGGTCGTAGAGTCCACTTCCAGTAGAAAGACAGGGCAGCAAGTGGAAGGACGGGGTTTTTGTCCCACAGTCAAAAATTTTGACCCAGAATTGTTCCTGTCTAAAAGAATTGCAGGGACAAAAATGGAGAAGGATCTGAGGGAAAGGAGGTCCAGTGACTGGCCCAACTTGGGATCCATCTCAAGGGGAGGCTCCAAGGCCTGGGACTACTACTGATATTATGGTATGCTTACAGATAGGAGCCTAGCATGGTGGCCCTATGAGAGACCCAACAAGCAGCTGACTGAGACAGAAGCAGATACTTACCCTCAACGGTTGGACTCAAGTCAGGGACCCCTGTGATTAAATTATGGAAAGGTTGGAAGAAGCTAAGGAGGAGAGTGACACTATAGGAAGACCAGCAGTCTCAACTAACCCAGACCCCTGAGATCTCTGCCACTGACCAACCAACCAGGCAGCACACACTAGTGGCACACACTATATGAAACACATATAGCAGAGGATTGTCTGGTCTGGACTCAATGAGAGATGTGCCTAACCCTCAAGAAACTTGAGGTCCCAGGGAGTGAGAGGCCTGGTGGTGGCGGTGGTGGTGGAGGCATCATCTTGGAGGCAGAGGGGAGGAGGAATGGGATGAGTAACTGTGGGGGGGGGGGGGCTGGGAGGTGGGCAACGAGTGGGAGAGAGAGAATTCTTAAATATCATGTATTCCTTCTGTGGCTTCTTACAGAAAGTTCACCACAACTATTACCCTTCCTCCTTTTAGTATATTTAAAATTTTTCTTTATTTCTCTTCAGTTTGAATATTACATGGTTATGTTTGGTGTTTTTGAATTCATTACATTTTATGTTCTTTGAATTTCCTGGATCTGTGGCTAGATGTCTGCCATAAATCTTAGAAAACTCCCCAGCATTTAATATAAACATCTTTTTAAATTCTCTCTCCTCACCTTTTTCTCTTCTCTTTCAGCATTTAATTTACTGAGATTTATACATTGTATATAGTTTTACTCTTCGGTATGATCTGATCTGCTTGCTCTTTTTTTCTCCTTCACACCATCAGATTGAATCTTGGTTCTTTAGAGGATTGATGTATTTGACTGTGACCTTACCAACACCCTCCCTGTGGGAGACTTCCTTCCCCTTGTCTCAACTACTAGCCTCACCAATCGCTGGGATTACAACTGTGTACAATAAAGTTAGCTCTATACTACCTTTTTATGTGAGTTCTGGGCATTGAACTCAAGACTTTATGCTTGACAAGAAAGCTCTTTATTGACTGAACCTCTCCCAAGTCTTCGTTTCATTAGGTTAATGTGGCAGTTGTACTAAATTAAGAGCTTTTCCAGGAAAAAGGAGTAATTTCTTTTTTGTAGACTTTGAACCAAGTTTTAGAAACTTCATCTGGTGTTTTCTCTTATCAGGAGATAAATATTACCTTTCAATCTACCCCCCCCCCCCAGGTTTTGTGCTGCTCACAGCTGAAAACAGCTGTGTAGTGTAAGTCAGTGCCAAAAGAATAAGGTGGAATCTGGAGAGATGGATATCTTGTTACAGTTTCCTCCAAGATTGAAACAGAAGGCAGCAAGGTAAACAACTCAAAATAACTTCAGGAAATCCCTAAAACTGACTAGATTAATTAGGACCCTCCTTGTCAGAGTAAGCAGTAAAATTTGAGAGTTCCTTTCAGAAAGTCAAGGAGCAAAGAAGCCCAGCTTCCTGGAACCAGAAAAAAAATTCATAAAAAAAAAGCTTTCTGGAAGATGCTTAGATCAACTGACACCCTTTGAAAGACACTCAATCCAGCTGAGCTGTCTGCACGCAGTGCAGTGTGCTCCAGGTTACCAGCTTTGTGAGCTGCTACTTACACTGGGGCTGTTTTTGGTGATGCAGCTCTCTTTGAGTCATTTGTGCTTCTATAAGTAACCACTCACCCATACTCCTGTATGGAACCTCAATAAAACTCACTGGATCATCAAGTTGGCAGTATCCATTGGGATCCCCTTATGGGGTGCGTAGATGTGTGTGCTGCATCCCCTCAGGAAAATTTTTGTCATATAACATTGAATTAATGGTTGATCACACTGGCTGCTCTTCCAGAGGACCTTGGCTCAGTTCCAACACGGTGGCTTGTAACCATTGGTCACTTGAGTCCTAGGGCATCTGACACCTTCTTCTGGTCTTCCTAAGAACTGTACCTTTATGGTACACAGATATACATGCAGACTAATACTCTTACACATAAAATAAAAATAAATTCCTTCTTTTTTTCAAGAAAGGGAAGAAGGAGAAATTAAAATAAGACAAATGCACCTTCAGGTAGAGACACAGAGAACACAAGTAGGAACCAGTTGTGTTTTGTTCATCTTTACCCTGCCCTTTGCTATGACTTAGCTCTCATGTATGGATGCCACACATAAGCCCATTTGAGTGATTCTGGTTTCTATTGCCATACCACATGGGCTCTAAACACTCATCACTATAAACACAGATGGATTAAGCACATAGACATCTCTGAGTTTGTTTCCATGTAATGATTATTTTAAAAAATATTTTATGTATATAGGTCTTGGCTTCAGAATTGGGAAATCAATTTTCCTGTGTGGAGTGTTCAGCTCACCACACAAAGGAAGTTCTCTGAGGGAGCGAGCAGTGATTACAAATATGTCCTTTGGGCTCACCCCTCTTCCTAGACCCACCAAGGTGGTGGGAAGATGAAGGAATGACAGGTTCGATCATTTTGGGGCTTGTGAGTCTGAGTAAATCTGATTTAAAGTTTAATGGGCCTTAGTTATATCGCAGGAGAGTGAGTTCTGGATGAGTTTTCCAACGCAGAGAACTGAGGCTCTGAGAGACAGCACTGGACCAGATGCCATATTGGTATTATTATAAGCACATATAAGTAATCTAAACTCCTGTCCCTTCAGCCCACCAACCTCTCCTCTCCCAGGAAATTTTCTATTTTGACACTAAAGTAAACCATTGAGCTGTACAAGATGAATGGCACTCCACAGCAGAGCTAGCTATAACGAAATGCTTCTAACATTGCGTTTTCCAGACACCACTGACCTTGAGATTCAATGCACAGAATTCTCGAGTATTCCAGTTCAGTATATAGATTTAATATAGATGTATCTGTTTTGTGTGAGGGTTTGTGAGCCTTGGTGCATATGATGAGGTCAGAATAGAGCTTGACGTAATCATGTCCTTCCTCCATTGTCTGGACTCTTGGGATTGAATTCAAGCCTCATCTTTAGGAGAGAAGTTCTCAACCCAGTGAGACCTCTCATCAGCCCAGTGCTTCACTCCTAAAATAGAAAAAATACATAGTGAGAATAATTTCCAAGTTGAAAAAAGTCTTGTGTAAATTAGGCACCTTCATCAAAACAACATACATTGCCCTGAAGTCGTGTTGAATTCTATAGCTGATGATGGTTGATGAATCTCTCTACTAGTCCACAGTATGCAAGGGACCTGTTACCCATCTGCTACAAACCTCCTCCTACTTCTTTATAAAAATAAGAAGCTCCCATCAAAACACTTGATAAGCTTTTTCATATCCTATATCAAACTGAAGATTCTTTTGAGGGGACACAAAATACAGAACAATATTGCTAAAATACCTTAGCATAGTTTCAAGATCATGAATAACTTGGACTCTAGGCACGGCTCTGATTTACAACTTAATAACTTCATTTTCTAGAAATAAAGTGGAAGTTCTCATTTAAAGGCCAGAAGACTCCCATTTTCTCTGAATACCAGCAATAATTTAAATTCATGGTTTCTGTATTATTCAGACAGCCTGATTTAATAAGAGCAGTGTTTCTGAGATTCAGTGTTTATGAAAGGGGTGTCTGGAGGGGATACAGAGCTTTATCACAACCAGATAAAGCTAGCTGCAGCTACCTGGTGTGCTGCTCTTATAGAGCTGAGGCTGAAATTTATTATAGGTCGTGGAAACCTCTGCACAAATAAAACAAGAATATTTATTCTTGAAGTAAACAAAGCAATGTCTTTCAACCTTTACAGCAAGTGAATGAAAAAGTCACTGATCACTTCTCACAGGGAGATGCATCTTCACATTGTGGACTAGACTTTGCAAGGCACAGTTAATCAATAGTAATGTCTTATTGCAGACATCAACGTCTTTGTTTCTTTACAGGGAATATTCTTTTAGAAGATACTGGTAGCTGAGCATCCACATACAGTTGTGAACGTTTTAGAGACACAGAACCATAACCATATATATGGGGACTTATTACATTGTAAAATATGACAGGAAGTTGGGCAGTGATCTACCTACTGGAGAGTTATGTACTCCATGGCCACTCTTTCCAAGAAGCTTAGCATAACAGGGTCCAATAATATGGGCTAAGTCTGAGGCAAAATTCAAATAGGTCCTTGTAGAGTCCCTAGCTCTGGTCTTATTTGAAAAGCTGAAGGTACCTTCATTCAAGAACAATGATATTTGCACACAGTAGCTGTCTTCTTTGCTTCCACTTTTATTCATATAGCCTCTCAGCCCACTGAAGACATTTAGAGACATTCTCACATTTAGAGAAATTTCCTTCACGAATTGTTCTCCCATATTTCAGTCCTCCCTGGAAATGTGCTCTCAGTCACAGTCGCACGTGCTTTGTTAAACATCTTAGAATCTATTGACTTATTTAAGGTGTCAATCACTATGGACCCTCACATAAAATGTATATGTGAATCGCTGTTGCTACGTCATGGGTAATGGTGATTCAGAAACACTTATATCTTTACACAGGTGACTGATCGCTTTCATCATTATCCAGGATATGTAAGCCAGTGACGCAAAGCAAAGAGAGAATCTGGATTCACAAAGATTGGAGAGCATTAGAAAATGGAGCTTTGAGAGAAGACCTAGCAGTACTGATAGCGTAACACCTCAATCTATTTAGTTAACATTAACATTCCCCCTCCATTGGGACTCTGGGAACACTGTGGAGAGGTAGGGAAAGGGCCATAGGATCAGGGACTTTTTCTGTGAGATTTTGTCTCCTAGTGATATCAGGAGCTATGCCCATAAAGTCTCCCCAATGTGACTGTCCAAATGTGAACTGTACAAGAATAAAACCAATAAAAGTATCAAAGTGGATGGAGAAAATCCCATGAGTCCTCAACCCTACACAAAGAACTACAGGCAACAGAAGAAAGCAGGGGTGGGAGAGGTGGTCTTCTCCAGGAAAGAGCACATAAAGGTAGAGTTACGTGAACAGAATAGTTTATATATTAGAAATATACATGTATATACACATAAATATATGCACGTAGTAATAATTAGTAAAAAGGAGGCAGTGAATTTGAAAGAGGGGTATATGGGTAGTTGGATAAACAAGGGGGGAGAGAAGGATGATGTAGTTATATTATAAAGTTAAATTACAATCCTTCTTTGCAAAAAAGCCTAATCAAACGCCAAACTAGAAGTGAAAGTCGGTTCAAGGTACATTCATGATGTGCCTTATTAATGGACCAGAGTGATCCCAGGAGACCCATTCATTAAAGGTCCTGCCTCAAGGCAAATAAAGACTAATCTGTTGCTGTTACTAAGTCAGGAAGGTTTAGACAGAGCCTTGTCTTGGGAGTGATTGTGGGTGTTGCTATCGGTGTGTTCAAAGCATGCTGTTCGGTAGAATGAAGTGGACAGACTATTAGTAACGCACTTGAGAGGACTAACCAGGTGTCCAGAGTTACACCTGCCTCAATTAAAAGAAGGAGGATCTTCAAGATTTGGCATGGCCTCCAACTTCCCACATGTCTTCTGGCAAGAACATTGATCATCAAGACAGTCAGGGAGAGTTAACAAAAAAAGACAACCCACATGCTTGGCTGATCCCAGACCATCCCGCCATCCACGTGGGCTCAGTACAAATGTGACTCTAATGCTTAGATTATCCAAAGGCTTTTTATGTTTAGCAATGCTCAATAACAAGATGCCCACACAATCAGAGGTGTAACCCAATACCCAACATAGATACACCAACTACCTTTGACTCCTAGAGACACTCGAGCATCTGCTTCCATGTTCTCCTCTCTCTTGTTCTTCTCCCTTTCCTCTTCCTCTCCTTACTCCTCCCACCTTAGCTCCTCCTACATCTTTTCTTTCCAAACTGTACAAATTTTTTTTTTATTTTCTTTGCTCAGCTTGTGCCTTCTTATTATAGATCTCTATAAGAGTATCCAATAATAACCAAGCAGCATAGTCAATACTAGGTTTTAAAATCTTCTCCTCCAACACCATCAATTGAAAACTCTTCTATTTAGTATCAGGCAGACTGTTTTTGGACAAGGGCAGAAAACAGCCACATTCTACACACACACACACACACACACACACACACACACAATATTACCAGAAAAGTCTCAAAGCCACTTACTAATATTCTTCTCCTCGGAAACCTCTTTAGCCAGGCCTAAGCAGTTCAAATCATCCTGAACACTGTCTCAGTGCTCACATTTGCATGGCTCATTAAGCTCCTCTTAAAGTCCTTTTGTCATCTAAAGATCCAAAGTCTGCATTCCACCACCAAGGAGCATGGTCAGCAACATCCCACTCCTGGTACCAACTTCTGTCTTAGCCAGTGTTCCAATTTTGTGCAGAAATGCAATGACCACAACAACTCTTATAAAGAAAAGTATTTAATTGTGGCTGGCTTATAGTTTTAGCGGTTTTGTTCATTATTGTCCTGACAGAAGGCATGGCAGTACATGGGCAGACACGATGCTAGAGAAGTTGGCAGCACAAAGAGAAAAAGCCACTGGACGTGACTTGTATTTCTGAAACTTCAAAGTCCTTTTCAGGATCACAAAAAGGTCAGTCTTACCCCAATAAGCCCACACCTTCTAATAGTGCCACCTCCTGATGATTCACATTCAAATAAAATATGTGAACATATGGGACCATTCTTATCCAAACCACCAGAGATGCCAAACACAAAAAGTAACTGCCTCAAATCTTGGAAAGTTAAAAGGAAATTAAAAAGGTTCATAGAGAAAAAAAGTCAGAATCTGGTAATGGAAAAGTGACCCCAAACTGAGGAGAACAGACTTGACTTCTGGGACTTCCTGCTGTAGACTGACCATTAAGTCACATGTGCCAAAACAAAGTAAAACAAAGATTCCTTTCAGAACTTCAGAACCATTAAAACATTATAAGATAAAATAATTCAATAACTTAATTTGAGGATAAAACACTCGTTTAATGCTATCTTAATGGTCAAATATTCTTGAAACACCATCTTTGCTTTCAGAACAGTAAAAAACAATACAGCTCAGTTTTGGTTGGAAAATGGAAAACATTTAGAACAAAGATTTGAACATATAGAGTCCTGGCACCATCTTGTGGTCTGGTGAAACATTGCTACTGAGAATATCTAAAGATACTTTTGTGTCTCTCTAGGATAAGAACACACTGTTTCAGGTTATTTTTCTCTCAGGTGAAACATATTTCACCAATGAGAAATTATTCTTCTTTCAATCATTTATACAAACAGCTACTTTAAAATATATTTAAAACGGCTATCCATTTTGTCTGCTACATAGAAGGATTTTATTTAGTAATTATTTCTCAACTAATATTTTGCTTCCTTGATCTCTTTTTAATTGTCTCTGTGAGTGCCAGAATTATGTATGTCTGTGCACCACATATGTGCTTGGCACCTATGGAGTCCAGAAGGGTGGCTTTGATTGCTCTGGAACTGTACTTACAAAGCTTTGGCTATTATGTGGGAGCTAGGAATCTGACCAGGGCCCCCTGAAAGAGCAGCAAGGGCTCTTAACCTCTGAGCCATCTTTCCAGTGCCACGTGCCTGTTCTTTCGTGATTATTACTTTTCTTTTCATAAAGATGTCAGATATATGTGTACAGACAGAGACCTTATAATGTTCTCAGTGGATCCAGAACAAAGAAGAACATGGGGCAAGGTAAAGTCAGTGCGAAATGTGAACCGGCAGATGCAGATGGGAATAAAAGGATATGTTCCACCCACTATTACCATATTAAAATTTTAATTATTTTAAGAACTCCATATTTTTCCTGCTATTGAAACAAACCTAAACCTAAAAACCAAATCTGTACGCTCTGAGACATTTTAAAGTTTTGTTTTAGGTTTAAGCATAGCTATTGTAAGGTTACCTTATTGGGTAGCATGCTACAAGCTTGGTTTATGGCTGAATTATCATGGCTCTCTAAGAGGAGATAGAAGAACTGGAAAGACTGACTCTTTTCAACTCAATTAGATTGATGTTCGTTCCCACTCTGCTGGAAACGTGATGAGGAAATTACAGGTTTTCAGCTGTTATATTCTCTTTTAATATTAGATATTAAGACTTCCCCCATCATACAGGGAAAAATCAGAAATACAAACTTTTTGTCGGCTTGAATCTTTGCTTATTTAAAGTCAATATGGCACTTCCACATGTGCACCAGTGATGACATATTTCAGGGTGATAAATATCATTAGGTGTCATAATGGGGCAGTTAGAGGAAGCAGAAATACTTAGAACCAAATGTTCTCGCTTGGAATGTAATAGTCATGACCCAGTTTGTAAAAAATCTTTATAATGAATAAATTAATATTATTTCATTTGAAGATCCAAGTTTGGTCCAAGCCCTGCTTCTTATTAACGTGAGTCTGGGCCACCAAGATGTTTCAGCAGGCAAGGGCACCTGCTTCCAAATATGATGTCCTGAGTTTAGTCTGCAAGAAACATATAGTGCAGGAGAGAGCCACCTTTGCTGGTTGGCCACTCATCTGACACAGAGGTACACATACAACAACAGCAACAATAAATATAATAAATAATAATAAATTAAATAAGTAAATACAAAATAAGTTTATTAAATTATAGAGCCTTCTATCACTGTCCTGGGGCTCTATAGCACTAGCCCCAATTTTCCAACACACACACACACACACACACACACACACACACACACACACACACACCAGGAGAGTAGGTAAGGCAATTGGATAGTCTTTATGGATCTTTCTGGCTTTCAGGCTGACTAATAATTAAAGCAAATTCTCCAAGACATCTGAGAGTTGAGGGTGGAGTTTTGTTCTTTTTCCTTTGAAGTACTCAAACAGTTCCTGACTGGTGGGTACCAAGAATCTTACCTCCAGATTTCTGTGGATTTCCCTGATATGTGTGACTCATTTGTGGCAAACATTTATACAATGAATGCATTCAAACCATCAGTCAAACTTATTGCATAGCAGCAGCAGCAACCCACCTCTGCTTATCTTCTACTTAAAGGGATGATAAACCATCCAAAGATTAAATTAAAGCCCTCATCAGTGAATAGTAATTAATTGCTAATATTATTTTATTATTCCTTTATTTTCTTAAACTGTGAAAGCTTACATATCCCACAGCTGTCTTTGTCGTAGTCTGGCGATGTTGGAATTTTGTACCCCTTGCTACTTGGACTTCTCTGTGACATTTTCATATCTATCATCTGAGTTATCCACACCATGCTTGGGAATATTTCAGGCAACGTTCCTGTAGATAAAGTGTCATAGCGTTCTACAAGGTTTAGATACAACTGAATCTGGGTATAGAATTAATTGTCAGCTTTCTCTTTTGCAGCATTTACTTATCAACTGCAGTGACTCTCCACTGAGGCTTAAAATTAAATGATTTTATATAACATATTAGAGAGATTTTTAACAAAAACTGGCACTCTTTCTGTCCATTTGAGAAAAAGAGGTATATTACTAAGATTAGCAGTGGCAAGGAAGGGGAAAAAAAACCCACTTGATGTTTATAAGACTATCATCTACATAAGTGGACACTTAATGGTGTGTGAATCAGGAAGCAGAAATGAGAAAATTCTGTGTAAAATATAATGATATAAATTAAATTACAGGATACGAACAGAAGGGCTTAATCAGGGACATTTATAAGAAGAAGAAGTCCTTAAAGTGCCAAGTATCTGAATGATCCCCGGCTGCAAAGACATCTTTGCCCTTTTATAGAGTTCTCTAGGGATACATCTTATTGAGGAGATTTTAGAAGGAAAAAAAATCGATAGACTTTTAAACTTCTGAAGAGATTATTTGTCTGGATTAATATGGCTGTCTTTTTAAGAATTAAAGGCAAAAGATAAGGTGACTTAATTAAATGATCTGAAGTTTTCAAAATAATAAATATGAACGTGAACTGAAAGCATTTTTACAGTCACCATAAAGTCGTCTTCTTCTTTCTTCTGTTTTGCTTCCATATTGATCCAAACCAGTTCACTGCAGGGAACTGATAAGCCCAACCTGGGGTCATCCTGGTCTATGTCTCTTCTGTGTATACACAAACATACGTTCTAAATATCTTAATGAAACTAGAGGGATCCCCTTTCATATACCTTTTGTTATAAAAGGCCCTAAAATTAAACACATTAAAAAAATATATATATTTATTTATTTTATTTTAGTGAGTGAGTAGGTTCACCATGAGTGTTCAAGCACCCAAGGAGGCCAGAACAGAATATTGAATCCTCTGGAGCTGATGCTACAGGCAGTTGTGAGCTGCCTTATGTGGGAACTAGGAAACAGACTGGGGTCATCTTGAGGGACAGTGGTAAACACTCTTAACTGCTGAACCATCTCTCCAATTCCTAAAATATATTCTGTGTAACTGTGAAAATTAAAATATAAAATCAAATTAAAAGTCACATTTTTTGTGATGTTAGTAAAACTGATGTTTATTGGTCCTTCGACCTCTTTCTGTCTGTGTCTGTCTGTCTGTCTGCCTGTCTGTCTGTCTGTCTGTCTGTCTGTGTTTCTGTCTCAGTCTCTCTCTCTCTTTTTTTTTGTTTGAATATTATTATAGGTGAATGCTAGCATTTATAAACCTGTGGCACAAATCATCTTTTATATTTAAGACATATGGTATTTATTTTACATATATAAATCTCAAGATATACTCTGAAGGAAAAGGAGTATTTCTTTAAAAACCAACCATTCTTAAGATCATGCTAACTTACAAATCATAAAATGAGCATGTGCTTCTGGCAGCAAATACCCTACCTAATCGGTTTAGAATTATTCGAATGGTAAATTCTAAACCAGTTTTTGGATAAGTATCAAGCAAACACATCTAATTATATGTAGCACAAAGGTAGGCAGTCTACAGCCTGGTTTCACCATAGTAGAAGAGATAGGTGAGTGATCTAGTTGACCTAACTCAGATGCAGGTAAGTTTCAAGGTCCTGAGGTGATCAAGGTCTATCTCTCTGAGTGTATAATTTGCCACTGTATCACTTGGCAAATTTTGAATCAAAAACCTAGAACTGTCCAGCCACAGAAAGAAGCAGGCCTGTTCACTCAGCTTTTTCTCTTTTTTCAATAATTTAATTTTTTATTTCAATTTATATCCAGATGGCAGCCCTCCCTTTCTTCTATCCTTCCAGTTGCAACCTTACAAATCCCTCCCTTCATTACTGCCTCCCCATCTCCACAGAGAAGGGGAATTCCCCTTGGGTACCACACCACCCTGAGACATCAAGTCTCAGTGGGATTAAGCACATTCTCTCCTGCTGAGACTTAACCTGGCAGCAAGTGACCCAACGAGAGATAATAGAGTCAGAGACAGCCCCACTCCAACTCTTAGGGGCTGTGAAGATTGAGCTTCATATTGGCAACAAGTATGTTTGGAGCCTTGGTCCAGCCCCTATGTGGCCTTTGGTTAATGAGTCAATCTCTGTGAGTCCCCTGGGCTCAGGTTAGTTGACTCTGTAGGTCTTCTTGACTCTTCCAGATAGTTCAATTCTGTCCCTGACTCTTACACAAAACACCCTGAGTTCTGCCGGATGTTTGACTGTGTTGTTCTGCATCTGTTTCCATCTGCTGCTGGAAGAAGCCTCTCAGGAGAGTCATGCTAGGCTCCTGTTTGCAAGCATAGAAAATAACATTAATAGTGTCAGGGGTTGGCTCTCTCATATGAGGTGGGTCTCAAGTTGGGCCGGTCATTGGTTGGCTTTTTCCTTAGTCTCTACTCCATCTTTATTCTTGTGTGTCTTTTAGACAGGACAAATTTTGGCTTGAAGCTTTTGTGGTGGGTTGATGTCCCTCTCCCTCCACTGGAAATCCTGTTTGGCTACAGGAGGTGGCCTTTGAGATTCCATCTTATACCTGTCAGAATAGCTAGGGAGCCTTTGGGGGTGACCCTTGCTGAGATTCCTACGAAATGGGGCTATGGAGCCTGAAGAAGTCACCTGCTGTTCACCACAGTTTTAAAATTGTTCACTGATGAGCTCAAAATGGATGACAGTACCTTCTGTGACCTGGAACAGCCCTCTTCCCTGGCTGACTCACTTTTTGAAATCATTATTTTATCTTCTTTGTTTTATAGAAACAGCTTTTCTAGAGGTAGATGTGTTTGTTCTAGGAACCTGCCAGGATTTTCTTTCCTCCCTCCCTCCCTCCCTCCCTCCCTCCCTCCCTCCCTCCCTCCCTCCCTCCCCTCCCTTTTCTCTCATTTCATGCTCTTCACTATCACTATTACAAAGTTTTCTACATCTGGTTTTCAGTTCTAAATATCAAGCATGCATTTCTAGAGTGAGCTTCTGTTATCAGTGACAAAGCGTTTCATAATAGCCACAGAATCTTATTGGCATAAGATAACGGGGAATTTATGTCTAAGGTCTGGGATCTGACTCAGATCTGTAATATCCATCAGCTTGCATGTTCACCTGGATGATTGCCCCAAGTTAATTTTTGCCTTTTGTGACTTCTTTTCTTTATAGTATCAAAGAACCAAGAGCTATGGCACACCATTGAAGCCCATCTAGAAGATTTTCTATGGCCAGCTCATATGACTGAGTCCAACATTAATGGGTAGTTAATATTTCCCAAGTAACTTAAATTGCTACAGCTTTCCTCTTAAAATTATCATCAGTATACAAGACATTACTAAAAAACAGTGTTTACAGTCAATTTAATTTAGCTTATGATTTGATAGGTGATACCTTTGGAAAAGCATGGTCTATACTGTACTTGCTTTAGATATCTCAGTGGTGAGGTCAGATGGTAGGAGAGACAGCAGTTCACTTAAAGATTCAGTCAGAGACATAGCTTAGTTGCAAGCTGATACTGCCGTTGGGCAAAGATTCAGTTGTTCTGTTAACTAGAAAGTCTGTAAGCATCAGGGTCATAGGACAAATAGACTTCTGACTTCAGAGGTCACTATGTGGAGACTGCAAAAGCGACAGACCTGCAGAGATGGGTTAGTCAGAATATTTGCCATGCTAGCATGGAGACAGGAGTCAATCCCTAACATCCTGTAAAGGGATGTATACTTACAGTGCTAATATTGTAATGCAGATAGGAGGATTCTGGGGTTGTCTGTCTAAGCAGTGAGGTACAAGTTTAGTCAGAGACCTTGACCAAAAAAGCTTAAGATAGAATACTATTGAGGATACACCTGGATACATTCACTTCTGCTGTCTAGGAATACGATTTCGCATGCCAACATTCACACCTACCATGAAGGGAAGGGCAGAGAAAGCCTACTTGGATGCTTTTCATTGGTTATTGAAACAATCATTTCTGTGTTGTTTGTCTGAGACAGGGTCTAATTATGAGGCTCAGGTTGTCCTTGAACTTCATGTGCTCTGTGAGAGCTACAAGTTCTGTGCGGCCATGCTCAGCTGTCATTAGGATTGTTTAAGTCCGATACATTTTGTAGAGAGAGCGTTAGCTTTGCAGGCTGTCTCTCACTAGCATCAAGTTTGCAGTGTCAAGAAAGACACCAAGCCTATAAGGGCGCTTCAATACCCTGTACTCATCAATAGACTATTTTAAGGATGGGGCACTGGCTTAGAAGAAAACTCTTCTGTCTGACCTCCTAAATCCTTTACATAACATCCAAAAAGAGCCCAAGGAAGCAACCCTGCTGCTCAGATGATTCCAGCAGCTATCTTGATACTATGGTTGAGGTGTGTGCTTTCTGTTCTCACCGATGGCCAATGGCATGTTAAATACAAGTAATTAGTATTTCCCCCAGAATTTGTTCCTTTACTGTAATAAAAACACCATAGGAAAATGTATGTGATGGAAGAAGAGTTTATTTTAGCTTATGGTTCCAGATGGACAGAGTTCATAATGGCAGAGGAATCATGGCAGCAGGCAGTCAGAGCAAGAAGCTAAGATCACATAGTTGACAGCAAACAAGGAGAGGAGTGAATTGCGAGTGGGGTGAGACTATAAACACCCGAAGCCTACTTCCAGGAGTACTTCTTCCAGTGAGACTTTTCTTCCTAAAGGTTGCATAACATCTTGAAACAGCAAACAAACTCAGGATCAAGTGTTCAAATACTTGAGTCTATAGGGAGAATAATTTCTCATTCAAATCATCACACCGCTCCTGTCAGGACCTCCATCCTCCTCCTTCCTCCCTCCACCTCTCCTCCTCTCCCTTTTTGTTCTGCTTTTGTTCTTTACTGTCCACGTCTTCTTCCAATTATGAATTCTAAGTTGTCTCCTGAGACTGAGAGAACACTCCTGTCTTCATTGTCACACCATAATGGAGGAGCAAACTGCAAAATGGCTCCAGTGAGATCAATGAGAAGCTGCCTCCTGTGTCTTTGATGACAAAAACGTCGGTCTTCGTGGTTTCTGGCTCAGTTTCCCGATTACCTGCCAACCTACCAAACAGCTCTTTGTCTTGATACTTTATCTGTGAAAGTCAATTAGTCTCAAACTCTTCCTATACAGTGAAGCCCAATCCCCAGACACTGGCCTCCGTGCATTGCCATTTCCTGATTAGAGACTCAAGGTCCTGGTGGTTACACAATTGCACTTGGGGTCTAAATTGGCATTCAATTTTTATATACTTGTTTAATTTCTTAATAAAAATACTTATTGTGGTTTGTGTGCTTTCACGTGTATGTTCAAGTATGAGTGTGCATGCCTTTACATGTGCATCTGGATGCAGGTTCATTTGGAACCTGAAGGTCAACTTCAGGTATCATTTATCAGCTTCTGTCTTGCCTTTTATTCTTTTGTGACATGATCTAACATTGGCTTGCATCTCACCACACAGTCAAGACTAGATAACTAGAAAGCCACCGGGATCCACCTGTCTCCATGTCCACATGTAAGCAGTCCTGACTCTCATGTGGGCACTGAGGTCAAAGTTATGTCCCTGTGTTTGCCCAGTGAGCCCTCTAGGGACTGAGCTATCCCTCAGCCCACCTTTTCCTGCTTCAATGAACATTTTCGTTCCTTAGCAATGTGCTTGAATAAGAGGGAGATTTTGCGTGTAGTTTTTAGTATATTTTATTTTCAATCATGGCTGCATCCAGAGAGACAGTTGTTTGGGTTAATTCCCAGTCTACCAGATTACTGGAAACAGAAGTGCTAAATCCATTTTCCACACTCATGTTGGAGTTGTGGCTTTACAAATTTAATACAAGCCTATAGCTTTCATGCTTAAAATTTGCAAGCACCTCCTCATCACCTTCTAAACCAAGCTCCTAAATGCCATGCACTGGCACGCTCTGGAGGCTGCTCCTGCCAGTCTTCCGACCTCATTCTGAATGCCCCCTTTTCTTTCTTTCCTTCTCAATAGCACAAAATTGCTTGCAGCTGAGATGAACCAGGCTGCTCCACGGCCCAGCGCCTTACTCTTGCTACTTCACTTACCCAGAGACTTTGCAATTTTCACTAGCTTCTTCAGATGAATAAAGCTACTTACATTAAGTACCAATTCTAGGAAACCTTGCTTGAAAATCCTGTGACAGACACACACACACACACACACACACACACACACACACCAAGCTAGAGATAGATAGATAAATAGATAGAGAATAGAGAATGAAAATATATTGTGTTTATCATCGCTACAGTTACAGACGCTGAACCATGAAGAGTTTTATCCTTTTTGCATGTACATACTCCAGATCTGACTATACTTTTAGTTTTAGTTTGAGGAGGGGCTGTTACTTTAACTTAAAGTCTGCCAGAGAGTAGAGGATTATCTTAGGACCCAGCGCTTATAGGGATACATTCTTCAGTGTCTGTCTGATCTGCTTACACTTGTATCATACATGGTTTTAATATTATATTTAGAATTTAGTAATCTGCTCTGAGGGAATACTGACCACCAATTATTCAACTATTTGTCTTACATTTGAAACTTTCTTTCATTAACAAAGACATCTATTTTTGCTATTGTATTTTATAAAGGCTCATTTGTTTATTACTCTGTGTATAGCTGTTTCTCCCATTCAGGCTAATGTGAAAGACATGCACTCAAGAACCTGCATATGCCAGAAGAGGGCATCAGACTTCTGGTGCCTGATACAGGTGGCTTTGAGTTGCCTGCATATGCTGGAAATAGAACCTGGGTCCTCTGGAATATCAATTTGTGGCCTTAAACACTGAGACATCAGACATCTTATTGTTGTATTATAAACACTGAATTAATTTTTGCATTTAATAGAAAGTTGAGAAGTAGCAGAATAAAGCTGGCATGAATTCTTCATAAGGTCAGTGCTGGAAAGTTACAGAGGACAATTAAATTTTCAACTATATAATAAATGCTACCTTTCTCCCCCACCACCCCAGAATATTCACTAAGCATGAATAGAAATTTAAAAGAATGTTACCCATTTAATGTTGTACAGAATATCATGCTCACTAATTCTTTGTCATCCTGAAAGGGCTTTGGAAGCAAGAGACTCATCTATGTAAGGAATTTGCCCTATTTTGACTTAAAGCATACCTTGAATAGCTCTCAAATATGCAATTTCACACATCTTCATGATACAATGAATTGGAAACATAGCATTCCAGACTGCTTAATCCACTTTACTAACCTGACATGTTTTTGTTTGTTTGTTTGTTTTTTAACATGGAAAGGGTTATTTTTAGAAGATTTTACCTTCTCAATTGATATTTATGTAATTAAGGTCTCAGCTTGTTATGCTTGTACATTTCTACATTATTTTCGTTTTGCCTGAGCACCTGCTTTAGCTCACAAGCCCATGGCCCTGTTTCTGTCAGAAATAGTTTCTGCACTTAGGCAGTGCTTCTCAGCTTTGTTGGAACAGATTCAATGCAGAGTGTGAGGATGTAGCATGGAGCTCCATTCTCTTTAAGGATGATTGCTCTCTGTCCTGTGTCTGCACTCTCGCTGGTTACTTTCCTACTAATGCCTCACTGTGATACTTTTTAATGCATCTTGATCCATTTATTTTTGGTTCTTAGACCTGCTGGTTGATTCCCGTGCCCACTGCTCCCTAATGTCTTCTAGTATTACACATTCACAATACTGCTTTCTTCCTCTCCTTCTCCGCCCATCCCTTCCCCATAACTCCCCTTCCCTGACCTTCTGTTCCATTCCCTCCTGTCCCCTCCCCTCTCCTTAATTCCCCTTCCCTGACCCTCTGTTCCATTCCCTCCTGTCCTCTCCCCTCTCTCCTCCCCTCTTCTTAACTCTTCTTCTCTGCCTTCATGTTCCATTCCCTCCTGTTCCGTCCCCTTCTATCCCCCCTCCTCATTCTTTCCTGTCCCCTCAGTGTCCCCACTCCTCTCCTCCCCCTTCTCTTCTTGCAGCAAATGACATGCTGGCCTTGAACTCACTGAACTTCTGACCCTCCTAAGTTCTGTGGTTTGCAAGTGTGGACTCAGGAATGCAATAGCATTGTTTTCTGAGTAAAACTGGGCTTGGCATAGTTCTATTCAGAAAGGTTTAAAAAATTGTATAAATACGCTTTTATTTCCTAGTAATGTTAAGATATCTATTTTAAATAATTCAGAACACCACTTTCACACTCTCATTTCATTTTATTCACAAACTGTCTCTTTCCGCCTAATTCTTATCTAATTTGTGTTTCTGGTTGATATTTCAATAGACAGCGATAACACAATGTAATAAACATGGTTATTTTCCATCTGAAACTCAATTTCCAAAGTGAAATATGAAGGAAATTATGTTAAACTTTTAGTGGAGTCATTATTTAATTTTATTGCTAGTCTTTGTGAGTTCCTCAACTCAAAAAATAAGTTATACTATGAACCTGAAGAATTCATCTTATGGATAACTATGCAGACGTTTAATAAAAACCACATTAAATGTGAACATTTAAATTTAGAAGTGAAAATAAACATAACCTAAAGACTGAAGGTAGCATTTACTCTCTTGGAAGTGTGTAAGGCTGAGAGATTAATACTAGCCAGCTCATTTGCACAGTGTGTACTCCAGGCTTTTAAGTGATGTGTCATATGTTGATAACAATAAAATATCCATGGAAACAAAACAAGGATTCAACTCAATTATTTTTTTGTGGCAATATATTTTGGTTAGTACATCAGACTTGACAAACAAAAGGAACTCCTAAAAAAAAACAGGCATACACTGTGCTGTGAACATTTAAAATGTCAATATTCATAAACCAAATTATGTTTTGGAGACATGTGATACAAAGCCAACATTAGGGATTTGAGATATGAAGAAGGAAATATCTAGTCACTGGTGCACATTTTCAGTTGGATTTGATGTTAGACATCTCACTAAATGAGCTGAAACTCTTTCCAGTTACATGTTATAAAACAAGTTCATGTACAAGTAATTTAATTTACATGTGTGGGGAAAGCTCAGCAGTGCTCTGTATGGCGTTAGGTGTCCTCACCATATCACAAAAGCAATTAGATTACACCGGAAGCCAGCTGTGCAGCCGGGAGATTGCTTTTATCTAAGTGATAAAATCCTTGTAGGGTGTGAACAATGCTGGGTATAAAATGTAACGTTTTAATGAACAGCATAAAAGATGAATAGAATGAGCGCCAGGAAGGGCACAGAGAAGGAAGAGAGTGAGAGATGGTTGCAGTTGGTTGTAGCAAACTATTCACCTACAGTGACTTTTAATCAGAAAATGATTTCTACATCATTTAATTAATTTAGTAAGTATGTGATCTCCATTTATCATTAGCCACTCTGGGAAAATTAGGAGGCTATAGATCTTACTGAGAACAAAGGCAGACCTGATGTTACCAACCTTAGTCTTTACCGAGTTAGGTCAAGAGGGATCTAGGTGAGAAAGTTAAGGCAGGTGTGTGCACAGAGGCACAGGCTCACAAAGAGCCTTGCTTTGAGTCATTCTTTGCACCCTGTTTTGATGCACTCTGCTGACCAGATCATGTTCACATGGATTAGCTCGTGCCATTTGGACCGAGTTTGCCCACAATAGGGTCATGTAATTATTGGAACAATTTCCATATCTATGGAAACCAAGCAAAGTGCAACTTTATTGACTTCTTTGGCAGTAAAATTTCGGTAAACACATGGGACTTGAAAAAAAAAAAACAGTTAAGAATCTCCTTTTTTGTGGCTGAATGATATTGCCTGAATAAGAAAATCTAAACTGAAATAATAATATTCAATATTTTGTCAATATTATTAAAGTATGGTATGTTTTACTTATCAAGTTTTGAGACTTTTAGCATCTCAAGATTACCCTGTGATTTTATATATAAAATAATTCCAAACTTTGTTAAAATGGACAGCACAGAACTAAAAACTCTGACCACAAGACACTATTTATGCAAGCAAAATACAATATTATTTCCTATCTAAATTACTTGCAATCACTGCTATTAGTTAAGTGTTTTGCATGTGCCAAGCCTCTGATAACTGTTATTATTGTGATTTCATTGATTACATCAACTCTTTGCTATATTTAAGCTGAATATTGATGGACACATTTAAGACTATTGATTTTTGATGTCATATGATCCTATGTTTGTATAGCACAATAATTATTTCAAAAGTTTTATCTATTTTTCTATCTATCTATCTATCTATCTATCTATCTATCTATCTATCTATCTATCTATCTATATGTTTGAAAAGAATAATTGTTATCTCAATGTTCAGGAAGCAAAGGATGATTAGAAAGACCAGATGGAAAACAAAGTGTTTTCTTGGTAATCAGCATTTTATTAACTTCCTTTTGCCAGTAGCTGTAATTCTTATAAGAATATAATGCATACACTTGTAGAATGCCATGGCAGAAGCCAAAGTGCCATTTAACGGGCCAGGAAACAACCTAAATATGAAAAAAAAAGCCATCATGAAATAGATGCAATTAAGTAGAGTGGTATTTATACGTCTTAAAACGTTATTGTGTTTGGAATAATTGTGAGCAAGCTGTCTTAGTTAAGGTTTCTATTGCTGCGACGAGACACCATGACCACAGCAACACCTATAAAGGAAAGCGTTTAATTGGGACTAGCTTACATTTCAGAGTTTTAGTCTATTATTGTCTTAGTGGGAAGCATGGCAGTAAGCAGGCAGACATGGTGCTGGAGAGGTAGCTGAGCGTTTTATGTGTGGATTGGTAGGCAGCAGGAGGGAGGAGGACCACTGGCTTGGCTTGGGCACCTGAGACCCCTAAGCCCACCTCTAGTGACAGACTTCCTCCAAAAAGGCCACAACTCCTAATGCCACCCCCTAAGCCTCTCCTCATATGAGTCCAAGAGATCCGTTCTTATTCAAACTGCCATACATGAATTCTTTTTTGTAACCAAGTAGCTTCATTCTACTGTGAAATGATCTTCTAAAAACTGGTTCACTCTTTCTGTGGCCATTAAAGCTGTTCAGCTGCAGGTGTCATGTGACACAGCACTCTGTGATATGAATAGTGTCAATATGTTTTTTCTGATACCTTAAGGTATGAAAGGCAGATGATCCACATTTTTCGAGTGTCTAGTTTTCCTTATTTCTAGCCATTTTGATATTTTATTTAAAAATTACATTAAAATTGCCAATATCTTTAAATTTTCTTTCTTTGGATATTGCATTATTTTCCCCTCCTCTGATAATGGAGCATAGGCTTAGATTTTTTTTAATCTACTTTTAATAAAGGGTTTCAAATGCTTCCACTCCTATCCCCAGCCTACTATCCAAAGGCAGGGGAGAAAAGATGGTAAATAGAACAGGGGCTGTGGACCTGTTTAGAAGTAGTTTTTTTGGGGGCGATTCCAATCTCTCTGTTTTAGGATACTAGCAGTCCAGTTCAGCAGTACCAGGGTACCAAACACAAATCAGCAGTAATGGCACGATCCAGCAGAAACTGCCAGGCCTCCGCAAAATTGACACAAGTCAGCAGAAGAGACCAGAATTAAACAGGATGGCAGGCAGAAGTTCCTTGCTGTGCCTCTCTCAACAAAGTGAAGATCGGCAAAGATGAAGACACAAGACCAAGGAAGCATTGCAAAAGTCAGCTCTGCAAGCTCCCCGTCACTGTCTGTTGCATCCTATTTATACCGTCTCCAAATATCAAGTGTCCTCTTATGGGCTTTGCTTCAGCAAAACACCATGTGAGTCTGCATCCTATGACGCAACCGGAAACTTCCACTTCAACATAGTCTTGTGGAAAATAGGTTGGAGTGCAGAACTGTGGTTTAGAAATTAGCTTGGTTAAATAAATAAAACTTTCTGGATCCCATTTGCCCCTTCTGTTGATCAATGTGTTGTAGTACATGACAGAAATCCATAGTGGTTGGGATGGAGGTCAGAGATGCCATCAACTGCATGTAGTGACATGAGAGAGATGAAGCAGAGGCTGTAACACTGTAGAACTTTACCTGAGTAAGGGAACAACAGCCTCTGAAAGTCAGAAAACATGGGAAACTGTAAAACAACTAAAAAAGGGTTAATGAATAAAAGGTTAAAAGTGGGGTTGGGGAGACAGCTCAGATGTTAAAAGCATTCACTGCTTTTGCAGAGAACCTGGGCTTCATTCCCAGAATGCATATGGCTGCTCAGAACTACCTGTAACTCCAGTGTCAGGGAATTTGCCTACCACTTCTGTCCTTCATTGACACTGCATGCACATGGTACACTTAGATACACGCAGGCATCATTCATACATATAAAGTAAAAATAAATCTTTCAAAAGGCCAGAAGAATTTACATTTGTTAAGGTTTATTCTGATTTTTATAGCATTAGTTAAAGTTAATAATGTAATTAAGTTTTCATGTCCTTTTAACTAATGTAATGCTAGATTTAAATTCTTGTTTAAAAAATTAAAAAAGATGAAGTTATCATAGGAAGATCTAATTGATATGGGAAATAAATAGATTGGTGAAACTCATGCTATAAGTTCAGAGAAATTTAAATAAATCACATTTGAAATGTGTTTTATACTTTTATAAAATGCATAATGGTGTTGGTGTGGGGTGCATTAGAACAAATGAGAAAAAAAAATCCTTAAAAGTTTTCAGGGCATTGACATAAATGTATCAGTCAGTTAGAATACTTGACAGTTTGTTGGAGATGCAGCTCACTGAGGCTGGCCTAGCATGCACAAATCCCTGAGTCTTATGCCCAGCACCACACAAACCAGGAATAGTGGTGTTTGTAAACCCAGTAGTTGGCAATAGAATCAGAAATACCAAAAGTTCATGGTGATCCTTGGCTACATAGTTAGTTCAAGGTCAGCCTGGGAAACATGACACTCTGACCCAAGAAGAGAAATTAGCTGAAAGTAAAAGCATGTGCTTCAGAATGTAGCAGCACATTGGAAACCTTGTAGGGACTCACTTTTTTAAAAAAAATATTATTTATTTGTTATTATTTATACAAGTACACTGTAGCTGTCTTTAGATACAGACCATAAGAGTGCATCAGATCCCATTACAGATGGTTATGAGCCACCATGCGGTTGCTGGGAATTGAACTCAGGACCTCTGAAAGAGCAGCCAGTGCTCTTAACCACTGAGCCATCTCTCCAGCCCAGGAACTCACTTTAAACATGTAATATTCAGTCAATATTAGTGTGTGATGATTTCTAAGGGTATTAAATGAGTGAGGTGACTTAGACATTTTCTGTAAAGACTAATTAAAATTTGGCTATGTTAAATCCTCTTTAAAGATAGACATAGGTACACACAGAGGCACAAACACACACAAACACACACATGCACATGTGCACACACATACACACACACTAGAGGCATAAAGTTTTGTCTTTATATTATTTCTATATGCATTCATTCCATTGACTATAGCTTATATAAATACTACTAATCTCCTAACAATGAGGTTCAATTTCAGTTACTTTTTGACTAGTTATGATTAACTGAAAACAGTAAACATTCAGCCTTTCCGTACATACACTCCTAGGTTAAAGAATCAGACATACTGCAAACCCATCATCATACTTCAATTTTCTTAGAGGTGGGTCAGTGTGGGCATTACTCACTTCAGAGAGCAAAGTGTCCAGTTGTGTTGTTTCCTTGTTTCTTGGAGGTAAGTTGACACGCCATTGTGTAATTCACCAAGGGTATTGGCCACCAGAGGCAACAGTACAGCAAACACATTTAAAGTGGAAGAAGTGTGTTTCAGCAGGAACAGCACATCTTTAATTGGTAAATGAATTTCTGGAGGAACAATCATAATTCATTCTCTGCTTCCATAGCCATTACTTCCAGGAAGTGACTGATTCCAGGCCAGGGGCTCCGTTTGTTGTTGTACATGAGTGATCAATTTTGCTGACACAAATTCTCTGTTTTGAGATTATGTCCATTCTCTCTTCAGTCATTGTCTCTGTTAGTGCATAAGAAGTATACTGCCCGACTGGGTGTCATAAGACTGCTCACCTCTCTCCTAGGTGTATTCAGTTCAACTGTCTAGTCAGTGTTTCTGGAACAAATTTTTCATCAGTGTTGTCCTAAATTCTAGAGAATAACACACACTTTCCTAAGAATCACTTCTTGTCAATCTTTAGTTACAATGTGAAAAAAATTACAATTTTGTTTTTTATTACCTATGCATGTGTTTTGCATGCATGCATGTATGTGTTTATATGTGTGTGCTCTTATATGTGCACCCCCATGCAAGTGATGGCCTACAGTTGATATCTGGTGTCTGTCTGGATTTTTTCCCCATCTTGCTGAAGCCAGGGGTACCTGAGTCTGATAGTTTGGCTAGCAGGGATTCCCTGTCTCTGCCTTCTGCATTTCCTATGTTATAAGTGGGACGCCATACACAAGCTTTTAATGGTCTTTTGAACCTCCGGCTGCTAAAGGAAAATATACATACATGTATGCATATCCCAACACATATGTACCCACACACATGTAAACAGGCCAGAGGAGAACTTGCTGGAGCAGGTTTCTCTAGTTCTTGGAAGTCAGTGGATCCCCATCCCCATACAGTGTTTTTTGACATCCAGCACACCCATGTCTCAAGAGTAAATGAAGAACTGAGATTTGGTCCCAATAGCCATTAGCATGATGTAACAGTAGGCATCCTCCAAAAAAAAAAATCCCAAAGCAACCTGCAAAAGACAGGTTTTTCACTAGTTTCCCTATATCTGCAGCAACATAGACCAGTGCATCTGACTATTAAGTTCTGGCAACTTCCAGTGTGCTCATGGCCCGTCACCACCACCAGTACCAGCTGGACAAGTCTCCCCTGTTTGTTCCTAATTTTTCACCATTCTGCATTTAGCAAGGCAGTGCCCATTATGGCACCCTGGAAATCCTCTAAACTTGGGCCCTCTAGGTGCCTCAAGTGCAGAGCCGTGACCACGAATGAAGAAGAGAACTATCAGAGCCCAGCAACCTGCCCGCTGGCTCAGTAGAGAAAGAAGTCTGACCATGAGGTCTCACCAGGAATAGATTCACCATAAGATCCCAGGACCTGAGACTTCTACCCCAGCAGGGAGCTTGCTTGACCCAAACAGCAGGAATCACACAGTGGCTGCAGACTTTCAGACCTGAAACTGAGGAGACTTGCTGGTTTTAGAGGTTTACAGCCCCAGCTGAAAGAACATGCTGAAGAGGAGATATGGCTCCTCCTGATACTCCTAGCCCATACAGCTGTCCCCAGCTGGCATCTCAAGGCTCTCTGAGAGCTTTCGTGCTATGTCACCTTCTATTGTTTGTGATTGCTAGTATGCCATAGCTACCAATAGTTCACATCTGTTTCATTTAAACCCATGTGACAACTTTTCTTTTATCTCATTCAAGGTTATCAATCCTGAATGATATTAAAGTATCACCCTTTATGTACTCTTTAATAATGGCCTACTCCATTAATGGAGGAGGGTGTGATGAGAACCCAGTAAGAAACAGAAGACTGTATTTCAAGTTGTGTCCTTCCTACCATATGCAGTATGGAGGCAGAACTCAGGTGCTCAGACTTGACAGCAGTTATATTTACTGGCTGAGCTATCTCCCTGGTCCCAGAGTTTAGTGCTATTTTAAGAGAAGACAATTTTTTTAGACTATTTAATCACTAATGTGTCAAAACAACATCAGTTTTCCTCAAACCATGGCAATAAAATAATAGATGTATGACCATTAATCATACAAACTCAAATGTGAAGGAGCAAAAGTATTTTTAACTCTCCAAAAGCCATGTGAATGTTCCCTTAAAACCTGCTTGTAAGAAAGGTCAGCACGGCTCTAAAAGTAGAAGCCGGCATGCAGTGAGCAGGCCAGAATTCTTTCCTTCTTTTTCCCCACAGTGGAGGAGTTGATGTTTTAGGATCAACTTCTGCTCAGAGATTTAGGCATGCCCCAGGTCAGAAGGCAAGCATCAATATGAGAAAGCCGTATTATGGAAGGGTTTTTTTTTTTTTTTTGTTAAATTACCAAGCTACTTCATCAATTTTAAAACATATTTCTGCTTAGTGATGATTTTACTTTAGTCTAACTGCCAAAGTGATAAATAAAGGAACTCACTGAAAGAACTTTTCAGAAGATGAACATAAAAATAATCAAATATGAATTAAATACTTTGAATCCCAGTAACAACCTTTTAGTTGTTTCCTTTCCAAAGCATCTGAAAACCACCAACTTTCTGTACTACAGTTGAGAAAATCAGTGTGGATTAAAGTCACTTACTTCTCTAACGTGGCAGCTAGTGTGTTTGGACAGTGGGTAGCCGTGATGGTAGAAGATACACATGAAGAAAGACAGAGACTCCTATCTATACCTTAGCAGTTGTACATGCGAGTCTTCACAAAACTAGAATTGGTAACATAATTTGAGTCTGTTAAACTTGGGTAGAAATACTCTTTCAAGTTTGGGTATGATGCTCTCACCAACTAGAGATCTGGTCACAGCTTAATTTCTAGGCTAAAGGGTAACACCATCTTTCCTCAACTTTTCCTCTGTGCACCAATATGTAAACTAACATGAAGATGTCTAGTAAATTATTGGCTATATCAGTTATCAGGATGTGATGGTTTATATGTGCTTGGCCCAGGGAATTGCACTATTAGAAGGTGTGGCCATGTTGGAGTAGGTTTGTCACTGTGAGTGTGGGCTTTAAAACCCTCATCCTAGCTGCCTGGGAGCCAATAATCTGCTAGAAACCTTCAGAAGATTTAGACCTCTCAGCTCTGCCTGGATGCTGCCATACTCCAACCTTGATAATGAACTGAACCTCTGGACCTGTAAGCCAGCCCCAGTTAAATGTTGCCCTTACAAGAGTTGCCTTGGTCATGGTGCCTGTTCACAGCTGTAAAACCTTAACTAAGACATAGGGTATTAAAAAGTGTGTGTGTGTGTGTGTGTGTGTGTGTGTGTGTGTGTGCATGCACCCACATGTCTGCATAAAGATGCATATGTGTGTTTGTGTGTTTGCATGAGCATTTGTGCACATGTATGTGGAACTTAGAGGGCAATTTTAATTATTATTCTCAGAAACATTATTATTTACCTCTTTCAAGACAGTCTCTTCTGAGCTTTGAATTCATCTATTAAGCCAGGCTGACTGGTTGGTGAGCCCAGGGATCTACTTGTCTTCCCTCCTCAGGTCTGAGATTGTGACTGTGCACCACCATAGCCAACATTTTCCCAAGCATTCTGGTGCTAGAACTCAATGCCTCATACTTTAAATGCAAGCACTTTACCAACTGATTTATCTCAATAGTGTCTTTAGGAATTATTTTAATGTGCTGAATGGATACGCTGTTGATATGAGTATCATACGTCTGTATTGCCACCAGACTGTTGGCAAGCTTGCTAGTCTAATGGCAGAATCCTTTTTGAAAGAAAATACTTAAATAAAGTTTTGTAAGAAACCTAAGTGTAGAAACTAGACAAAGGGCAATAATTCCTTTGTAAACACTTTAAAACTGTATGAATCTGCAAATATTTTCTTCTGGGTTGATTTTTCTCATCTTTGCAATAATAGTTCAAAGCTGTGTTTCTATCCAGGCACCTTCTCTTGAAGATAACTCATATACTTAACATTTTGAGGTGAAACTTTTTCAACGTGAAGCTGTTATTTCTCTACTTCCTCCAAATAAATTCCAACCGTATGTTTGGTTTTTGTATCTCAGTAAATGGGAAAGTCAATGTTGTTTTCCTAATATTTTTTAGATTGCACGTGGGTGCGCGGGCATGTGTGTGTGTGTGTGCGTGCACACACACACACACACACACACACACAAATCACATACACACATGTTTTGATAAGTCAACTTTCTATCTCATATGGAATCACTCACATCCCTTTAATGGCAAAATGGATCATTTCAATAATAATAGCTCACAGCTTTCAAAATAAAATTCAAGGTAACCCTGAGCGTATAGTTTATATACTATGCTTTCTGATTATAATTTGCAATATAACCTAATTTAAAGTTTCCCATTTGTTTTGGTAAATTAAATAGTGTAAGTTTTTAGTTCTTCAAACATGCCATACATGCAAAATGCCTCACCATCTGTAGTGCATGCCCATGTCTGGCATGATGCCCACACAAGGTACACATCATCCATTTGTCATCTGAATTACCTTCTAGGTCAGTGGTCAGAAATACACTTAAATTAGATTAATCTAGAAACTTTTACACATATATGAGTGATGATATAAAATTATTTCTAAAGAGTTATATGTTGAAGGCTTTGTCCCTGGATAATGACGCAGAGGTGATTGGTTCATGTATCAACCCATCGATAAGTTTAAAAGTGATTAGGTAATATTAGGACTAATTGTAGGAAGTGGGTCACCTGTGTGATGTTGGAAGGTATGGCTGGGCCCTGATGTCTGTGAGCATTTCAGTCACCATCAGATGTACCACATGCTGCACTGCCATATGGCTCTGTCTCACTTCAAGACTGAATCTCTACAATCAGATGATGATGGGATGAATGTTCTGGAACCTTGAACTAGAACCATGTTTTCTTCCTCTCAGTTGCTTTTTGAGACATTTTGTCACAGTGTTAGAAACTGGAGTGGATCAACTTCTGCTCTGCTAAGTGGCTCATGGCTCAATTTCTGCTCTGCTGCACTTATCAAAATTGCCTCCTTGGATTTCTCTACACAGCCCGCTGGGACCTCCAATTCAGTGCTGGTGGCTGTCTTCCAGTTTCATGGCATCTACCCACCACCTGCTTCAAAATTATCTTGAAGACTTACTGAGTTAATTTTTTGGAAGCATATACCCTCAGATGTTTTCATGCAAGTTTTTTTCTGCTTTCTTTCTTTCTTTTTTTCTTTCTTTCTTTCTTTCTTTCTTCTTTCTTTCTTTCTTTCTTTCTTTCTTTCTTTCTTTCTTTCTTTCTTTCTTTCTTTCTTTCTTGTCGAGGTCCTGAACGTTGCATTTATAAACAACTTCTCTAGGAATCTAGATACTTTTAGAACGTATAAGAAGAATGGCTCCTTCCAGGTATAATGTTTGGTCCAGATTGTAATGTCCTTGTACAGGAGTTGAATGGTTTTTATAATAACAGTCTCAAACAGGTATGTGTTCACTGTGTCTTGTATTACCTAACACTTTGTATAGGTAAGAGAAGATGCTATAGAAAATTCTAATAGATTAAAAACACTGAAAGAACATGATTAATTGTAATTGTGTTTATAAACACACACATAAATATGATGTACATTATTATATTTATGTGCTTGTTTTGTGTGTAGGGATATGAATGTGTATGTTCAGGTGCATGTAAAACTATGTATACCCGTGAGTGGAGACCAGAGGTCAATGTCTATTTTTTTCTTTATATTCCCTAACTTCTTCTTTTTGTTTGTTTTGTTTTGTTTTGAGACAGGGTTTCTATGTATAGCCCTGGCTGTCCTGGAACTCACTCTGTAGACCAGGCTGGCCTCAAACTCAGAAATCTGCCTGCCTCTGCCTCCCAAGTGCTGGGATTAAAGGTGTGTGCCACCAACTGCCCGGTTTATATTCCCTAACTTATTTGAGTCTCTGTGTGTGTCTGTGTGTCAGTGTGTGTGTGTGTGTTTGTGTGTGTGTGTTTGTGTGTGTGTGTGTGTGTGTGTTAGGCAAGGTATCTCACTAGCTTGGAACTTACTAAGGAGGAGGCTAGGCTAGCTGGCCACTGAGCTTCAGTGTTACCTCTTTGCACTGAGAACACATATATTCACAACCACCAAACCAGGTTTTTACTTCTTTGCAAATGCTTTTTGCCGTTTTTTAAATCGTATTTTGAGATTATATTACAATTAAATTATTTCCCCCTTCCTTTTCTTCCCTCCAAGTCCACCATGGATCTGTCTTTTCTGTATTCATGGCGGTTGTGGACAGCCCTGGCCTAGTATTTTGATGCCAATTCCACTTTCCTGGGAGGGGCTGCAGAGGAGGAGTGAGTCAGTACACAGGTTGACTTCTTGTGAACCTTCTGCCCACCTTAACTTGTAAAATAAAGGCTAGAGCCAGTGACTGGGCAGTAGAAGCAGGGTGGAGAAAAGGTTTAGGGGAGGAGAGAGAGAGGAGAAGATGATGGAGGAGGAAGGTGACAGAGGAGCAGGAGGAAGAAGAACAATGGAGGAGAAGCACGTGGCCTGGAAAACTGCAAGTTATAAGGGATCTCATGGGTGGGGAATAGAGTAGTGTAGTGGTGAATCTGCCCGATCTAGGCGTGCAGCTTATCTTCATAATTATTGAGTTGTGTTTTCTTTGACCAGTTTCTATGACCAGTCTTATTGGGGTTGGAGATTTACCACAACACATGGCCTCTTTTGTAATTATTGTTTTACACACACACACACACACACACACACACACACACACACACTTGCTCATGTTTTGGCAGTCATTTTGGTGAAATTTTATGGACATAGCTTCTGACTTTACTAAGAGACACAATGTCATAGCCAAGTCCCTAATCCTCTGGCTCTTACAAATGTTCTGCCCCCTTTTCCAGAATGTTTCTTGTTCCAGAATGTACAGAAGGTTATTATCATCATCGTCGTCGTCGTCATTGTTACTAGTACTATTAATTATTATGTGAGTTTCAGTCCTTCTAATTGAAAGTTTTAAAGTCACATAGCAACTTAGAGGAAGGAAACATGTTTCTGGCTCAAAGTTCTAGAAAGTTTGGTCCATATTATTCATATTATTAGACAGTAAGAAAACAAAAATAGCCTTCTATCTTCTAAGGAAAGCAGCCTATAGGTAGATGACAAAAAAAAAATCGCCAATTTAAAAGGAACTGCAGAACAATGCAGAGACACTGTTCGGGGTTTACTTCATTCATGAGCCAATTTCAAATAGAACAATCACCATCATTGAACCATTTAGCACAAACTAAAATGGAGGCACACAGACGGTTTAAGAATGTTTTCTAGCTTTGTGTGGTTGGTGGATGCTCTGCATTAAGAACCCAATATGTGTTTGTTGCTGGGTCTCGATTATCAGGCCGTTGTGTGCGATGCAGCATGCTGTGGAGAAGGAGCAGTCCTTCATGTTATCTACATATGCTTATAAGTGCCTATTCATTTAGCTTACTAGCTTATCCTCATACTTCCTTAAACAGTGCATGTTCCTCTGATGGAGCTGAAAGTGTCTGTGGTACAAATGATTTGCTGGCTTGAAATGACAGTCACATTTTAAAATTTGCTTTCCTGCTTGCATTGATCTGGAAGCAGGGGGGGGGTCTTAAAAATAATGTTAAAATTCTGAATTGTTACTACGGTTAAAGCTGAGAGATGTGTCAGTTGGACCTACCATGGTTTTTCCTTTCAAGAGTCACCAACTCCTTTTGATGGCCAAAGGCCAAGCCTGACAGATGAATTACCCTGGAATTGATTTCAAGCATCAACAAGCTGAACAAAGAAAGTCCATGAGTCAGGAACTTAAGCAAGTGCGAAAATCTTCACACACACAGCTAAGACAGAGGAGCCTTGTAAAAAGTGAACAGCACTGGAGGTAGGGTTTGGTTTCTAAAAGGCAGAATGGAGGTAAAGGGCAATCAGAGGCAAGCATTGTGTCTGAGGAATCCTTGCAAGGGTTCATTTTAGAGTTGATTCTTAGTTTGATGCTGGCCTGTCAAGCTCATAATGTAAATGCAAAAAAGATTAAACCTAGTTAAAAAACAAAAACAAAAACAAAAAAACTGGTGTTCTTGTTTGCACAGATAAAGTTTCAATATTCAAGATAATGCAAATCAGACAAAATCCTAAACCATGCAAAGCAGAGGATGCATACTTATGTCTTCCTATAAGAATATCATTTTTGACATGTACAAAGTTAAAATTATTGTGAAGGTCTTTCCAAGGGTAAATTTTACTATGGTTGTGAATTATAAAGATTTGAATAGTAAACTAGAGAAACTGGATTTTCTGAGCTCTAATCTCTTAAGAACACAGTGAAGTAAATTTAATTGGCATAATTTTCTTTTCCTAGGGTCCTCAGCCTGTGTGTTTGAATCCTAAGTGGAAGGGGTAGGAGAGCAGGAGGGAGCTGTTCAGTTCATGAGTACTGAGTAGAGACCTTTTGGATCTGCTCGGAGACTTTCAGAATTGCACTTGGAACTTGACATGTACACACACTAGGACTTCAATCATGGAATAAAACTTCTTGTTCTGCATTATTATCTAGGATGATTCTGTATTGCTCTACAGGGTGGAGTAATCACTTAATTACGTAAATGCTTTGCTTAGCTCTGCTTTAAATTTGGGGAGCAATCTTTCTGCCTAAGCACAAGCAAAATTGAAGATGAAACTGGCAGCTATTAGACTTCTATCATTTTTGCAGCAGAGACTTCTGCCATATTCACTTCGAAATTGAATCCCTCAGAGAATAAAAATAATTCTCCTTTATTTGCAATCTGTTTATGAACATCTTGATCTTAGTAGTTAATGAAACTAGGGACATTATCAAATCTCTGTGGTCATAGACTGAAATATTTCTTAAGAACTGCCTGGCATGTGATACTTTTGAAGTACATTTTCCCCCTCACTTCCTCTTCTCTTTTTGGTCATTGTTCCCTTGAAAGGAACAGTTTAAACAACAATCCTACAAGCAGCCCTAATCCTCAATTCTCTGCAGGCTGAAGTAGCTGCAGCACACACCGGCACACAGTCTATGGTATTGCTGGATGCTTTCTTTTCCACATTTCAGTTTCTCTGAGTATGCTCTGTGACCTGAGATGTGGCCTAGGATACAGTTGATGGGCATCTTCTCTCCTTTGGGTCTCTGGTTGGAATATGCCAAATTGTCTCTCTACAGGAAAATAGAAAATAACAAGAGAGTGAAGTTACAGCGTTTTCTGCAGAATTCTTGCCTTTGATGGTAATTTTCTGATGTCCATTTTTTTTGTAGTAGAGCAGAAATATGGTTGGTAGCTGGTGTTTTTCAAATATGTTTTTCTTCAACTCCTTAAATGCTTCCTCCTGCAGAGCTCTTTGGTTAGGTAGAGTCACCTTCTCCACAGAGTCCCAGAATTCTCCCAGAGTTCCTTCCTGTTGTTACAAAACCTCATGAAATGACTCATACCTACTTAATCATCAAACTGTGATGCCGTATTTGTTTCAATGTAATGGATAAATACTGGCCAAAAAGAAAATTGAATTGTAGCATAGACATGAAGAGAGCTCATGGAATTCTCTATGTTTTGAAAAGGAGAAACTATATGAAACAGATGTTGAAAACTGTGGTGTATCTTAACAGAGCATGAGTATTAAAAAGCAAGTGGAACTAATTATACACATTGGTATTATTATAAAACAGAGCACAGATAAAATGAGAAGGGAAAGATGTTCATCTTTGCAGATTCACATTTCAAAAATGCATGCCTGATACTTGAATGCAGATAAAAAGATAATTATCTGGGAGAATAGATTTTTAACTTTAAAGATTGGCAAGCACAATGTAATGCAGGATGAAAGGGAATTGTTATTTCAGAGGGCAAAGATGTTGATGTGTTAACCAATACATACCTAAAGAGATGATCTCTGAAGGACAAGGGCTGACAACAGATAAAACCAAGCAATATAAGCATGTCAATTAGATACAATAAACTACTCACTTCAAAACAACAACTTCCAAAAGGAACTTACCCTTCATGGAAGACTTGAACCTGCAAGAAGCCTTGCTGAATATTCTGCCTATAAGGTTGAACTCAACCTAAGTCCCTTGGGCTAGAAAAACTGATAAAAAACAATATTCAGTTTTGAAGATTTGGAAAAGATACTTTTACTAGTATTTAACTGATAGGTTCACTCAAGAAACACACATATGTTCATTAATCTTACAGAGCATGTAGGAACCTGCAATCAGGTTTTCTTCAGGGCAAGTATGTTTGCTTTCTTCCCAGTCGATGGTTAGTTTTCCCTGTAATTTATTTTCAACATTATTTTTAGTAATTTGTTCTCTTTTGTTTCTCTGTGAGCTATTTCAGTCCTGGATTTGAACCAAGAAGTATTTTCAAATGACATAAATCTTGTTTTTTAAAAATGTCTTGGTGCATTCAACACCACTTAAAATTTTAAGTAATTTATGTCATAAATCATGCAACAATTCCAAAATTCACAATAACTACATATCACTATAATCAGTTAATTTATTTAATTGTGTACGTTTGTGTTAGCATGCCACAGCATCTGTGTGGTGACAAGAGGGCAAGCTGTGAGAGTTGGTTTGTCTTTTAGTGTCTGGAGCTCAGATCTTTGGGCTCAGTGATAAACACATTTAGTTACATCTTATCATTCTGATGAAGAGCATTTTAGTTTGTATTTTTGTTCTAACTTTGTATTTGAACTCACTAGAGGAATAGTCATTATTTCTCAGAAAATTATATTCACCATTTCTTTTTGTTTAAAAAAGAGAACCCGACAAAATCCCTGAGATACAATGTAAGTTCAATACCTGTTAGAAGAGACTCTAACTCAAAATAAACAAAGCAAATAACTAAACATATAAATAACCGAATTAATGTTATTAATGTGGGACTTTTATGTAATAGAAGTTATAATAACAATAATTTGATAATATTCAGAACAGGAGAGCCCAGGAATTAATCATCAGTTGATTTTGTGAATGAAGATAGTTCAACAATTAATAAATAAAGATAGGACAACAATTAATAAATGATAGCAGAACTACTAACTATATGCTTTACACTACACACTGTAGCAATGTGACGCTTTGTTTATATTTGATTTTTGTAACTTTTTCAGTTTTGTTACTTAGGTTCCAAATGTCCCACTTTTAAGAATCAGCATTTACAAATGTAGAGCACAAGAATCAGATAGTAAGCAGTGATAGCATAATGCTTAAAGATGGTAGAGTTGAAAACATCGTTGGGATACCATGTTGTCTTAGTGACCTTTTAATTACTAGAACACACTGTGGCCAAGGAAACTTAAAAGAAAGCTTATCAGGACTTACAGTTTCAAATGGTTTGAGTCCATGACCATTATGTGTTGTGGTGGGGGGAGGGCACTGCTGTCAGGCATGGTTTTAGAGCAGTAGGTAAGGAGTCCTTTATTTTGACAACAACCACCACCAGGCAGAGAACCAACTAGGAATTGTGTGAGTTTTTTTCAAAGCCCACCCCAGTGAGTTAACTCCTCCAACAAGGCCACACCTCTCAATCCTTTCCAAATGGTTCCATCAATCAGGGACCAAGCATTTAAATATATGAGCCTATGAAGGCTCATTGAAACCACCACACATAAGAAGGAGATTGGGACTAGAAGGTTTTTTATTGAAAAGATTGTATTTTATTTTTAATTATGAGTGTGGGTCTGTGCACATGGGTGCAGGTGCCCACTGATGCAAATGGAGTAAGAACTGTTGGAGCTGTATGATTGTGATGGTGGTGTATGTGGTGATGTGATTGTGATTTGGTGTATGTGGTGATGTGTTGTGATTGTGATTTTGGTGTATGTGGTGATGTGTTGGAGCTGTATGGACTGACTGGTGATTGTGAGCACTAACCTTGTGTTAGTGCTCAGAACTGAACCCAGGTCCCCATCCCTGTGGATGGAATCTGACTTATCTTATTGAGAATATTCTGGCTTACTTACCTAAAACGATCTGCAAGATTCAATATTTTAGTGTGCCCACCACAACCTTTGACTCCTGTAACCCCTTCTCAACAAAGATACTGATAACCACTGAGACAGTGAGCAGCCATTCATTGAGAACTGGGAGGTGTTATGTACTCCTATTTCAACAAGAAGACTGGACATGGCTTTTTAACCATTTGACCTGTGACGAAACCATCTTCAAGTCGTACCCAGCCTATGGGTTGCAGGCTGTTGCCACTGTTGCTTGAACCTCAAGCAACAACAACAATAGGAGAAATAGCAACAGCAAGAGGAACCACAACAGCAGCGAAAACCAGTGTGTGCTGCTTTAGTCATTGTTCCTGTGGCATTTTGTGTATCATGTAACAAGCTATTACTGTATAAACTATTATTTGAATATTGAAATGGCAAAAATGTTCCAGAATCTTGTACAATGAGTAGTAAAACTATTGAGGGCAATACTCGGGATGGAGCTAACCCAACAACTCATTTTGTTCCTAATATGAATAAGCATAGATCTGAAAAAACAATTATGGCTTCATATTTATCAGTATAAAGAGGTTTCTAATAGAACCTGGAAGATGCAGTAAAAATAAAAGATAAACACAGATGTATGTCACAAGCTTGTAAGAATGTATAACTGGAAGGTATTCGAGTCCAAAGCATACATGATCAGAGTTTTGCAAATATTAAAAAATTGTGAAGAGGGAAAAACATGTCGTGTGTGAAAACCAGGCAGTATGTGCGAGCATAGGCCTAGACTCCCAGTACTTAAGGCACCAGGACACCAAGGCAGAGGAGCAATGTGAATTTGTGGGTAGTCGGGTTCACATGGGTTATAGAGCAAGACACCATCTCAAGTAAAAAATTAAAATAACAGTCCAATAACTACCATACCGCCCTCCCCTCTGCACAAGAATCAGGGGACAGGAGTAGGAGATGTTGGTACTAAGTAACATTTAGCTAGCATTGAATGACCCAGTTCCCAGGGCTTTAGTCAATCTAGTTTCAACATTTACTCAATACCATGTTGAGAAAACCACATTTTGAAGTATTCTGTCTAAGGAAAAGAAGTACCTTTTTAAAATTGTACATTTCCAGGTCTTCCAGAAACCTGAGGACTCTCTCTATCGACATCTATCATCAATGCCTTTATCTTTACATCTATGTACTTAGATCTTTGTATAAAATCATTGTACATCCACATATAGAGAGGAACGGCAAAGAAAAAACAGAAACAAAGAGACAAAGAGACACACAAAGAGATTCATGAATCCCAGGGTCTACAGTTACCATACTAGAGCCCAGGAATACTGGCTGTTTAGGCTTCAGGGAGAGTTTCACAAAGGCATTTTGTGTTAAAACCTTAGTCCCCAGCCTGGAGCCTGGAGCATTCTTGCGAGGCTGTGGATCAAGCCTTTAGCACGTGGGCCTGATGGAGGGCATCTGACATGAGAGTTTCTAAAGCTTCTAATTTAAGCTGGGTGTGAAGGCTCAGGCTTCTCTTCCCAGCAATTAGGACGTGAAGACTGGATGATCAGGCATTCTAAACCCTCTTTAGATGTATTGTGTGTTTCAGGGTAGTGTTGGTACATGGATCCATGCCTTTAAAATGCTCAAATAAAAAAGAAGGGGATTTATGAAAATTTAGTTTAAAAACATTTATTTCTTTAGGCATTGAAATGAGCTGAAAAGAAAATAATGCCTTTCACATTTGTATTGCCAGCCTCTGTTTTCTAATGATTTATTTATTTTAATTTTACATGTATGGGTGCTTTGCCTGAATGTATGTTTGAATACCATACACATGCCATGGACTTGGAGGCCTGAATGGGGCATTAGATTCCATGAAACTAGAGTCTTTATAGACTGTTATGAGCTACCATGTGGGTGGTAAGAATCAAACACACATCTAATGGAAGAGCAGTCAATTCTTTTAACTGCTAAGCTGCTTCTCTAGCCATTGCCTAGCCTTTGAAAATTATATTTCATTAGAATTTCTGTATGTCTCAGTGGCATCACCCATGTATCTCTCCTGCAGTGTCCTGTTATTGCAGTCATAGTAGAGAAATAGGCTATCATTAAAGACCATTGCCTGTTCTGCCTGCTACACTGCTGACTAACTACAATTGACTAAGAAGTCAGGGCTGCAGAAATGTTCCAGTGGATGAAGTACTTACTGTGCAAACCTGGGGGAGAGTGTAAGGACCTATATTTCTATTCCCAGACTCCTTGGTGATATGAGAATCAAAGACATAAGAATACCCAGAAGCCTGTGTGCCACCTTGCCTGGAGAGAACAAGAGACTACGTGGAAGTTAAATACACACATTAAAAAGTTGTCTCTGACTTCTACAGTCATTTCATTGCATACACACATGACACAAGACACACACACACACACACCAGATGCACCACCCACCACAAACAAGCATAATATTAACTGTAGTCTCCTGAGAATAACATGCCTGTGATAATCATACACTCACAATATCAGTAGTCACCAGCACAAGAGTAGCATAAAATCAAGTGAGCCAAAGACATTGCATAGATGAGTAGATGATTCCTGAGACCCTGTCCTTTACTGAGGGGCTATTGGCAGTTGATTGTTGCTGAGGAAGAGAATCTCCTTTTTTTTGGAAATATAGCGTTGGTAGCTCCCCATGGCCAGTGGATGGACACCACCCATGTACATGGGGAGTAATACTTGAATTAGTGGGTCATACATGTGTGTGGTGTGTGTGTATGTGGTGTATGTATGGTGTGGTGTGTGTGTGTGTGTGGTATGTATGTGGGGTGTGTGTGTGGTATGGTGTGTGTGTGGTGTGGTGTGTGTGTGTGTGGTGGGTATGTGTGTGTGTGTGGTGTGTGTGGTGTGTATGTGTGGTGTGTGTGGTGTGGTGTATGTGTGGTATATATGTGTGGTGTGTGTGTGGTGTGTGGTGTGTGTGTTGGAGGGGTCTGAGGGAAGTTGGATGGGGTGTAGGGGTCAATATTATTATATTTTATTATCTACATGCATGAAATTCACAAAATCAATGAAAAAGTAAAAGGAAGCTCATTAGGGCTGGGATGTGGTTCAGTGATAGTTCCTTGCCTAGCATGCATGAGACTGTGGATTCAGTCCCCAGTACCATGGATAAAATGAATGAATGAATGAATGAATGAATGAATTGATGAATGAATGAATGAATTAATAAGCTAATGAAAATTTTATCTTTCTTTTGAGAAAAATACTAAATTAGCTTAAGAAAAAATAAACCCTAAGTGTTCACAGAAAACCTGACATAAATTTTCTGGAGAAGCAAAAAGGGTGACCAGCTGAGTTATAATTACCTTTAGCTCTCATGTTTCAGTTTTTATAAGGGTAGTAGAAAACTAAGACCTTATGACCATAAACATCTCAGGAATAATTTACAAGTAAAATAAATACAGGATCATTACCTTGAAAAGATAATTGCAATTATAAGAATACATGCAGAGAAAAATTAGCAAAGCCATTCAATTATTTAGTCTCAGGCATGCTTTGAAATCTTTTGAAAATTGGTGAGGTATTCATCGTTTTTCCTTTGCAAAAAAATGAAAAATAGGCCCATATAATTGAGTTAATTACTAACATTATACCTTGAATAAAGGAGTCCTTTGGATTAGTGTTTCCAAATGAGAAACTCTTCTGCAAAACACATTCACAAAGTAGGTAGAATAGTGAAGGCATAACTTGCACAGGTCAAGCTTAGTAACCATGTCAACCGGGTTTTTAAATTACTCAAGAATGGTATTAATATCTCCATCTTGTTGACTCTTGCTGATAGAATGTGTGTCTGTAACCAGAAGATATATGGTATATAGTGGAAACACATACAGCCTGGCTTATTGGGATGTAATATACTTTTATAGTAGTCTATAAAGGAGAAGTCAGTTACAGTGGGGGATTCTGTAGAGCTAGTTGTGAATGTTCAAAGAAGGTCATGCAGGAGACTTTCTGTAAACTGAAACTAGTGTGTGTACACTAGTCTATTACAAAAACAATAAATGAGAAAGCCTTCTAAAACTCATTTATATCTAGTACTTATATACATATTTATTTAAATATTATTATTATTATTATTATTATTATTATTATTATTATTATTATTATTGTAGTGTGGACTTGAGATCGAAACTAGAGCTTCAGTCATGCTGAGTAAGGTCTGTACCACTCAGTTAATTCCCAAGACCTCTTTCCTTAGTCTATTGTATCTCACCGACTTGTCCTGGCTGGCCTTGAAGTCACTCTCCAGTCCAGGTTCGCCTTGAATTAGTGATCCTCCTGCTTCACCCTCTCAGGTGCCTGGAATTGCAAGTCTACACTACCAGAAACAAAATGTTTTACGATTATCTCATCCATACAGGAGAACTTGCTCAGCAAGCAAAATGAAAAGGAGTCCTTGGGCATCCATCTTGTAGGTGCAATATCCAAAATGGAAATTTAGATGTAACCTAGAGCACATCTGGCTTAAGTTTCAAAGGGATAATATCATAGAATTAGAACTAAAAATTACAAGTGTAAAGAAAACAGATCTGGCAGACTATGTGAAGGCTGCTACAAAGACAGAAGCTCAGAGAGGAGGAATTGTATATTGTATATTATTGCCGACAAAGAGGATCTGCTAAACGTCAAAGAGAAAAAATGGGATGGAACTGGGAAAGTAAGGAGAGGGAAATGGAGAGGAGATGCAAAAGAAAAAAAGAGAGCGAGAGAGATAGAGATAGAGATAGAGGGGGGCCTGGGAGGGGAGGGAGAAAGGGTGAGTGGGCTCAGAATTCAAACATCCTGTGGAAAGTAGATTCTTTTCCAGTACTCAGAAGTGACGCGTGTAATTTAAAGCAGACCTTCATAAGGCTGCAGTACCATGAGTAGGTCCAGTCTCCCAGAATAGTCCTCCCAGACCAAACACTGTGGGAAACAACTTTATTTTATAACAGGCTCTTTCACATTCTTGTCCAGATAAAAATAGTCACATGCACAAAAAGAAGTGTTTATGGAGACGCTGACATGGCATGTAACAAGGGAACTGTTGGGTAAGATGTGAGGGAAGCAGTAATTATTAAGACAATCATATTTTGTTGCATTGCGTGTTAACAGAGGTCTTAGATTTTCGTAGTCATGGCTGTGGGGATCTGGGTAGGTAAGTATCTGACATAGATTTGTTGGGCAGAGATTTTTCAGGATTATGATTGTTGTGTAACGGTTGCCCTTTATTCCTCGCTGGGAACGTTTCTGTGCTATTTATGTTCTGAGACGCTGCATAAAGAGCCTTGGGAGGAAAAGAGAGGCAGAACTCAAGCACTCAAATACTCTTGCCTGCCCACCTTTAAATTTCCTTCTCAACCTCCCCCTGAACTCCCACACTATATTCATCCACAAGTTTGTCTAAATCTGTGATTTGCTCGAGAACTGGTGTTTTATAAAATTAAAAGACTATTTATTCTTTAAGAGACTACTTTCCAATGAAAAATACCACACTACTATATGCAATCATCCAGAGGTAATTTTATTTAAAAATATTTTCTTTAAAGGAGGTTTATAATCTCTCTCTCTCTCTCTCTCTCTCTCTCTCTCTCTCTCTCTCTCTCTCTCTCTGTGTGTGTGTGTATACACGTGTGTACTCTTAAGTACTCTTAGAAACCAGAAGAGGTCAACAGATTCCAGGAAACTGAAGTTACATGTGCCTGTGACCCACTGGATTTGAGTACTGGGAGTGGTACTTGTATTATTTTAAAATATCTAATTGTAGAAGATAAGAAAAAAGTACTATGCAGGCACCTTACCGATATGACAAAATACCTGAGAAGCGTTAGTAAGGAATGGAGCTTCATTCTGTTTCCTCTTTGAGGGTCCAGTCCACGTGACAGGGAAGTTCCCTGTAGCCAGAAGTCTCCCACTCACGTTGAGGAAGGAGAGAGAGATGAACGCTGGCGCTCAGTTCACATTTTTTTTTTTTAAATTCATCCCCAGATGTCAGCCCATGGGATGATGCTGCCACATTCAGGGTGGGGCTTGTCTCCTCAGCTAAATATTTATGGTGACACCCTTACGCAGGCATGTTTTTGTGGTGATTCTGAATCCTGTCAAGTTTACGGTGAAGACTGACCTTAACACAGGAACTGCTAAGGCGACAGGAACGGTCATCATCTACCATCTTAGAGCTCCCTCACACAGCACAGCCACAGTGAATTCCACCAAACGACACCTCCAGTTTATTTTTCTTTTGAATTATTTTTCTATTTCCAAAGTAGCATGGAAAGAAATGGTACAGATTCTGTTTATCACTTTTCCAATAATCACTAGATTAGCTACGCATTGGCAATTTTTCATTTTTTAAAAATGAAAAACCACTCATTTCAGATGGCTTTAGAAAGTTACAAGGTGGTATAAGTGGTTTTCGGTCTGAGGACCACCTATGATTAGAATTCATTATCTAAATATTCCCTGCCACTGCCATTAACCTAGACTCGGATATCTCAGGTTGATTTTCTCTTCACTTGTCTTTACTTTTAATGGTTGAGACTATCATTGTAATTTACAAAAGGAGAACAAGGACAAAATGGTCCAAGTATTATTAAATTAGGCTACTCCATACCGATGATGTTTGAGTACAGCTCTCCATCCTAGACAGAGAAGCTTTGTTTTTTAATAGATATCCTTCAACAATGAGACTCACAGTTGGTCAAACTCAAGGCATAAGAGTCTAAGGAGGGCTCAGCCCTTAATGCTCACCATTTCCTTCATGCTCCTCCTCTCAAGACTCAGAGATCATCATATAGGAGGGGTATAAATGTTATTAGAGCTAGAGGTTGCAGAAGACTATGGGGAAGAGTGTTTTCTGGACCTGACAGGCTCATTCAACACATGACCTCCCAGCAGTTTGACTGGATACACAAGACCTACACAAAATTAAGTCATTTAAAACCTCATTGTGGATGAGGGATTATGAAGCCCCATCCATAGTCAAAAGGTATTGGAGACTAGAGAACTGGGGAAGGAGTCTAGAGAGCCTGTCCATGCTCTAACTGATGGCCCTATACCCATGCACATACTAGCAATACAAATTGGACACAATTGTTTTTAAAGTATGTGAAGCATGAAAGGAGATCTGGTGGAGGTCATCTGGGAAGAGTTGACTGGAAGGGACTGGGGATGACTTTGATCAAAACACCTTGGTTTACATATATAAAATACTCGAGTAAATATATAAAAAGATAAAATGACCCATAAGAGTACATTTATAGGACTATTTACACACCCTTTAGAATCTTTCTAAATAAAAATAGAACATGTTTTCTTGACTCTCCAGAGGATCATGAGTGGGACTTCTGTTAAAAATACATAACTGTTCATTTCATAAATCTCAGTGTAGAAATATTAGTCTAATTTTTAGACTATCAGTTGAAATGTACCAAAAGGAAACATTTTCAAGTTATTATTAGATGGTAGGAATATATGGTGAAGTTGCTGTTGGAAGAACAAGGACAGCCATAAAAGGCAAGTTCAAAAAAAATCAACAACATATGCTTAGCTCTAGTCTGCAGGGTTCCAAAACTGAACAGGCTACTCAAGATGGGTGATGTCAAGCTTGCTGTCTTGGGTGGCAAAGGTACAGGGAAGTCAGGTGAGTGGTGTTTTGTTTGCTAGTATGATTGGAGGGAGAGTAGACACAAAATGCAATAGTCAGTAACAGCCATATATTGCACAATGACTACCAGTAATAATGAGGTCACTGTGTGATAATTTGCATATGAATTTTCTGCATGCATTTTCAATCTCCTGGGCAGGTTATTATTTATGAACTTTGTAAGAAGGTAGGACAGTCTGATTGCCTGAAATATGAATCTGAATCTTGCTCTTCTGATGTTTAAAACTCTAAAGACTAGCAAGAAACCCTTCCGGGACTCTCCCAATTGTGACTTCTTCAAGCACACTTGTCCACAAGCCTGCCAGTGGTCACTTGTTTTGAAAGGACTTTTCTCTTGTAAGGGTGAGGTGGGCAGAGGTGAGTGGAGCGTGGAGTTTATAGGCAGCACCACTAAAGGGCCATGGCTTTGTAGAGATACTGCTTTATGGGCATTCTGGAACCTAGCACAAAGGGCACTAATTCTAGGAGTTACTATTCCATGTTGCTTTATTTTATTCTGCTGCACAATCTAATGGTAGCAAGATTTTCACCAAGCAATGACTTTAGTCTAAGAACGAGGGTCTAATAACTAGCAGACTCGTGCTGTGGTAAGACAACAAGGTGTTGGAGTCTCCCCCTGGTTCCTGGGCGCTAATTCACTGTATTTGTTAATAACTGCACATGCTGGACACTTGCTGCCATCCTTCCTCCACATAGAACCTCAGAACCAGATTTAATTAATAGGGAACATAACTGTTGCAAGAGCTTTGGATTTCAAATATAATGAGGAAGATATTTGTGGTTTAGAAGCTAAGGTGTTTTACATGTTTGCATTTGTTAATGAATTTCATAACACTTTACATATGTGGCATGTAAGATCGCATGTTTCTAACTACAAAATTTTATCACATTAACTTTTAGAGCAGAATTTAGTAAAGTTTTAAACTCCTACCTAAGGCTTGTTGATTATCGAGGGAAAATCAAGATTCTGTATCTAACTGAATTATCATTATTCTAAAATGCAACAAACCTTAAATCCTGCTTATTCATTTAACAGCTCTTACAGTAAGGTTTCTTACCAAGCGGTTCATTGGGGAATATGCTTCTAATTTTGGTAAGTTACTGCTATATACTTCTATTTATCATAATATTTCACTAAAAAAAAAAAAACATTTTAAACCCAGTTAAAATCAAACAAGCGTTTTGGCAGAATTGTTATTTTTTACATTCATTAAAATGTTTTAATTCAAAGATTCTAATTTTAAAATTCAAAATAGGTTTAAAAATTGTATTTGAATATTTTTGTCATCAAAATTACCTAATATAGTAATGAATTAGAAAGTAAGGAACTTCTCAAGTGTAAGACTAGAACACAGTGAAGTTGTGGTTCTCTTTTGCAAATAGTGCAAAGCACATGCATGTGTTTCTTATGAAGTATAAAAAGATTTTGATAATTAACATCTGTTAAAAGATAAAGATATTAATATTAACAGCATAAACAACTATAAAAAGAAGCTTGTAAAACTCTGTAATAACAACAGAATGATAAAATAATTAAATATCATAATGCCTAGGCTGCTTCAATAAATTGCAGAGAAAATCTACAAAAGATGCCAAGGCACCTTAGTATAATTTTAAGGTCATTTTATTAAATTTATACCGTCATTTTTTAAAAATAAAAATTGGCATTGAATATAAGGGATACCACAGCACAGAAGTGAGGAGTTTTGTTATACCTTTGAGTATAGTTTTTGTTCAGAGATTGATCAAAATAATAAACTTTATATTTTTTCTGATGAAAGGCATGAAGATTAAATGTTTTTTTCTTTTCATTCCTTACATCAACAATAGCAGAATCCAATGTAATGTAAAGGAGTTGTTTTTGTTCAATATTGCTTATTTAGTGTCAGAGAGTTAATAATTGTTTTTCTATGAGAATCGAAGAAAACATTTGTTCACAAGAGGGCATTATCAGCATATTGAGGAAATGATTTTAAAGATTTCTGTCATGTGGCTCTCTCTATGTGTACAGTATAGTGTTTCTATGCAGTTGACACTGTGAACATTTTAAGACAAGTGTTTGAAAACTGCTTACAGAAAGAAGACCATGGGGGGAAAAAAAAAGAAATTTCTCCTGTTTCATTTCGAGGAGTGAAAAATCTTAGGCACAGGGGTCAAGATAACACACAAGCCAAGAGGCCTGGATAAGAAAGCTTTCCCTGAACAGGATAGAAACTAAATACAGACAAGATAAAGCAGTCTTCTTATGAGGACAGACAACAATGAAACCTTCACCTTAATCTTTTCCATAGTGCAGTTCTATAAACAAATGAAATGTTTACACATTCTCAGCTGTGACATCTCTGTGCATAATATAAGACCTGAGGACATTTTGAAAAGATAAGCATGTGACCCAAAGGTCACCAACTCTATGGAAACAAGCTCACAGAAGCAACTCCATCTTGTCAAGACAGGAGAGAAGGGGAAATTAAAACACTCTAAAACAGTTAGAGATGACAGCCTTTGCCAATGCTGGGAGATTTGAGAGAAAGTGTTTTTAAACTGTCTGGGGGGGGTATGATTCAGGGCAAATAGTAAATGTGGGATGTTTAGGGGAAAAAAGACAAGATAAACAAACATTCTGTAAACAAAGTTTGATGTTTGTGGAAACTGGGACAAATGTTATTCCTGGGAAGATTTAAAAGTCAGTCTTCGTCTTCTGAGGAAACATTTGTTCAGCAAATATCTGCTTTTTTGGTAACATAGAGATTTTTTTATGTGAATATACATGTTCCTTAGTACCTGCATGTGTACCATGTGCACACAGATGGCCAGGGTGGTCAGAAGTGGGATCTTAAGTCTTTATATGAGAATGAGACATATATCACTGAATGGATTGCTATCTATGAGATAGATTTTTGCAGGGAGTACAGAAGTTTGGAGTTTCACATAATGAGGTTAATATGTTTGTCAGTTACTTAAGTGAATATTGCCAAAAGTAAGCAGTTATCTGGAGTTTGTGGAAGAATTCAGTTCTTAGGGACCTGAACTCACAGGCAGCTGCCGGCTTCTGAGTGCTGAGAATTGAACCAAGGTCTTTTGCAAAAGCAGTCAGCACTCCAAACCACTGAGCCATCACTCTAGGCTCTTCTATTATGTCTTATTATGGACTACAGAATAGTAGTCAATGTGACTGAGTCATGTTTTTGTGTAAGTATGTTAACTTGTAGAGGAATAGAGCTGGAAGAACAGTTATAGAAATAGTTTGTTCATTCAAAAAATGTTCATTGAATTCCCACTATAAGTCCATATACTTTTATACATCAATATGGTATGTTAAAGAACAAAGGGATAGATATTCAATTTTTCATAGAATCTGTGATGTGGAAGAAGGGTTTGACAATCTAAGCTAAAAATTATCATTTATTATGTCATTTGATAATAAGTGCTATAAAAATAAACAAAACAAACCAGAAAAAAAGTACTAATAAGGTATATATTGTTTTTTAAAAGAGATAAATGTGGGATAAATGAGATAGATTTTTACAGGGAGTACAATTTGGCGTTTCACATAATCAGGTTAATACATTTGTCAGTTACTCAAGTGAATATTGCCAAAAGCAAGCAGTTATCTGGAGTTTGTGGAAAAGGTCTGCATTGCAAATACATGCCGAGGTGATTGGTGTGTAGTACACAGGACTCCAGAACCCATGAAGTATTACATGACGGTGAAAATAAACTGGATCCAAATGTAGTGTGTGAGGAGAGGATGGGCATAAGTTTCAGAAAACACTAATAGAACATGATGGTAAATAAAGAAAAGTAAAACAGAAATAGAATGTGTGGAATGAAGACCATATGAAGAAAAACTTGAGATTATGTCCATGACTGCATACAGCAGTACAACTAACAGGGCTTACAAGATCAAGGGTCAGTCAAAACATATTGAACTTAGAACCATTTCTGCATGTTATAAGATGTTGGTTATGAATACTAAAAAGCGAGATGGCTCCGTGTCTAAAGTGGTTTATGCCAAGCCTCAAGATCTGAGGTTCTCCCCAAATACATGTTGTGGAAGGAATTTGTCTTCATACCTCCTCACAGTTTCACACACACACACATACACACACGCACATGCACACAAATACATACATGCATTCATTGATCAATCGGTAAATGTAGTAAGTAGTAAAGAAATTCATAGTAGAGGACATATAACATATTTACTGATGATATGTTGTCCATGGGTGAGAGAAATTTTTAATGCATTGAAAGGATATAAACCAGCCTTGTGGAGGAGCATTTATGTTACCCCATATAGAGTTATGCAAATGCATAGAAACAACCAAGTTCAGTGGTCAGTACAAGATACACATGGTTTCCTCACCAGCTCTGATCATGTACACTCTACTCTAACATTAAAAATATGACTGTCGTAGAACTGGACAGATGGCTCAGCAGTTAAAAGCACTTACTACTATTGCAGAAGACCCAGGTCTAGTCCAGCACCCACATGGCAGGTCAGCACCATCTGTAATGTGGGTTCCAAGGAATCTAATACTCTCTCTGGCCTCTGGGGGGTACCAGATGCACATACAATCCATGTAGGCAAACCACAAACCACACACACACACACACACACACACACACACACACACACACACACACTAGTATCTTTAGTAAATATAGCCTTAGAATATGGCTTGCTGAATTTGGTAGACCAAATTAGTTACATAAGAATGTTTCTTTTGAAGTTTTCCCATACTAACAATGAGTACGTATATTTTTGCAGAATCTATCTATAATAAACACTTGTGTTTGGAAGGGAAACCATTAAATCTGGAAATATATGACCCATGTTCTCAAGTAAGTCAAACAAAATACCCCTTTGTTTTATTTTCAAGCATGACCAGAAGAAGAGTGGGTATAAAATGCAACATAATGTCAACCCCGAAATAACGTTTCTTCTCGATTGATTATTAAAGGGTTGACATTTCTTTTAGTGTAAATTGTATTATAGGGATTCTCTATAAATTTCTATTAAATGTAAGCATGGCAAAAATATCTTTAATATCTCTAATGAACTACATGTGATCCCAGAAAATATTCCTAATGGAAACATTACGATTTTGTATGCTGTGTATGAGTGTCTTGCTTGTGTGTGTTGAGCATGATGTGTCTACATAGGTAACAATAAGGCATATATAACCTGCAACTGGAATTACATATGGTTGTTAGTGCCATGTGGGTGTTAGAAACTGAACCTGAGTCCTCTGCATGAGTAGTAGGTGCTCTTAGCCATGGAACCATCGCTCCAGCCCCTTAACAAGAGTCTCTAAAATAACAGAGCTCATGGTGTAGCTGCCAGAAATGAAGGTGGATGACTTGTCAGTTTTTATTAAATTGCGTTTGTAACTAGATTTCAACTAAAGCATCAATAATACAGATTTTGAGTATGAATTTCATCATATGTCAATACCCTAAAATATCAAAAATAGTATTATAAAAACAAGAAGAAGTCTCCAGTTTTCTACGGTTTCAAAGCATGTTCTTGCTATTGATTTGTTTGAGGCATTGGACCCTAAATTATCCTATGAACATTTTTAGATAAACTTTGTAAAATTTTCACTTTCATATGTTTGAATCTACTATTAAAAAGAAATAGATATTTTAGCTTTGGGAGATGGCTCAGTGGATAAGAGCTGGCCATGCAATCATTAGGGCCCGAGTTCGGATTCCCAGCGTCTACACAGAGCCAGGCACTGTAGCAAGTATGTGCAATTCCAGCACTCCTGTGCTGTGATGAAGGAGACAGGAAGTTTCTGTGCCACCCAGCCTGTTACCATAACAAAAGCTCTGTCTCAAACAACATGGAAGGGGTTCACTAATACTTGAGGTTGACCTTTACTTGTTTGCCATGCCAAGGATGAGATAAAACTCATACATGAAGATGCATACACACACATACACACACACACACACACACACACACACACACACACACACACACAGAGAGAGAGAGAGAGAGAGAGAGAGAGAGAGAGAGAGAGAGAGAGAGAGAAATAGGTACTCATTAACACAGATACCATTTTCTGAATACCAGTGTATGAAAATTTTTTAAAAGGCATCATATTAAATTCTTAAGAAAAGTTGTAAACTGAGATTGAAATAACTGTGTGTGTGTGTGTGTGTGTTTGCGTTTAAGATAGACAGTGATGAGGAAGAAACAGAGGAATAATGAAAACACATCTTAGAAATTATTGTTCTTTGGCCGTATTGAAACGGGTGACCATTAAGTGAAGCAAAGAATTCTGTGGTGTGATTGCTACACTTCATTCATTTGGTTCTTTTACAGCCACAGAAAGCAAAGTGCTCCCTCACAAGTGAGCTGCACTGGGCAGACGGCTTTGTGATTGTGTACGACATCAGCAACAGGCCTTCCTTTGCTTTTGCAAAGGCCCTTATCTACAGAATTCGGGAACCACCAACGACTCATTGTAAAAGGTAAGACATTTCTTTTCCTATCTTCTTCCCTTTTCACTAAATCATCACCTTGCTGAGGGCATCATTAGGAAGGATTTAATACAGACTTCCAATTACAAAATTTAACAGCCCTGAACAATTCACCTTCTCATTCCACAGGAGTTACACACATAGTAAAAGGAATCAGATGAGAATGCTTTATACCCTGGCTGACATAAACAGTTACTAGCCCAGAGTAAATGGCTATTTTACAAGACAGCTGCTATTGTTAACATGACACTCATGAGCAGACTCATGGCGCTCTGCACAGCGTGTCCTCCATGCCTCCACCTTTGCTTTTCATCTTCACAAAAATGTTAAGGATCCTAAATAAATCCAGATTTATTATGTTTGGTATCTTGTGAAATCCAATTTCTTGTCACTAGGTTGCCCAGGATGTCACAGCAGAAACAGAATGAATAGTTAACCATCCAAAAATGTTAAGGGTGTGGATATGTTTTTCTCCACTACCACCCCCAGCCCCCTGTGATAAAAATGTGGTCAATAATTCACTGTAAACCACCTTGGCACACATACAGCAAAGGAAGATGACTATATTTAGAGAGTTGTTGATCCAGTAATTAACCACTTTGGTGTTTGAGATCCTTAGTTTAATCTTCTCTATTTTTATTGAGCATTTCTCATTTAAGTGTTCATTTCTGTTCAAATGCTGGTGTGAGGAGTTATGTAGGTTCTTATCACTGTTACACATAAAGTTTAAAATAATGGTATGGTTCAGTGGACCTTAATACTTTCGATTTTATTACTGTACACTGCCACATGTGTACATGTGATCTCATAGCTCCTGTAAATGGCAACAAAATTACTTACATTTCTAGAGGTGTGACACAGTTCCCAACAGGAAAAAAAATATAGAATAATAGATTTATGTTGGCTCTGGGTTTCAAGTGGCCAGTCCTTGCCACATACCTCCATGTTTATGTGCCTTCAGTGAGGTAGAATCCCATGGTTCTGTGGTGGGGACTATTTTCCTAGTTTGCTTAACATATAAAGTGGCAAATTGGGGAATATTACAGCCATTCGAGGTTATTACATTTATCTCCAAATAAAGAATATTTCAGTGCTTCTCCAAACTCTAAATCATTGAGAGTATTGTTTTTGGTATTTATTTCATTCTGTGGAAAATGGCTTTGTAGCAATGAGGATGTGTCTTTAAAACACACGTGGCCATGACCATAGATATAATACCCATTAGGAATTACTTTTAACCTTTTGACCTTTGGATATAAACTTACCTTATTTTTACAGTGGATGATCCATCTTGAAAAAGTTACCCGTTGTGTTTCAGGGTGGTGGAACCAGCTGTGGTTTTAGTTGGCAACAAGCAAGACCTCTGCCACATGCGAGAGGTTGGCTGGGATGAAGGGCAAAAGCTCGCGATTGATTTCCGCTGCCAATTCTGTGAGCTGTCTGCAGCAGAGCAGTCCTTGGAGGTTGAGGTGATGTTTCTCAGACTCATCAAAGACATTCTGATGATCTTCAAACATAAGGAGAAGAGAAGACCCAGTGGGTCTAAATCAATGGCCAAACTGATCAATAATGTATTTGGAAAAAGAAGAAAATCTGTTTAGATTTTAGATCAAATCCCGTGGAATTGATCCATCAAAGGGTTTTAAATACTTAAATGGCAATTAAACTTATGATTTATACAATTAAAAGACAGAATTTTTTTGAACTGTGAAATGAGAAAAAATTAGTCATGGCTTCATCTTAAAATTTATAATTTGTTCCTTGAGTTATATTTGGTTCACATTGTTTCCCACACAAATTTTCACTTGTACGAGAGAACACTTACTCTGGTGTAAAAGTGGAGAGCTGAACTCAATGCCTCATTGAGAAAACCCTGCACATGCTGCTTTATTAAAGTGCTATTGTAAAGTGTGTGACTCACTCTTATGTTTTGTTATTGTTTTGAGTAAAACAAACATATTCAAACAGCTAATGCAATGTCGAGCATGAGCTTGATGTGATGATATTTAATAGGTTTAAACATTAAAACACGATTTATGGCTGGATACGTGAAATTACCTGTCCAAGAATAAATATTTTACATTGGATGGAGTAATGAAACAGTTGTGTTGTATGAATTAGGTACTATTCTTATATCAGTAAAAATATAAAACATGTACTAATTTCAGGTAGATAGAGGTATTGCTTTGCTGGCTTTCAGTCTGAAGGGATACAGTCTATCATTCAGAGAAATCCTGAAGGCAGGAGTGTGAGGTAACTGGTCACACTGCATCACCAATCAAGAAGATGAACACTGATGCTCACTTGACTTTCTCATTTTTCTTTTTATTGATCCTGGGACACCAGTCATTCATGATGGGCCTGTCCTACTCAGTGAGGCCTCCTGGGAAACATTCTCACAGACTTGCAAGGTTGCAGTTGTTGAGGACATTGCTCACAGAGAATTTCATAAATAGCATTAAGTTCATTTAAAAGTAAAAGGTTATCTAGTTTAGTTTATTTAAGTAAATAAAACATATTCAGTTTGTTGTTGTTGTTGTTGTGATAAAAACAATGACCAAAGCCAACCTCAGGAAGAAAGGGCCTTCTCATCTTACAGGCTACAGCCCATCATAGAGAGAAGTCAAGGGAGGAGCTTGAATTTGAAACCACCGATGAATGTTGCTTAGTGCATACAACCAATGCAATGGATACACGTTCAGCTTTGGAAGCTTTGCTACTATGAAGGAGACACTTTTGTATATGATGCAAACTTTAATATACCTTGTGTGCTGTTCTTTCTTTGTAAAGATAGCGATATACCTTCTAAACTACACCTTCTAAAACTATAGTACTTCTAAAGTAACAGTACCTTACTGTCCTTGTGTGCCTATTTTCTTCCACTCTGAAGCTATTTGCCTAACATCTGACAAAATGTTGATAACTCTGAATGGATCTCAGAGAAATTGGACTATAGGAAGGACATACTCACACTTGGTTACTCTATGGAAACAAGCTTAGCAACCATGATACAAGAGAGTTTTGAGTAGAGGATGATAAACTTGAGCAGAACAAAGGTGGCCTAGAATGTTAGGTTAAAGAGAAAAGAATCCATAGATATGAGCTAATAAGCCACAATTTAACAGATTAGGAAGATAACCTTGAGATATTCTACATCACTGTTTCTTTTGTTTCTTTTCTTTTCTGTTTTTAATTCACAGTTCTTTATTGCTTTAAGCAGTAATCGATACATGATCTGTCGAGGCCAGTAAGATAAACTGCACTAAAATGAAATTGTCCATATTTTATTTTCCAATTACAAGTTAGATAGTGTTTGGAAAATATGTCCGATCTCTGCAGTACTTTGTAAAGGAAAGAGAACCAATCAGAATAGTTATCATCCCATTTTGCTTATTGATGTATTTGTATGGAGACTTTTTATATATGTATACACACTAAATTTTAAATTAGGGTCATGACTGTTTCCAGGTTATGTTTGTACATTACTGTTTCTTAAAGTCTGAACATACTTCCATCATTCACTCTACTTTCTAATTCGGTCTGTTTGCCTGTCTATGTCAAGTCTCATTTTTTTTCTTTACAGTTGGATACTTTTCCATCATGTATGTGTAGTAGTACATTTTTTTATTATACATTCACTAGTTAAAGGACATTTAGTTTGTTTCATTTTGTTATTCTGATAGGGAAATAGACAATGAATATGTTTGTTTGTGCAAGTGTCTGTTGAGTAGTAGGTTAAGTTCCTGAGGCCACGTGCCAAGAAGTTGTACAGTTAGGATATGTGATAAATTTAAGTTTAGGTCTCGGAGAGTTCTCCACACTGATTTCCAGACTGGCTACACCAGGTGTAATTCTGCTAAAAGAGAACGAGAGCTCCCTTTTTGTGCAAAATCTCTCAATCACATGTTGTAGGTTTTTTTCCCCTTTGCCACTGTGACTGGGGTGAGATTCAGTTTCAGAGTTGTTTTAATTTTCATTTCTCTCACTGCTCACAGTGATAAATGTTTTACCAGATATTCCTGGGATATTTTTATTTCTTTTGAGAATTCTCCCTTCACCGCAACAGCCCATTTTCTAATTGAGTCTGTTACTTGCTTGATTTTTTTTTAATATTGTGGATACTAATCCGTATCAGATGTATAGCCAGAAAAGATGTAAAGTTTCTGCCCTACTCAATGAGTCTCTTCTTGGCTTGATAATTTCTTTTTCTGTGCAGCATTTTAGTTTTATTAAGTCCCACTTGCCAATTAATGGCCTTAATTTCTGGACAAGTAGAGTTCTATTCAGAAGGTCCTTTCTTGTGCCCCCATAGGATGGGTTCCACCTCATTTTACTTCCAGCAGATGATCTTTTCAGGTTCCACTCAAGTTCCTTGATGTGTTTGACCTTAATCTTATGCAAAGTGATAGCCATGGGTCTCATTTCATTTTTTTTTTTTTGCATGGATCATCTTATTGTAAAGTGGCCTATCTTTGGTAGTTGTACTCTGGTGCGCATGACCACGAGAAGCAAAGATCTCTGAGAGATCTATCCACATCCCCTTTCCTCAGACATCCTTACCATATCTTTTCTTTTATCTTCCAGTCTTAGCCCTTAACAAATCTCTGATCAACTGTTCAAGCAATAACTGCCTAGAAGCAGTGTGAGTCATGCTACCCTTCTACACTGTAGATAGACAATGATGTGTGCTCTATGCAATTCTTTCCAGTTGCATAATTTATTTCTGCCGGTAAATGCCATGATCTATCTGTATAGTAGGAAATGACACATGTATTAGGAAATATCCCATAGTTAGTGCATTTGCTAACTCAGTAAAAGCTTCCTATTGGCTAGAGATAGCCACTGCTACATGAATGGAAAATGCAGTGCGTGTGTGTGTGTGTGTGTGTGTGTGTGTGTGATTTTCCTCAGAAAAGTCACTGATGGACTTCATACTTATGTTTTGGAATTTTATTTATGATTTATATCTCACTATTGACTTCAACTATTTGATATTGGCTGTGTATCCACACATGAACTGTTGACACTATACAGTTATGTGTGTAAGTCTGTATATATGAGGATATGTATACAGGTACTTCTGGAGGTGAGAATAGAGTGCAACATCCCTGGAAGTGGATTGCAGTGGCTCTGGGTTAATGACCATGATTATTGGGAATTGAACTCTGTTCCTCTGCAATAGCAGGAACCATTTTTTATCTCTCCAGCCTCAAAGTGTCTCATTTTAAGAGATTTTTCTCCACATTCTTTGTTTTATAGCTAAATGAAATGATTTGGGAATGAGTTTGCCTTAAAGCAATAGTTTTGAAGTATGTGAAAATGTTGGCCTTCATGAGAGAAGACACACCTAACCCTCAAGAGAGTTGAGGACCCAAGTAGTAGGGAGATCTGATGGGGTGGATGGCTGGTGTGGTTGGTGTCTGGTGGGATGGGTGGGTGTAGGGACATCCTCTTGGAGACAGGGGAGGAGGAATGGGATGAGAAACAGTCTGAGGATAAACCCAGAGGGGGATAATGACTGGACTGTAAAAAAAAGATTAAAGGATAATAAATAAATAAATAAATAAATATTTTCAAATTATTTAATGCTTTATCAATGCATTTTATATTTATGACCAATCAGAGTAAAGTTTATTAATGGTATGACTTCTAGATCAGTAGATATGACTCAGGAGTTAAGACCACTGGTTTCTCTTGCATAGTATCTTGGTTCAATTCCCAGCACACACTTTGCAGCCACAATGGTATCTGCCTTTACTGCTAGGGGCTTTTATACCCTTCTGTGGCCTCTGTGGACACTGCACAAACCTCTTTAGGCAAACACTCATGTACACATAAAATAAAAGTGAATAAATCTCAAAATAGAATATAAATTATATTTGTAATGTACTTTTAAAAAATCAAAACAAAAATATAACTTATTTTAATTAAATATGTACTTGAAATATTTAAATTTTGCTGGTTAGCATCTGATATTTTTGTAAAACAATTTCAGATGATATATCCCATTATGAAGTCTCTGCAATGTCATGATAAAAAAACCAACATCTTGTATTTTCAAAGTGTTTTTTTATGATGTCCCTTTAGAGATAGTGGTTGGTTATTTCTTAGAGTTATATTTAAAGTGTGATGTTGATTAGCCTTTGGAAAATGAGTCAGCTGTAAAACATTGGCACCTACCTGTTTTATTTTTTTTCTTGTTATCAATTAAAATGTTTCAGTTTGCTCCTACCCATGGACTTGTTTTATGAGTCTGAGTTGTTGACTCTCAGTTAATGGGATCAAGTGAACACATGGCAAGTAAAGGCATGCTAGTGGAGACAGACCTCTGGAGTCTATCTTTTTTGGATTCTGCCTTTGAGATGTCTCAACAGCCCACATTGGGATGCCCAGTTACACTGTCCTGATCTGTCCCATAGAATCTGTGAACATACAATCAAGAGGTTTATAAGTAAACTGGGTGATTGAAAGTGCCAACCTTTGCACCCTTAGCAGATTCCAGGTGGTGGAGTTGCTGCCACTGGCTTTGTTCCTAATCACAGATTTGGTTTTATGATACAAGTTGACATTGTATAGAATTTAGTCCCTGGCAGTAGTCTAACGAGAAGAGATAATTCATTAAAATCTCCAGCATCCCAGTCAATATGAACTGTGTGGTTTTCTTACTAAAGAAAGATAGGGTATAAATAAGAAAGCCTCCAAGCAGAGTCAATCCTCTCTACAGGTTGAAGATGTTCCAGTATCATTTCCTTGGGACTATAGTTTACCAGTAAAGCAACTTTAGAAACTTTAAAAATAACAAGCTGCAAATTTTCAAAGTGAGAAAAAAAATCCCTCTATCCACAGAAAAACAAATATATCAACATTAGCCCATGAAGTGTTATAAGTTGTGGGTACAAAATATGTCTATAAATCTGAAAGGATGTTAAGTTCTGTCATTGGCCTGGAATAGCCTGTACTGATTCTAGTGACAAGAGGGATGCTGTCATTCATCCATTGTGGATGAGGTTCAGTGTCATAACCCATAATGAGGGCCAACAGCCGAGGAAGGCATCGCCAAAGGGGAGGGGTCCTTAAAATGGTTTTGATTTAATACAAGGCATGCGCTATTAATAAAGAGGTTGAATGATACCTGTATGTTTTATAGGTTTATAAATTGGCTGTAGTAAAATATTTTACATCTTAGATCACTAGGTTTTGTTTCAGCTGATTATGGGAGATATCTATCTAGAGTTGACTGAATTGTATTAATCTGAACCTAGTTTAATGATGCCTTAACATTTTTATGGGAGAATTTAATGTTTGCAATATCCTTGTTCCTTATTTGAAAGCGTGACTTATAGGTTTCTCATCTTCCTTAAATTATAAAATCCTTCAGCTAATAAAGGAAAATGATTATAGTTTGCAAAAAAGGCAAAGTCATTTAACAATCCATATAACTGTCTATTGTAGGACTTTGCATAATAATTGTAATTTAGCTATTAGGGATTCTGAAGGCAGTTATCAGTCATACTCTACAGTTCTGAGGGAATCAGGCAAGGCCCAAATTATTTGAAGTATTTTAAATTCTGGAAGAAAAAGGCACACCGTAAATTTGAAATATACTGTATCATAACAAGATATTATTTCATAAGAAAAAAAAAGTCCCTCATAATTCTCAAATGTATAAGCCACCAGAAAGATTTGTTTTCATCAATTTGGGTATGAATGTAACACAAATTTATTTTACTAATAAACACACATTTTATATTAAGCATATGTTCATTTATGAAGGAATCCATGAACTAGATGTCATCATGGTGATGTGGAATTGTCAGTAATCTTGGGACATAGATGCACAAAGGCAAGGCTATCAAGACTGAAGACCTGGAGATGGAACTCAGTATTACTACCTGTCAATACAGTTATGACCTCTTTTAGGCTTGTAGGCTTATGATAAGGATTTCACAACTTGACAAATAAAATCTTTAAAACTTATAAAATTATCTCTCAGTCTCTTTGGGTATAGGTTAATGTTTAAGGTCATAAATTGTTTATGTTTGAAAATATGGGGCATCTATACATTTGATAAAATGCTAATTAGTCCAGAGATGTGAAATTACTATGGGGATGCTTATAAACCAAACCATCACAGGGACCTCTTGTTATGTTAAGCTAGACGAGTATGGGTCTAGATGGATGGGAAAATAAATCAGTGATCTGAAGGCACATCTGCTCTTCCCTTTTCATTGTAGCATTTTTCACAATGGTCAGAAAATGGAATCATCAGCTCACATGGTGATTACTGTTATATTCAATGAATCTATTCTATCAAGTGTGTAATTGATAATTGATACTGGCTTTTGTTGGAAATGCTGTTTTTTTTTTTTTTAAAAAAATTTTGTTTCTTTAATTGAAAAAAACTTGAAACAAATGAGAAGTCAATAGTGTACTCAAAACAATATATCAAATGTATCCATATTTCTTAGTTATTGATATGGTGAAACATAGGTTGGAATCTTAGGTATAGCAGGACGGGGAAGACGGTTCTGTGTGAAAAGGTGCTGGCCAGCAAGCTTCGTGACTGGAGTTCTAATACAGAGCTCACAGGATGAAAGGGAGGACCATCTCACACAAGCTGTCCTCTAACCTCTACAAGTGTGTCATGGCCTATAAGGATACAAGCAAATAAAGACAGAAATAAATAAAAATAAATAAATAAATGTTCAAACGTTAAAATCTAAGACAAAAAAAAAGAGAGAGAAAATACAAGGGGATATTTCTTCACTCAGATTCATTTGAAGACTAAAATTATTGGTCTGAGTTGGTGTCAGAAACATTAGTTCACTTAAACAGAAATTCTAGACAACGAAAAAGTTGTCCATGGAGACTCATGTTAACATTTTCCAAAAGGATGAACCATAAATCTGCATACAAACAATTATGCATTTCATCAATATAAACTACACATTTTGTTAAAATTTGTAAAGTTAATAAAAATGTAAGTTCATAGAATAAAAAAAATGTAGAAGTATATGCATAGGGTATGTTCAAACAAACCCATGATTCCATATATCTAAAAATTAAATACTGGCTATGCATCAAATCTCTCAGAAAAGTTAAAAAGTCTCTGAGCAGATGAATAACTGGGATAAAAAAAGAACAGGGATGGGAAGATTTGAGAAAGATTTCATTAAGAGGATAAACCTGGAAATGATTAATTCTTGGCTTTATACATTTAAGAAGACAAAAGAAGACAGCTATAAAATTATGAAAGCAAATACAAGCACCACGTCCTTCATTTGTGTTCTGAACAATGAGTCATGTGCATTAACAGAGAAATGGGTAGACATGTATAAAACACGAGTAGTTGAATCTAAGATGCTGTACTCAAAGATACCATCATTTTCAACACATATCAGATATTGAAGAATTAGTGAAATACCCATAGATTATTAAAAATTAGGCTGAAAGCACTGAAAATGGGAAATTTTAATCTCAATGAAAAAGATGATACGTAACTGTCTTTAATGGTAGAAGTTACATTCACCACAGGGAGATTCTTTAGTATTTCTGCTTCTTTTCTGCATAGTGGTTTGAAATCGTATGCAGAGTGGGCTGTTCATGAAACTCTAGCTCATTCACTTCCTCAAAGATCATCATTCATCATTATCTGCTGTATAATAAACTAGCTTATCACTGCCTGACTTTAGTTTTTTGTTTATCTTTTATCTGTTTCTTCTCAATAATTCATAAAGTAAATAATGAAAGAAATATTATAACATATTTAATTTATTTTAATTGTTTTTAATGATGAACTTTTGTGTTTGGGTATGTGTGTGTGAGCACAGGTGGTCAGAGAGGCCAGCAGAGGTCATCAGATGGGCTCAGTTAGGAGTTATAGGTGGTTGTGTGACTCTCTCAACAGCGCTGGAAGCCAAAACTTCTTGCTTTCAAAGAGTATTACATACTCATAAGCTATGCGCTCTGCAGCTCTTAAACAGTTAATTCTAAATGAGTGCTATATTATTCTGCCTAGGATAGGCCCACAAAGTTACTAAAACATTATTTATGAGAAGTGAATAAGCATGAATTGATTTCACTATACCACCTGTTTTTAACAGTGTACAATAATTGAGAGACCTAAAGTTGAATCAGGCCTTATCTCTGATAATTGTGCCTAAATTACATTTAATATTAACTAATTTGTATGTATTTGTAGCATTGCTGCACACATTGTATGATCTAATGATATCTAAATGATGAGTTCTAAAGGTTCAAAGAGAAAGAAAGAAAGAAGGAAAGAAAGAAAGTTCTCTGTGGTGACCCAAAGTTTATAAAATGAAACTTTGGAGGAAAATAAAAACAAATCCAGTGGGGAAGACTGATAATTTGAAATATTAAAGAAACAACCATCCAACCAACCAACCAACCAACCAAACAAACAAACAAACAAAGAAACAAAAACACTTGCAAACCCATTGTAAGCCCAATGTGGGGCAGAAAATCTACAGGATTCATGCCAAGGGCCATGAAAGAGAAACGACAAACAGCTTTAGAACTCATGGAATGTAGCACAGCCATGATGGGTGTGTCTCAGACAGGCGTAGCCCCGGTGGTCTATGTGTCTGAGGACGCCATGCAGTTTTAGAGTTCTGCTCTGCTTGTCGCCTTCACAACTCTCTGAATCTAAGGACTGTATAAAAACCATTAAGAGAGTTCCCAGCCCCTCACTGGGCAGAATCTCTGGCACTCACAATAATGATGTTTGATCTCTTCTAGACATTGCTGCTGGAGCAGAACAGCAGCAGCGCTGGATGACGTGAGTCTCGCTGAAGCTGGACTGGTGCTGATTGATTTCTTGTACCCATTTTTGCCCCCAGCTTCCTGATATGATTTAATAAAAATTCCTGATGAGCAGATATGCAATCTGATGATTTAAAGTAGATATCATGGGTTGCCTTTTATATAAAGTTTAGATTCGGGATTCTTTGAAGATTCTTACATGATTACTTTTTATTATAAATAATAAAATAATTGATCCCTTCTCTGTAGCTGTAGATTGCTGCCTGCCTGTAAGAGACACTGGCTGAGAAAACTACCTTGCTTGCTCACAATTTGTTAATCTATACAAGTTGCTTAGTAACGAAGGTACCTGGATGCATGTGAATAATTTGTCTTCCTTACCTGTACTATGTAATGTTTTCTCATGTAAAGATATTGGAAAAATACTGTTTTTAATGGTCATTCACTAGAAGAAAATTAGAGTGTAATTACATTGTAATTTTATACTGCTTGAAAGGTTTTACTGGGATATGTAAGCTGTAGGAGATAAAATAGAGTTGTTGGAACATTGTTCTATCCATGCACCAGGTATGTGTGTATAAGGGTGTGTGTGTGTGTGTGTGTGTGTGTGTGCGTTTGTGTGTGTATATATATATATATATATATACATATATATATATATATGTATATATATATATATATATATATATAGATAGATAGATAGATATAGATAGATAGATAGAGAGAGAGAGAGCATATGTGCATATGTGTAAATATGCATGTGTGTGTGTGTGTATGTGTATTGTGAGATGCTTGGAGCCTGCTAACAAGCACCCAATGTGTGAATGTGTATATGTCTGTCTGTCTGTCTGTCTGTCTGACTGTATTTGTACCAGTGAAGTTGTTTGAGCCTGCTTTTGCTTCATCCACTCAGTGTGTGTGTGTGTGTGTGTGTGTGTGTGTGTGTGTGTCTGACTTTCCTTTCTTTTCTCTAATCACTGGTTGCCATTAGTTGCTATGAGCTCCAATCCCCACCAGTCCTTCTAATGCTGCTCCATGTCAGCTGCTCTCAGCACTGACCCTGATCGCTGACAGGACACCTTGCTGCTTACCTTAGTTTACCCTGTGGTGTCGAAGCTGGTCTTTGTCATCTTTGACAGATTCGTTTATCATAGGTTACTGGCATCTCTCGTTAATGGGGCAACTCTCCATTTCCTTATTTCTGTGGCCCAATGCAAGCACGATTCTGTCTTTTATAAACTTGGCTACTTCTGGTTTCTCACAATAGACAGAATTACATAGCATTTGTCCTAAGTGTTTGATTCACCTCACTTTGTAGAATGTCTTCTAAATCACCCTTGGTGCCAGGATAGTAGAATTTCATTTTTGAGAGCACTGACTACTATTTCCTTGTTTGCACATGCCATGTCTTCCTTGCTTACTGCTCAGTTGATGGACATGTGTCCTGTCTTCTCTGCTAAGTTGAACAGTGTTGCAAGGAGTAAGGAGTGCGGACATCTCCCAGAGTTGTAGTTTTTCTGGCAGGTCTGCTTTTTAAGAATTTTTCATACAATGTCCTGTAAGTGTTTAACCATGCATTTAACCGTTTAACATTCCCATCTTTAGCGTAAAGCATTCTGATTTTCATCAGAAATTACTTTTTGATTATGTGTGTGTGTGTGTGTGTGTGTGTGTGTGTGTGTGATCTGGGAAGACATGAGATAGCAACTTTGATTCACATCTTGAGAACCGGTGATGATCAACACCTCTCCATGTACTGTGAACCATTTAGCTAACTTTCTTAGTTAATTTCTATTCAAGTCTTTTTGCTACTTTCTATAAAGTGTGTTGTTCTTTTGTTTTGTTATTTAGTTGCCAATGTGTCTTATTTATTTTGTGACTTACCCTCTTCTCATGCAATGATTGATATGCATTTCTTTCTAATTCTGTAAATTAGTCTATGTTTTGTTGTTTTCTGTTTCCTATAGAAACTTGCAGGATGATGTAACTATTTGCCCCTTTTCTGTGCCTGTGGTTCTGTAGTAATGACAGTGTAACTTCTGCCAAGGTCAAGAGCATGGAGCTTGCTCCCAAATCTCCTCGTTGAAGTCTGACAATACCAAGTCTACATAGACCTTTAAACCACTTTGAGTTAGATTTATATATATCATATATTAGGAATTGAGTTTTTCCTATTTCGTGTTGGCCATCCAGATTCTCTGTCACCATTATGAATAAAGCTCCTTTACTGACTGGCTATTTTTCCCCTTTAGTGCACTTTCTGAAGACCAAATGATTATGTATACATGTTTTCACTTCCCAGCCCTCTCTTCCGTTCCTTGTCATATGGTCGACTTTTATCTTAATGACATAGTTTGCAATTAGCATGCTTTGGAATATATTATATATTTGTCAACTGTAATGCTGCTAGTTTTGCCTTTCTTGGACAAAATGGCTGGTGTGAGATCTTTGTTTTTGAGATAAATTCCAGGATAATCAAAAAAATTCCTTATTGAAAAAAACTATTGTGAAGAACACTGAATCTTCAGGCTACCCTGGGTAGTATTGATAGGTTTGCAATGTAAGTCTTCAATCCAAACTAGACATTTCCTCTTAAGTTGTGTCTTTCTCACTGTTGTATAGCTTCAGGTTGTAAGATTCAGTGTCGTGGTTTAGTATTTTAGCTTTTCAGTGGTATTTCTGTGGAGTCCACACATAGCATGATGGCATATAAAAAGGATAACTTAATTTTGTTACTGTTTGTGAATTTTTACTTTCCTTCCTTGACTAGTTGCTCTGGCTTAGACTCTATTTCCATGATAAATGAAATGACCGAGGGGGCCATGCTGGTTCTCTCTCTGATACAAGAGGAAGTGCTTTCAGGACACTGACCATAGATTTCATAAATGGGTTCATAGAGCTGAGGTTTCGTTCCTTTTAGCTTACATGATACTTCATGGAATAGGTTTTTCTTCATTAAAGGATACTGAGCCTGATCATCTTTAAAAGTAGAAATTCTTCATTAGACCTTGGACAGTAAACTGTATTTAGCAGTATTCCTTCATGGCTATGACTGCAGACTTTCTTCTAACCTTGTTATTTGTTTGTCTTCATTTTGATTTTGTCCTAAGTATCTTAAATTAGCCCACGTTCTTATTTTTGAACTGCCGAAACTTTACATCCTCCACTTAAAACACAATTATAAACGCATGCCTGTATTATTATTCAGTTTGTTACATTTCAGTGACAATAGCTCTTTATGCTACAGGTAGTTAACAGACCTCCTGATCTGTGTCTAGAATACACGATATACGGGTACCACATTCCAACCTCTAAATGCCTTTCATGTCAGTACTGGAGATAGCATCAGGCATTTGAAAGCCGGGGCCTATTTATAAAGATATCATCAAAACCTGCCTGATGTAGCAGACTTATGAATCAATTATCTGAACTACGCTGGGTGATGTATCTACTTTAGATTTTAGACTCATATATTTGAAGCCAAACTACAAACAGATAACCATTCAACAGCCTATCATGATTTTTATCTTCATCCTTATATCTATCAAATGTGAAAGCAACAACAAATCTTACTGATTTTTTACTTATACAAGTTAAAAAAATCACACACATACAAATTCTCTGATCCTTCTCCTTCTGTACAACATGTATGTGCATGCACAGATAAATATATACAAATAACACACACACAAACACCACACACATACAAACACCACATACATGCATACACACACATGCACACACACACACACACACACACACAGAGAGAGAGAGAGAGAGAGAGAGAGAGAGAGAGAGAGAGAGAGAGAGAGAAGGATATTAACTTAATCACTGATCAACAGAAATTACATGATCAAATAAAACAAGTGAACATAAAATCCAGAATACAACTGATCTTTTCTGTGTATAAAAGAGGCAGTGGTTAGATTAAGAAAAATAGATGGGTGGTCATGACAAGGACTTGGGAATGGTTCAAATGTTGCCTGAAAAGTTTCTTTTCAGTGAGTCTTTTCACTATCATAAGTTAATACAGTAGTAAGCATGGGTTAGGAGAAAAGTACAGCGTCAGGATCAGTTATTGTATGCAAGTGGTATTTTGGGGAACATTGACACAGGTAAGTCATGTCGATATACAAGATAACATTACAGCATCCAAGACACAAATCTGAAGATTATAGTTGAGAAAGACTGGTAACACAGAGAAAGATTCAGGAATGGGTTAACTACAGCACGTTCCCAGAACAGGAAGTCTTAGCCAATATTTCCTCCTTCAAGCACTTCGTTGAACTATTCAACCACAGAAAAGTTTATATAAGGTGTGAGAAGGAGCCTGCACCATTCTCGTGAATCACATAACATAGTGAACACGTTGTTTAGATGAAGGTGGCATCACCTGCTGAGGTCCCTACTTAGGACAGAATCTCACAGAGTGCCTCTTTGAGCCCATGGTTTCTTGAGTGGAAAAAGGGACATGGAGACAGATATTAGTGTTCCCTATATCCCAAGACTCCTCCCAGGAAGTTCTTTCTGGTCTCACATCTGAGGGCCAGAAAAAGATAGACCAGGGAGGATCAGATGAAAACAAAGGGGCTCGTGTTCCATGAATGTAGATCTTTTCCTGTCAATGGTGCCTATTACAGGACCCAGTCTATTATGATTTAAATACACTGTCCCAATGGGGACAGTTTGAACCAAATTGGGTGCTATTTTATAAGGCAATCGGGACTTTAAAACATGGGACCTAGATGGCAGGTCGTGGTTACGGTCCAGATCTGCTTTTGCTCACTTCCTGGGTCCTGTCTGCTGACATGATGATCAGACATCTCAAACTCCAACCAGGCTGGAATATGCACTTCTCATCACCATTTCTTATGTGCCATGATTGAATCTCCTGTCATCCTGGGCCAAGGTGGATTCTTCCCCTAACATTCTTCTCTCAAGCATTTTGTCATAGAACAGGTTCACATGAATGTGAAGGAAAGTTCAGTGCCATGTGGTTCTGAAGTGGCCAGTTTTCAGACTGAGCTTCAGAGCACACTCCAAAGGCAGTGTCCTTGGAGGAAGAATCCCCAACATGGGATTCCTCACAAATGATCATAATATGATTGTGTGGGCACTATGACTGTTTATCATGGCTGTCAACTTGCTTGGACTGGAAATCAACAGAGATATGCTTCTGGGTCTTTGAGAGTATTTCTAGAAAAGATTCATGGAAGTCCTTCGGCTGAAGTGAGTGATGTCTTCTGGTAGCAGCCTACATAGAAAGATTTCAAAAATAAATAAATAAATAATAAGTAAATAAACCAGTGTCTTCTTTTCTTCCTTAATTCTGGTAAGTGCATGGTTCTGCTTATGACGTCAAGAACAGCCACTTTGAATTTAGACGAGTGGCTCCCCAGGAATCCTCTGGGCTTTTAGTTCAGTGGTCTGAACAGCGATGAGGTTCTGCCTCTCTGATGTGCACAGAGGCATTGCTGAACTACCCAGACCCTATTATGGAAGCCAAACTAATAAAACCTCTGTTGTGACGTTTATACTGTTTGTTAGAGCTCTGTTTTTCCAGAGAACCCTGATTAGTATACTTATTTTCCTTGTTATAATGACCAGATGAAATAGCAGATGAAATGACAGGGGTTTATTTTGGTCAGACTTTATGACTCTGCCCATCAACACAGGACAGTCACAATGGCAGAAACAGCTTGTAGCAAGAAAGCAGATGGGAGTTTTTCGCTGAAGTCTTGGTGAGCCCATAGATCAATACTTAAGAATGCAGTAACTCAGCCGGCTTTCTCCTCTTTCCTCTTTTATTCCATCTGGATCTTCTCTAGTCCAAGAGATGTTGACACCTATACTCAGGCTGGGTTTTTTTTTTCAGCCAAACCTACCTGGAAACATACTCAAATGACCAGAAGTATGTTACCTGAGAGATTTCTGTTAAAATAGGCAATGGAATTAACGGCAGCTGTCACTGCACTATTTCTAGGACTGTGTGTATTATTCAAGGGACTCAAAGGAAACACTATTCACGGGGCTGGAGAGATGGCAGCACACTTGAAGAGCTGATGCTGCCCTTGCAGAGAACCCAAGTTGGGCAGCACATAACTGACTATAACTGCAGCCCAGGGTGTCTGACGCCCTCTTCTGGCCCCCACATGCAATTGCACTCATGCATACACATATGTTTAAAAATTGTCTCCATAAAAAAATACTGTTCAAGATTTGGGGAGTGCTAACGTTTCTATATTGTATCCGTTTTATGAATTAAACAAAATCTGAGAACTTTTCAGTACTGTGTCTTTTAGTATTAGATATCAATGTGTGATGTTCTCAATACTTAATATTGCCACATGAATGAAAGGAAAATAAAGACAGTGTCAAGTGAATTCAAATCGCATGGAGGGGACACCAAGAAAGAGGTGGTCAAAATGATTCTTCCCCATGGGGCAAATGAGGGTTGCCCCTTTGGGCACACTGGTGGCTTTGTCAGATGGGTGACTCTATATTCCCTTCTTAGGAATCCTGCAAGTATAATTTTTAAGAGTTCTTACTGAAAGGCCCGACAGTTATATATAAAAATTAAAGTTATGAGACTCTGAGGTCAAGTGCTTTTCCAAAACTATTCATAGGAAAAAAAAACATAAAAAACACGAGTAAGTGGTATAGCTGTCAGAAGAGACACTTGGGGCTGATCAGGCAAGTACTTAACTGCTGCCTTGAAAGGAGTTTTATTATTAATGGGCTGCACATTTCTTTAACAACTTGAAACTAAAGGGTAGAATAGATACCCCAAACTCACTTAGTGTTTAGATCAACCGAGTCTTGATTAAAAGCTTATACATTACCTGCAACCAGCATTTCTGTGTTGGTTATTATACGCATGTGCTTTAGCTTATGGTTTCATACATACTAGGATATAACAGTTTTACTAAGCCCTTAGAATAGTGCATTGGCAGAAAGGTCAGCAGCTGTACAAAGAAGAAGATGCAATGAGTAAGAGAAGCAACTGAACAGTCTAGATACATAAGACTCATAGGGAGAAGAACTTGGACTTCTCATTTAATTTCTCTGAAATGAGGTCACAGTTGGTGTTGTGGGTGTGCTGTTGGGAATTGTACAGTCTACACTATTGGAAAGTTAGTGTCACAGAATCACTCTTTAATTCTCAAGAAATTCCCTACTGGTGGAAACACATACTATGGCTTACTTTTAATGCTGTTACCTTTTATCTGGTAGGCAGGGGTTCTGGAGGACCACTTCTATATCAAATTATTGTATAATACTATTTCTGGGGAGACATGAGCAAACATCTACTACACTAGGTAGGGAACCAACACCAAACCAAAGTACTGTCCACCAGAGTCTATCTCTGTGGACCAGTGAGTTCACTGGAGTAACTTACAGGAGTATAGGCAAGCAGTTGCCGAAGGATGCACACCTCAAATGCAGCTGCATCACTTAACACCCACCTCAGCATGGGTGATCACTCAGGAAATTGGAGCCTTTGATCTCTCTGTGTGACTGGTAGCCAGCTTGACAGGTGGGGCAGGGTCATCTCCCCAGTATTCCTCACTTCTTATACCAGCTTTGCTAGGGAGCTTCCTAATACCCACAACAAATTCCACAGACTTCCTGAGCCTTTTGAATGAGCTTCCCTCCAGTATAGAACGTTGCAGCACTGCTCCCAAAAAGTTACAGTCCAGACACTTGTCAGTCTGAAGTCTACAGCCCTGAAAACCAAGTTGTGGCTTGAATGACAGTTGTCAATTAATCCGCAAAGGAGATGATATCAGTCCCAGACAGACAGCTTAAAATCCACATACTTTGCTGGACTTTCAAAGTAGCAAATACGGCAGAATTCTTGTGTCTGCAAATTTCCCTAATTCTGAGCTAAACATTTTCATCTCAGATGATACTAATTTGAATCTGTTTCTATCACTCCTCTCCTTTGTGTAACTTTTAGTTCAACCTAATTTCTTTCTGATTAGGTAGTTTTCTACCTGTTATCACTAGAGAGTCGCTGTCCAGGACAAGCTCCCTAGGCAGAGTGTGGAAACACATTGGCAATGTTCTCCACAGCCGAGCATGATAAAAGTGTCAGAATTTGGGAATATAAAGAAATCCTATTGTTTTGTTTGGGTTCTTGTTTTCCTATTTTTTTCTCTATTTTTGTTTTCTTTTGGGGGAAAATCGAGACCCGACATTGTCTCTCTATTTTCTTCAGTCATAACATTTTCAAAGAAGTTAACTTTATCGACAGTCTCCCTAATAAGTCTTTCCTTATTCTTACATGGCTCTAAATGCATTCTCAATTATGTGGTGTGGTGTGGTGTGGTGTGTGTGTGTGTGTGTGTGTGTGTGTGTGTGTGTGTGTGTGTGTGTTTATTTTTTGTGTGAAGCAACTGGACTTCAGCTCATCACAAAATTCCACCAGCAGAGCCCAACACACAGTTCACACACAGAGATACACTTCACACACACAGACACACACACACACACAGAGTCTACACAAACACAAAAACACAGTTCTCACACACACATAGTTCATACCTACATAGTTCATGCACACACATAGTTCACACACACAGATAACACACAGTGCACACATATAGTTCACAGATATAACACATACAATTCACACACACACACACACACACACACACAGAGAGAGAGAGAGAGAGAGAGAGAGAGAGAGAGAGCTTTCTCTTCTGTTTATTTTCTCCCAGTCCTTTTTTGTTTTCTTCCTCCAGCCCAAGAGAGCTGGCTCAGTGATTAAAAGCATTTGTTGCTCTTCTAGAGGATCCAGGTTCAAATCCCAGCACCCACATAACAGCTTCCATTCATGAATACTATTTCAGTAACCAGTCACACACCCGGTGCACAGACATACATACATTCATAACATCCGTACACATAAAATAAATCTAAATAAAAATTAAGAACTTTAAATGGTATAAAATAGGAGGAAAAGGCTAACATGACAAAATTAACAGAATCTACTTGAATTTCTAGTATCTATAGAACTGTCCTCCAGGATGTTGTGAAGATAAGGAAGATCTCTTTAGAAACTCAGCATCTTCATGCTCCCCAAATATCTATTGCCCAGTAGCATTTATTTTGGATGCCTACTTAGTAGAATAATTAGGGCATATCTGCTTCTCATTAAAGTTCTGCAGACATGGGAGGCAACACATTTTTATTTGTTACAACTATTAAAATTTGATGATGAAAATATATTTCTACACATAGCAGATAATAAATACGATAGAAAATACAAAGCAGGAGGATACTTTCCAGCAAACAAAAACTAGTCAGAAACACTTCTTGTTCCTCAATGAACTGTTTTTTAAAAAATGGTGGTTTATTTTTTTCAAGGTGCTATTAAAACTTTCCACTAGGGGGCGATGTTTTGTCAGTGAACTTTCTGTAAGGTGATTCAGAAGGAAGGATTAGTGCAATAACAAACTGTACCATTTATACCAAAGGAGGACAAAGACATCTGAGCTAGTAAAAGAAAGCTCTCATTTATTCATTAATCTTGTGTGTGGTCTTGAAGATATTTAGTTCTTATGTTTCTATTACTCAAGAAGCTGCTCTCACCATATTCAAAATAGTTTTAAAACACCCTTCAAATACATAAAATATGGAGGGAAAATAAGCTGCAATAGGAGCTCCCAGCTTTCCTGGATGTAAGTTCTGCACATGGATCAAATTCTTCCATGGTCACAGCGATACTTAAGTCCTGCTTTAGGTACCATGGGGAGCACTCAACTCTATTTTTTGATATAACTACATAATGGGCAAAATTCAGTTGTTAAATAATTTCTTTTTATGGAAAAGCTTTACAATTAACAAGCCGGGTACTGATTCAAATCAGTATCAATTTCTTGTGGTTATTACAGCTTCCATAAAAATCCGCACTCTATTAACGCAGATTAGGCTGCACTTTAAGGAACAGCATCATTAGGTCTGGTTTCACGGACATGGGAAGCTGGGCTGTGATGCTGTGCGGTCTCCGTGCTGCTAATGCATAGCAAAGACCTCAGATAAAGAGCACAGGCACACAGTGCTGTGCGCATGTCTGAGCTTGAGATCTTCCTGGCTGGGGAGACACCGTTGGTGCTGGATTCCACTCATGGATTTTATAGTTGCTTGTTTTTATCATTTAGAGTTCCACATAGAAAAAGTAGCATTTGGGAGCATGTTCAACTTCTCAACAGGAGACATAATTGCTTAGCTGTGTTTAATAATCAATGCCTTAAAGATGGCTGTGTATATGTGTAGTTTCCTATGTGTTCTGTACTTTTCATGTGCACCACCATGAGTATCTTCATGTGTTCTGTACATTTTCATGTGTGTCCTGTATATCTTCACAGATACTCTACATACTTTCATATTGTGTTATTCATATTTCATGTGATTGTCATGCATGTCTTCATGTTAGCTATGTACATTTTCACATGCGTTATGCACATTTTAGTAAGTATGCTGTGCATATTTTCACATGTACATGGATATTTCACATGCTCATGGCATGTATCTTCACTTCATACATATAAATGAATACTTGCATAATATACATTTCTGTGTGTTATGCAAGTCTTCTCATGTATTACACACATTTCAATATGTGTTCGAGGCATATGTCATATGTGCCTCAAGTATTTTCATGTGACTATCATGCACATATTTAAACATGCTATATATTTTAACATATGAATTGTGTATATTTCAAAGGTGTGTTATGTGTATCTTCATATTTGTTAGTCACATTTTCAGATGTATAATGTGTATATTATTTTTATACACACCACACACATATGCACACACATATCACACACACACACACACACACACATATGTATATGAAATGAAGATAATTCCAGAAGGAAGTCCAAAATACAATTAAAAAGTTTTCAAAGCATTGTGACTATGGTTGAACTTAGACAAATATTGACTATATAAACTATTGTTTTAACTATGAAAAAGTATGTTTTGAAGAGAAGACACAGGAAGTAATTTCCTATATGTGGTTAATTTATTTATCGTTTGTGGCTTTTAAGTTGATGATGTTCACGTCTGATGGGGAAGCAGCAGTTAGCAGCCAGTCAGCACTCCTCTCTACTATAAAATATAAATAAAATACATAAAATATACATGAAATATAGACAAAAATCTGTTGACGGAAGTGAAGATCTGCAGTGTGAAAAACCACCAGGGAAAATTCTGGAGGGAGAAAAACTCCTAGATCAAAGATGGCTCTTGCCCCTCTTAGGAGCCGAGGGCATTCCAGAACCTGAGTATATGAAGCCAGATGGAGATCCACTGGGACCCCCAGGAGAGGGCTAATGAGAAGGTTGGAGATAACTGAAGAGTTTTTGCTTTAGAGACTTAAGCACATAGTAGCATCCAATTTAGCATAATTTCTATATTAAGATCATCAGCCGTACTCTCTGAGAACTGAAACGAAGGGTTTACTTTCCTGAGATACAGAAAACACTGCGAACATACTGAAGGAGCACCTACAGTATTTCACACATCAGTGTCTGCAAATTCGTATGAATTTTAATTTAAGGTAAAGGACCTATCGTAAAGACAAAATCAAAACAGCAAATGGAAATGTTTTGCCACAACATGGTATTGGCTTTAGGCGACAGTGGAATTAAAGAAAAAACAAAAAGGACACATGAACGGGAGTTTCACCAGGTAGTTAGGTTTTCTAAATTTTCAAATGGAAATTATAGAAACTATGAAAGGGTTTACTCTAGTGTAACGCTTGCTGAACTAGACAACATGAAAGCAAACACCAAAACCATCTTTTAGAAAAGATATTAAACACAGAATGGAAGCCTAATGTTGATCAATAAAGAGCTTGAAGACATGGCAAGTGTGGGAGTGGGATCAGCATTCAAACAGTTAGACCTGGGATGGAACACTACTACATGAGTTTGTGTTTGAATATTGTGGCAATTTGAAAAATCATAAGTAAAGTAGATAGCTATTTAAGAAATGAGAAAAACATCTTGTATGTTATAAGTAAACAAATAGTATGTGTATATGCAATAGTCTCTTCTATCTTTTATTAGCATAAAGCTATACTGGTGTACCTACACCTTTATATCAAGAGCAACAGAAATATGAACTAAGATGCAGTATTATGTCATGGCTGCCTAACACTATGCTAGTGTGATAAGTGTATCCTTGCTCCATTACTGTCTCAGCACACTCAGTGTTAGAAGCACCTGTTTCTCATTTCATGTCATCACAATTTTCACATGAGGAACTTCATCAGTAAACTGTCTGTCAAACTTTAAGCTGGATTATTGTGTTCTTTGCATTTTACACACACACACACACACACACACACAGAGAGAGAGAGAGAGAGAGAGAGAGAGAGAGAGAGAGAGAGAGAGAGAGAAGCACACACATACATACATACTACATATATACATACATACATATGGAAACATGTGGGTGTGAGTTTTAATGTATATGTGTATGTTTATATGAATAGCATTTGTATACAAGTAAGTATATGTATGTGTGTGTTTATGTTTATATATGCATGTATCTATATATCTGTACATGAATATATATATATATGTGTATACACATGTGTATATGAGTATGTGGATGTTGAATTGGCCTCTTAAAATCTAGTTTAGAAATTTTATAAGCATAGTTCCTAATAATGATGTTCCTAATGTTTAAATACTGTGTAGTTCAAACTGGCCTTGAACTCATGATCCTCTTGCCTCAGCACCCAGTAGCCGAGAGTAAAGACATGAGCTGCCATACTTGGTTTCTTTTATTTCCTCTGACTGTGCAAATATCCTGTAGCTATGCCATCTTCCAAACAGTCCTTCACCTTGAGAGCTTCATAATTACACACAATGAGGACACACTGGCCCTTCATTTTCCTCCTACAGCTTCTCTCATACCTGCCTCAACTTTAGAGATTCTTCTAAAATGTTTATTTCTCTGCTTTCCAGGCCAGAACTCCCACATACAGTGTGGAGCCTGGAGAGCATGTCCTTTGTTTATGTCAGAATTTTGGATTGTTGTCTTTGTATAAATGTCTTATTGTGGCCACAGCTGTAAGAGTTTATGGGCGTGGCAGCTATATCATGTCTAGTAGACAGCAGTGCACAGCACTTCTCACCATCCTCACACTTGATTTCTGCCTCCCTCCCCTGCCTCCTCCTCCTCCTCCTCTTCCTCCTCCTCTTCTTCCTCCTCCTCCTCCTCCTCCTCCTCATCCTCTTCCTCTTCCTCCTCCTCTTCCTCTTCCTCCTCCTCCTCACATTCCCAGAGCTTTGGTGTGGGGACAGCATAGATAAAGATTTCCAATTTACAAGTTGAGAACTCAGCCTCATTCTCAGCATTTTGAATAGAGTAACATTTTCCCTTTTTCTAATCTTAGTATTCTATATATTCTTCCATCTGAATGTGGGAATTCACACTGACTAGATCAATATTTCTGACATTTTCTTAGCATTATTTTTAGATTTTGCTGTTTGTAACTGATATCTTTCTATCTCAATTTCACTAACTTTTTGTTCTAATTATTAATTGTTTTCTCCCTCCTGATTATTTTAGATTTGATTTTTTTCTCTCTTTTCTAAATTCTTAAGCTGAAAGCACAAATTTTAATTTTAGGCCTTTCTTCATTTTAATTATACACATTAGATATGTGTTCAATGTAATGGTATAAATGCAATTTGAAGCTCTAAATGCCACTCTAAGCTCTGCTTCCTAACTCATGTTTGGCACAGTGATGATCTGTGCTGTCCTTCAACAGAAAGATTTCTCTGATGGAATTGGTAATCGGTGATCTTGATATATAGTGATTTAAAGTCCATCACTAAAGCATTTACTTTAGGCTTAGTTCTCACTTCTTCATTTCTTCTTTTTTTTTTTTTTGGTTTTCATTTTTTTTAATTGGGTATTTTATATATTGACATTTCCGGTGTTATACCCTTTCCCCATTTCTCCTCTCTAAAAACCACCTACCCCCTTCTTTTTTTGCTTTTATACCATTTTAATTACTTCTAATTACCAATTTAATTAATACCATTTTAATTAGTTCTAGGTTGACGAACTAGCAATACAATCGATGTAAATAGTCAAGGAACAAGCAAGACAATAAACACAAATAGTCAAAGAACAAGCAAGGCAATAAACAAAAATCCATGAACATTCCCATGATCACTGTTTCTAAGGGCTAATCAGGATGACCAAAATATCTGAGCCAACTTCCCTGTCCTAGCACAACATCATTTTCATGTCTGAATCCTACTTCCTTGCTCTAGCCTAAAATTTAGTTTCCTGTCTGAAATTACTTCTTCATTCTAGCCTAATCTTTAGATTCCTACCTGAAATTGCTTCTTTGTTCTAGCCTAATGTCAGAGTTTTACCTGAAGTCTACTTCTTTGTCAATGTCATATTCCTGCCAAGCAGCCCATTTCCTTGTCCTTGGCTCATGTTAGATTCTTGCCAAGCAGCCCCAAAAGTTCTCCACCTCTCCCCCCTTCTTATTTCATTAACAAGATTGAACCTGTCTTAGGTCATTCTAACAAGAATGCCTTCCTTACCCATCATGGAATATGCATTATCAAAAGCAATGCACTTCTGTCTTAGATTGGTAAGGCTCTGTGTAGAATCTTACCCATCCTTGGCTTGCCAGCCTGTTAATTAAATAACTCTATCTGGGGGGGGTCCATTTTAAGTTTCCACATCTGGAATTTAAAACATCCAGAGAGTTGTTAGAATTATGCCAAATACACTGAAAATATCTTTAAACTTTTTCCTATTTATAATGACTATCACTGTAAATTTTAGAACTAACATGAATCCAACTGTATTTGGCATGACACTTGAGATGGCTCCTTACTCTTAAATTTTGAACCTCCTTCCAATAATTTGAATAGGATAAAGAACATTAATCCATTCTTCCAAATGCCTATCTAAATCCTCTTGTATATTTGACACATTAGTAACCTTTTTTGATACTTCTTTATTTCTAAACTACATCACTGTGGACTATCATGATCTTGGCTAGATTCAGTCTTCAAAGGCACATGAGTATTTTGGCAGACATAGACTAGATATTTTTATCAAAGGACACAGACAAGATAGATTCTGAAGCTCAGGGTAACTTGGTATCTAAAATTAGTACCATGCTAACATGTCATATAGGTTTTATGGCCATTAAGTTCACTAGCTTTTTACACAGTCAGAGTAGCCTGAGAAGAACCTAGGAAAGCCCCCAAGATTATGGCAAATCTCTGTTGATCCTTTGCTGAGGCTTTCCCAGTAGACCTAGACTCCCAGCTCACACATACATGAGGCCTAGTCTGTATGTAGTCTTTAAGAGACATCCTTTCTATCCTTTCCACATGATGACCCGTGCAGAAGTTTTGATGTGCTGAATGATGGCTATCTTTCCTTCTTACAGTCTATATATGTCAAGTAAACAGACAGAAGCATATGAGCACAAAAATGTTACATAGATAAGGGAACATGGTACCATGGAATGTGTAAATAAAAGGAAAACACCAGTCCTGATGTTAGCCTAATAGATATTCATATACTGTACAATAAGGAGAATGGAATCCAAGTAGATAACATAAGTAAAGTAGGAAACACTGGGTAAAAACAAAACAACAAAACAGAAAGCAACACTAGATGATGACCCACTAAGAATCATCAACATCTTCAATCAGAAGAAAGAACTTTGAGCTCAAAGACAAGTCCATTAAAGTTACCAAATTCAAAACAACCAATCAGCATGCCCAATCCCAGAGAGAGACTTCAGCTTAGAAAAGTCTTTCTTAAATCACATGTCTGGATACGGAGTCTGAGCATCAGAGAAGTCCCAGTAGATATTCCCTGAGAGTTAAGACATAGCCAAATCTTTTACTTCCTGAGTTATTTCTTTAAATGTCTACAAAAGCATCACTTCTAGGGTCTACAGAGAGAGCTCAGAAGTTAAGAGTGTTTGCAGCTGTTGCAAAGGACCTGGGAATTGCTCTGAGACTCCACATACAAATGTATGACCATCCATTAAGTTCTGTTTCATGGGTTTAGTGACCCTCTTCTGGGCTTCATGAGTATTAGGCATGGATATTGTACACACACACACACACACACACATACACACACACACACACACACACATTCAATCAGGCAAAATACTCACGCACATAAAATAAAAAAGTAAAATAAAAGAGGTCATCTGTGAAGTTTTTTTCCATCAAAATGTATAACATTAAAGTGTTCTGTCTCTGAGAAGGAGCCAGTGACAGTGACTACAGAACCTCCCCATCTGAGCATGTGCTTTTTCATTGACATAGTTCCACCTCAACAAGACTGATACATGCACCCTATCACATCCTGTTTTCAGGTTTCTAGTCTCTGTCTGATAAATTTTATTTCTCATGCACAAAGTGAAAGTTATTCTCATTTCTTAGAAAGCAGACTTTCAGGGCTGAAGATGGAGCTTAGGGTTATTGCCCAGTGTTGAAAGTCCTAGGTCCAAACCCCAGAACATCCAGTTTTAAAAAAAGTGTATTGCTTTAAAGATGTAAGTTTAATGATGAAAAATATTTGTAAGATGTTTTACTTTTATCTAAATAAGATAAAATACCATAATTTACTATTTACCTCTGTATGCCATTAAATTACTGACACATTATAGGTATCATTTCTGTTTTTATTCTTCATCTTTTTATCACACATATTTATTTATTTTGAACTTCAAACTCAGAAAGTCAAGCTTGGCAGCAAGTACTCTGGATCACTGAGCCATCTGACCAGTCCTCAGCTTTGTTGATTTTAAAAGTAACTGATAACCAAAGATTTGATAAAGTCACATTTCACATAAAAGGTCATAAAATCCAGAATTCATTTGAGGTGCTGTGCTTTCTCATACACATACAGGTTTCAGATCAACTGTATGCTTCTGAAAAACTGTCTTTAATTTTAACGGTGATTGTCTTAAGAGGGGGTAACATGTAAAAATGGACTATTTGGTTAGTTTGTATATAAAATTGATAAAAGCATAGTCACCTCCCTAATACAGTACCTATAGATGCTTGTATTCTAATGCTAGTTATGTTCTGGAAAAATCTGCTTACATGAGAACATCTGCACATAGTTTCTGGGAACCTACCTTTAGTTGGTTCTCATTGGTAAATAAAGATGGCAATAGCCCATAACTGGAGAGGACAGACATCAGTGAGTTTTTGGATTTCCTGGGCTTAAGACTAGAAGGATAGAGGAAGAAGAGATTCACCATGCTAGAGGAGAGGAGAGACGCCATTCATAAGAAGAATGCAGGACAGGAAGGTATAGCCGCCATATGAAGGAGTCGGGGAGAACAAAGCCCAGTTGGGCAGCCCTCTGGGTCTAGAGAAGCCAAGATAGAACACAGAATTAGTAAATAATAACTTGGTATTAACTGCATGGAGGTGAGGCAGTGGCCCAGTTATTGAGCATATAAAAAAAAAGGGGGGCTGTGTGTGTGTGTCTCATTCAGGTACATAAAGCATCAAGGCAGGTGGCAAACCTGCTGACTGATTTTATTAGTTAATATTAAATTCCACTGATGGCACCCAATGTAGGGCTCGAACCCACGACCATGAGATTAAGAGTCTCATGCTCCACTGACTGAGTTAAAAGGGAAGAATAAAGGGAAATTACATTGTCCTAAGGATAGAAGGGAGAAATAGTGGTAATTTTTAAAGTGGTTTTAATTATACAAAAAAGATAAAGAAATCCAGCTTTTTGATCTCAAATGTAGGAAACAAAAGCATAGAGTAGAGCAAAAAAAAAACCCCTACCTCAACAGATAATAATAATAATAATAATAATAATAATAATAATAATAATAAAAATAAAAATTGTTTAAAACTGTTTTGATTGCTTTGAGTTGTTTTAAGTACCAAAATGAAAGTGTCTCCAGTTTGGAGATATTAATGAGATTACTAATCCTCTGCTCTGGTCAGAGAAGAGCAGGTCCTAAGAAAAGGAGGCTACTAAACTGAACCAATCAATTTCATGTTTCCTTAATTAAAAATTAATACAAGCACCTACAAGTGACAGGTAGCCATGAGGTTTGTCCACTTACCTAGAGGTGGCCATTTTCTCATTGCCCCGTCTAACAGGCCTACTGCGTCTCCACTCAATCCCGAGATTCTATTCCCTTGACCATGAGTTTTCCTTTAATGGATTATACTGCTATTCCAACAACACTAAGATTATGTTACCCACAGAATGTTCTAACATTATCTGGTATCAGCTTCATGTCACATTAAACACCCTTCTGTGATAGAAAAGATGTTTAATCATCTGTTGAGGGAAAGTGGATTTGACTTTTCCACCTGCAAATTATTGGAGACATTTGCATGGCAGAATGTGACTTTTCAGTTGGTGGGGTCAGCCTCTGGGTTTCTTCCTTGGAAAGGGTAATTGATGTGCAAATAAATATAGTGGGCAAACTATGACTGACTGTGGTAGCTATTGTATGTCGCCCGGTGGGAATGTATCTCCAGGCTGTATTTTCAGTCTCTCTCACATCTGTAGCTGTGACCACGAGTTCTGAGTTTTTCCTTCATTGTAGTAAGCAATTTAATTTTTGCTTCATTCTCTAAACTGCCATAGTGCTTCTGATTCTGCACTCTCTCTTTTCTTAGTGGTATCCTGGGACCCTTGGAAGTCTTGAACATGAAAAGCAAATGACCTGTATAAACGTGCTAAATAGATCATAGCACTAGAGTCAAGAAATAAAGAAACCTTTAGTTTTAAACCACTTGTAAGTTTTCAGTCAAACTTGATGTAACACATGGAGAGCTAACTCTCCTATCATGGTGTCAAAACAGGAACCTTATGCATCTACCAAAGCACCAGAGCTCAGGGTGAAATCAATGTCAAATGTGATCAGAGCTTGTTAAAAATTCATGTTATTTTCTAAAAAATAAATATGTTACAATTTTACTTAGTCATGTTATAATGTAAAAAAATTACTCTTTTTTTTTTTAAATGGTGGCTGTTGAATTTAAGAATGTGGAAACGAGAATCTTTTCAATAGTCTTGGACTTAACAGGGCTATAGTATATTTCAATATTTTTAATTAAACCAACAGAGTAGGTGATGATAACATCTGGGATTGTGTGTGTATGTGTGTGTGTGTGTGTGTGTTAAAACCTATTGATGTTGCTGACCTGAGTATTCCTTATCTGCAGTAGACAACAAACAGTGATAAACCAAGTTAAAATGGAAGAAAAGGGGAAGATATCACCACCAAAGTGCTTGTTCCAGAATACCAGTATTAATTATCTGCTAGAAATATTTTCTAAGAATTCCTTATTTAATGCATAGTAGTTTGATCAATACTATTCTTTCAAAGTGTTCAAAACTAATTGAACTGTAGATAAAAGGTATCTTCTATCTCCCAAAATATTTATTGGCAATCATTTAGTCTCCTTGATTGAATTCACATTTTTATCACCATAAAAGTATAACATGTTTCCATCCATGAGAATCTTTTAGTTTTAATTTTTTTGTTTTGTTATACAGGAAAGGGAAAATTTAAAATTAATAAAAGTAGGAGAATTGGTAGTTACCAGCTTTAAGTTCTAGCTAGCTTTAAAAGTGTATGTGTTGCAGCTTAGAGTTACCAGAGCAGAATTGTCTAGATCAGACTGGCCTGCAAGCATGAATGTGAGGAATTATTCTGGTTGTAATTGATGCAGGATGGTCCTGTCCACTGTGGGCAGTACCGCTATCTTGGTTTGTGGTCCTGGGCTGTATATGAAAGCCATTTTATGAACCTGGAGAGGTGGCTCAGTAGAAAAGAGCACTTGCTGCATTTTCAGAAGACCCAGGTTCTGTTCCTAGCACCTGAATTAATTCTAAATTAATTAATTTTTAACTACTGCTCTAGGGTATTTGGTGCTCTCTTTTGGATTTTGCTAAAACTATATTCAAATGGTATACACACGTGGAAGCAAATATACAGTAAAAAAGCAATAATAATTCTCAAACAACAGAAACAACCCTAGCTTAGTTTGAGCCTGGGCATGAGTGAGCAGGCAGCTTCCCTCCTTAGTGTTTACTCCAATGTACCTCTTGAGATCCTGTTCTCATTCCCTCAATGGAGGACTGAGAACTGTACACTTAAACAAACCCATCAATTCTCCCAGTTGCTTTTGGTAAAAATGTTTTATCACAGCAACAAAATGAAATGGGGAGGCAAGCCACAACTGTAGTAAGAACCAGGGTCCACCCGGTGGCCAGCTCTTAGAAATCTAACCCTAAAAATGTAACTTCCAAAGAAATGAATCTGGCTATAAACCAAATCAAATTACAGAAGAGATTTTGGGAACACAGAAACAAATGTTTCAGAGATATCAAAATCTTAGTTACAAGCAGAAGATCACATCGGTAATTACCATCGTCTGCAGTTTGTGAGATAGAAACAGAGTCAACAGATGTGTCCATACAAAACAAACTCATTGAGAGCTGGTCGCCATAATCAGCTTAGATGTAAATTAAGCATGGACAGCAAATGCTGCTTAACTTGTACTTGTGACAGTCGGAGCCCCAAATTAGATCCAGGCTGCGCTGGTGGTGACTGCTCTTTCTTCTGTGCAACTATGATGTTGGCTTTCTTGGTTTTGTATTCTATTTTGGCTAAAGGAAAATTTCTGTGCAGAACTAGTGTCTTTTTTATTGCTTGTATTTTTGTTCCCCACAGCATTTAATCTGTCACAGTTTCACCTTATGTTTTGACCTTTTGGGTAGGTAGTTGCAAGTAGAGCCAGTGTTTGACACAGGAGGATTTTGTAAATAATGTATGTGAGAGGCAGGCTGTTGGGTGTGGAGGTAGGAAACCAAACCAGTTTTGCAAAACTGAGGTGGGAAGAAGCTGATACCCAATGAGAATCTACCTTCTATGGCTCTTGAGAGATGGTGGGCCTTTTGTTGTTTGTTTGTTTGTTTGTTTATATTATCAGCAATCATGAATTATTAACTATACCCGTCACCTTATGTGGTTTTTTTTCCCTCTTTTGTGAGCCTAGCCTTTCATGGCTAAGGCATCTCTTTGGGAGAAGCTGGATATCAAAGAGACCCATGATAGGACCAAACATGTCTGGCCAAAATGAATGAATGAATGAATGAATGAATGAAATAATGAATAAATATTTAAGTAATAATAAGTAAATAAATGTCAATGAAATGACTCCTAATGATATCTGGCTACACTCATTAATTTGCTCCTAGCCCAATTTGTCAACAAAGAGGCTTCATCCAGCAACTGATGGGAACAGATGCAGCACTCCACAACCAAACCTTGGAAAACTCAAAACCCCACGAGAGGGATGGATTGGAGGAACCAGAGGGGTTGAGGACACCAGGAGATCACAACCCACAGAACTGACTAAGCAGGGCTCATAGACATTGAATCAACAATCAGGGAGCCTGCACAGGCTTGACCTAGGTACCATGCATATACATTATGATTTTTTAGCTTGGGGTTTCTGTGGTACTCTTAGTAGTGGGAGTGAGGATGTCTCTGACTTGTTTACCTACTCTTGGGATGATCTTTTTCCTGCCCAGTTGCTTCACTTAGCCTCGAGAAGAGGGTTGTGCCTAGTTTTATTGTATCTTGCTATGCCATGTAGGGTTGACATACCTGGGAGGCCTGAACTTTTCTGAAGGGAAATACAAGAAAAGTGTATCTAGGGGAGATAGGTGATGGTGAGGAACTGGGAAGAAAGAGGAAGAGAAACTGAAATCAGCATGTAGTGTATGAGAGAAGATTTTTTCTTTTAAAGTCCTTTATGTTCCACAAGGATGAATAAGTGTTTTGACTTGCTCAGATGTATTTAGACAGTGTTGAAATTTAAATTCGAATTCAGGTTTGTATTTCTGTTCTTCATTAAGATATATTTGACTTTTATATGTCATATAAGGCATGTAAGTGTCCCCTTTGAGAGCTAACATAAAGCCAAGCTTGATATATTACATAATATGGTACTCCTGTTAATAATAGAGTATAACTGATATTATTTGTATTGTTCAAAACTGTAAAAAGACGTTGATTCTAATATACTTCCTTTCAAGTCCAAAATCAGCCTGATTTTCAAATTACCTACCTGCATGTTCAAATACAGATGAAAACTAGACAGATGCATTATCTTTATGCATTAAACTATAGCATCCTCTTACAGAAATTTAATAACATTCCTATTATAGTATTTTAGAGACAATTTTTTTTAATTTCATGTAGAATTTTTTTAAATGTTTACTTTATTGCATTGTGTATCTGTGCACATCAGGGTAGGTGCCTCTAGAGGCCAGAAGAAGGTATCATTCCCATGAACTTGCAGTTAAAGTAGTTGTGAGATGCCTGGCTTTGATGCTGAAACTATGTCATCTGAAAAACTGTCAAGCGTTTTACACATGGAGCCAAATCTCCAGGCCTAGCATGTAGCATTTTAACACATCTGTTTCTTAACTAAGTAGATTAAGAAAAAAGTTTAATTAGACATAATGGCAAAAAATATATTCTTGCTCTCATAATATCTTTCTAGACATCTGTAAGGCTGTTGGTCAGACTCTATTGAGAAAAACGCCATGGAAATCAGAGATTTACCTCATTAGTGGGACATAGTTATGTACCTACCAAACTCATGTGAAAAAGAAGTAAATATAGGAACAGTGTAAGTCTCACTTTTCCTAAACTGCTTTTTCTAATGCCTTTAGCATACCTAGCGACCAGTCACCTTATGGGTTCTGTAGAAGAAATACCAATTATCTCTTTCTCCATTTATCCCTATATAATAGATAGAATGCTTAAATATAACATGGATTTTTTTTTAACATTTTGAGTTTTATTGGTGAGTGTTCTTGCCAAAAAATCACACCATGATAATCACAAAGCTATAACTAAAAACTGCTAGACACTCCTGGCCCATCGGGTGGGTTGTAATATCTTGTCTTCTTCTGTGTGGGCTCTCATGTATTGCAGAGATAAAAGATCACAGAGCTCACTCTAGGGCCTACCTAGTGTCAAGATTTTTGAGTGTAATTTGGATTATCTCTTTTCAGTTGAAAAATAACAAATTTAAATTCAGAGACATCCAAAGTGCAGAGTGTCTTTAGTTTGGTGAGGAACAGACAGTGAGCCAATGACATTGGGGAAAATGATCTTAAGGATGGAGTTTCTCCAGATTCTAGGATACAGTGTAGGAGATCAGCATCTGGGAAGCAGTGAGAGCTTCTCTAGGTTCTTGCTTGAAGTAGATTAATTAGGATGGGTTAAGGGATATTAGTATTATTCAAGAATAGATACAGCTCTATATTTCTGAGATTTTAATAATGTTGCTGGCACTGAATTCTTTTTGTCAAAACACCTTTTGGCATGAAACTCTCCCAACAATTTCACCTTGTACAATAAACTTAGCAGATATTAGAATTTACACAACAGTTAACACAAAAATCTTGAATAATTTCTTTATAGAAATTGCATGTCAGAATGGAGTATCTAATAACTAATAGATGATAGAGATGGTAGATCAGTGAGATGGTAGATCAGTGAGATGGTAGATTAGCAGATAAGCAATATTACACATTGTATCTGAGAACAAGAATAAAGATTTAGAAAGGCTTGAAAGAGTAAATCTGAATCCACTCAAAAGCAAAAGTACTGTTCCCTCCACAGCCTAGCTTTATTATCCAACAAAGCAAATATTAGATACTTATCATTCTATTAAGTCTACAAGACTTAAGATTTTTCTCTTCACAGAAATCAAAACAAACAAACAAACAAACAAACCAAACAAATGTAAATTCAGAGACATCCAAAGTGCAGAGTGTCTTTAGTCCAGGGGATGGTGTTGTAGGAGCAGGATATTTGATTATACTGTGAACCCTGAGACTGTGTTATTTACTGAGAAAATTTGTTTCTGATCATGGTCTGGCTCAGCCCTTAGCACACACCTTTAATTCCTCTGGCTGGAATACAGACACACCCGTAGTACACACCTTTAATCCCAAAAAATGAAGGAAAGTTAGCTTGTAGAAGGAAGCATTCATGTTTGAAAGTGATGTCTAATTTAGTGCCAACGTTATAAGTCAGAGAAAGATCTGACAGAATAGGATATCTCCAACTCTCATGAGAAAGAAAAGGGAAGAGACAACACGGGAGGGAGAAAGGAGGAGGCGGTTTTACCTGGACAGTTAAAGAGATACAGGTTGCAGAGAGAACAAGCAATACATGGGTGAAGAGAGAACTAGCCAGAGAACAAGAAGAAGCCAGAAGATTATGAAGTATTGCCAAAGTTAGTATGAAGCCAAGAAAAGCAATTCAGTCAGAGCCTGAGAGAGAAGTCAGATTGAATCAATCAGTGTAGAGAGGAGTTTGGGCCATAACAGCTGAATGGAACCAGCCAGTCAGAGCTCAGACAGAACTTGAAAGGGTGAGGTTATTCAGCAGTAAGTCTCTGAGGCTGAAAACATCCTAGACCTAGGTAAGATTGTGTGGAGGTTAGAAGTTTCCAAGACTAGTCTTAGGTGAGCAGACTGAGACAGTAAGCCTTGGAGATGACAATTACAGCAGAATAAAAGTTACTTTTACAGGATGGAGACACGGTTTAGTTGTTAAAAGTGTGTTCTCTACTCTTGCAGAGAATCTGAATTCAGTTCCTAATATGTATATGACTGCTCATGACCACATATTACTCCAGTTCCATGGCATCAAATGCCCTCTTCTGACCTCCCTGCTCTCCTTCACACAAATGATGATAGTCATGAGTGAGTGAACATACTATTTATTGACAAGTTCCACAGGAATGGATCTTCCCTAGGCCAGGCTTGGAATGGCCAAGGTCTTCCTCTGGCTCATGTGCCAATGTTGACAGGGTGCATAAAAACAGTAGCTACTGCTTCTTCCTTTTGGATGACTGAAACCAGGAAGGGCTTGAATAAAGAGTCCTCCTCCTCAGAATTGCCAACTGAACCTCCCACTCTCCTCCTGTGATGGACATAAAAATTACACTGAAGTTCTTTGTTTGGTGCTGCTACATCAGAGTGAGCACAGTCTGATCTTGCATTTAATTATGAAAATACTTTTAGTTACATGTTCCTTTTTGTGAGCATATGCATGCATGTATGCATGAAGACTACTTGTGAGGTGTAGTCACAGGCATGAGAAATGTTATGTGTGAGGAGTTGACATTTGTCCTCAGGATTAAGCAAGAAATATTTTTTCATTCTTATTGATTTTTTTCTTTTTTTGGATATTTTATTTACATTTCAGATGTTATCTCCTTTCCCCATTCCCCCCACCCAGAAACTCCCTATCCCATCCTGCTTCTATGAGGATGTGCCCCCACCCATCTGCCCACTCCCACTTTCCCTCCCTCTAATTCCCCCACACTGGGGCATCCAGCCTTCAGGGGACCAAGAACCTTCTCTCCCACCTATGCCTGACAAAGGCCATCCTCCCCTACATACACAGATGGAGTCATGGGTCCCTCCCTATGTGCTCCCTGGCTGGTGGTTTAGACCCTGGGAGCTCTGGTTGGTTGGTATTGTTGCTCTCCCCACTGGGCTGCAAACCCTTTCAGCTCCTTCAGTTTTCTCTTTAACTCCTCCACTGAGAACCCTATGATGAGTTCAATAGTTAGCTTTGAGCATTTGCCTCTGTATATGTCAGGCTCTGGCAGACCTCTAAGAAGACAGCTATATCAGGCTCCTGTCACCAAGCACTTCCTGGCATCCACATCAGCGGCTGCCTTTGGTGACTGCACATGGGATGGATACCCAGGTGGAGCAGTCTCTGGATGGTCCTCCTTCAGTTTTTGTCCAGCACTTTGTCTCTATATTTGTTCCCATGAGTATTTTGTTACAACTTCTAAGAAGGACCATAGCACCCACACTTTGGTCTTCTATCTTCATGAGCTTCATGTGGTTTGTGAGTTGTATACTGGGTATATTTGGGTTAATAACCAATTATCAGTGAGTGCATAGAAATATTTTTAACAGCTAAACTTTCTCTCAAGTCAAATACTTAACTTGAAGCTTAAATTTTAGTGACTCATTATCAATGATTTATTTTTAAAAGTAATCTAGATGTATTTTTTCCTATTCTGTGCCATTTTATAATACAATAACTAAACATTATGCATTGAATTCTTATATGTTGTTTGAAAATTTGAAATAAAGGACCAGTAAATTACTCAGATAAAGACATGCTTAGTATTGTTGGAAACATGAATAATTTTATATATTTTTTCAATAAAGACATCTAATTACTTAAAATATATCAAAATCAGTACCCTCTGTCATGATGGCATTATAGGTATGGATTTTAGAATATTGGTAAAAATCAAGTATAACAGAACTTATTTTATTTATGCCAGATTCTAACGTGGGACAAACAAACTTACCACATTTCTTTTGGATTGGAGGAAGGAGGCTGAAAATATTTTACAGGGACTCCGAGGATTTCCCTGATATTGATAGTACGCTATTTTTATTTGTGTTTTGAGGTTTTAAGGCTATAATTTATCATGATTCTTTTCTATGCACTGTATTGATTTATGCACTTTTTAATTGCCTATGCTATGCCTCAGCAAATATCTCAAATGCCTATATAAGAATATTATATGTTACTTGCCTTGAAGGCTCATCAAATGCTGTAGCTGCACTAACTACTTGATAGAGGCTTACAGATCCATCTTTCTTTCCTCTACCATCTTTCTCACACTCTTCTATTCTGTGGCAGTCCTATTCATCTTTAAGTATTTATTTTCAAGCTCATACCTGCTAGTTTAAGGGGAAAAGTCCCCACCGATGTTTGTTCTCAGGGCTGGTTTGTGGAAGCCCACAGGCTTCCTTGGGGCCAGGTAGGAAGTGTGACTAACAAGGTTCTCAGCTGCCTTCCAGTTATTGATCTTTTATTTATTTGTCATTTGATCTTTCATTTATCTGGTATCACCCCTATCGCTTCTAACACTGGAAATGGTCTAGAAAATTCTTTCATACCTGTCTTTCTGGTTTGTGCCACGTATCCAAGATACATAAATAAGCAAATTTAGAATATTTAGTATTGACAACTTTCTGCTACTTTGTAGACTGACCATGAGTGGAATGGATAGGATTTCAAAGGTGGTTTTTGTTTGTTTGCTTCTTTTTTTTGTTTGTTTGTTAATGCCTAGATTTGAGGAAAAACTGCAACTTGATATGTTGGCATATTTTCTTTAAAGTGCCTCTGCTCTACAAAGCAAAACATTTCAATTATCTAGAAATACACCGATAGTACAATAGAGTTGCTTCAAATTTAAAAAGGTTTTAGACATCATTTACAGTTATACTATTCAGTCATTAACTTTAAGCAAAATTAAAAGAAAGACATGTCTATATATAGTGAAGACCATTATAAAAAAAAACTCTGTAAGCAGCAGTGAAATTCTCTGTTATAGCTCAATATCGCTTTTCCCATGGCTCATACCAGTTTATATGACCTATGTTTAAGTATAGATGATCTTATTTCTAGGACAGCTCATTTCCAAATCCTTCCTGGAAAGTTGTCTCTACTGATATTTTTCTTCTTCTCATCAAAACTACATCGGTTACTTATTTTAAATCAAATAGTGAACAGCACAATATTATTTGACTTTATTACTAACCAGAATCCAAGTAAATCCCAAGACATAAATTCTTAACGAAACATAAAAATGTACTTTTGATGTACTATATATTTTTTTTTGTTTCATGTATGAGTGCTTTGCCTGCATGTATGGACACACTGTCAGGTACCATATAGGTACCTGGCACTGAACCTGAATCCTCTGCAAGAGTATTAAGTGTTCTCATTTCTTTTATTGTTCACTTTACATCCTACTCCCTGCCCGCTTCTGGTCATCCCCTCCCATAACCTTCCCCCATTCCCTTCTTCTCAGACAGGGTGTCCCTCCTGCTTATACTCACCCCCATCCCCCACCCTGAGTGCATCACATCTCTGCAGGGCTAGGCACATCCTCTCCCACTGAGGCCAGACAAGGCAGCCCAGCTAGAACATATCCCACAAACAGGCAACAGCTTTTGGGATAGCCCCATACCAGTTGTTTGGGACTCACATGAAGACCAAGCCACATAAGTGCGGGGAAGGGGAGGCCTAGGTCCAGCCCATGCAAGCTCTTTTGTTGGTGGTTCAGTCTATGAGAGCTCCAAGGGTCTAGGTTAGTTGAGTCTGTTGGTGTTCTTGTAGAGTTTCTATACATTTTGAGGCCTTCAATCCTTCCTCCTATTCTTCCATAAGAGTTTCCAAGCTCCATTTACTTTCTGGCTATGGGTGTCTGTATATTTCGGAGTCAGCTGTGAGTGGACCTTCTCAGAGGACAGCTATTCTAGACTCCTGTCTGCAAGCATAAGAGAGTATCATGATAGTGTTGAAGATTGGTGCTTGTCCATGGATAGGATAGGTCTCAAGTTGGGCCAGTTATTGGCTGGCTATTCCCTCAGTCTATGCTCTGTCTCTGTCCCTGCATTTCTTGTAGACAGAATAAATTTTGGGTTGAAAATTTTGTGGGTGGTTGGTGTCCCTATTGCTCCACTGGGGTTTGTGCCTGATTACAGCAGATAGCCTTTTCAGGTTCTATATCCTCAATGCTATGAGTCACAGGCCATCCCCATTGATTCTTAGGCACTGTCCTAATCCTAGCTCTCTGTCACATTCTGGAGATGCTCCCCACCTCCCCCCACCCCATGTCAGTTGCAGATTTCCATTCATTCTCATGGCCATCTGGATATATCGACATATCTTCTGTTCTTTCCCATACCTGATCCTGAACTATGCCCATTCCCCTCCCATCCAGTTCCCTCCCTCCCATCTGCCTTTTCATAACTATGTTATTCCCCCTTATACGTGATATCTGAGAATTCTTACTTGGGACTTTATTCTTGTTTAGCTTCTTTAGGTCTGTGGAATGTAGCATAGGTATCCTATACTTTATGGCTAATATCCACTTATAGGTAAGTACACACCATGCATGTATATTGGGGGATGGGTTACCTCACTCAGAATGATAATCTTAAATTCCATCCACTTGAGTGCAAATTTCATGATGTCTTTTAAAAATAGCTAAGTAGTATTCCATTGTGTAGATGTATCACATTTTCTTTATCCATTCTTTAGTTGAGGGACATCTAGGTTGTTTCCAGGTTTTGGCTATTATGAATAAAGCTGCTATGAACATAATTTAGCAAGTGTTTTTGTAAGATGGTGGAGCATTTTTGGGGTACATGGCCAGGAGTGACCATATAACTGGGTATATGCTAGGTCTTGAGTTAGAACTACTCCCAGTTTTCTGAGAAACTGCCAAATTGATTTCCAAAGTGATTATACAAGTTTGCACTCCCACCGGCAAGGCAATGAAATATTCTTGCTCCACATCCTTGCCAGCATGTACTATCTCTTGAGCTTTTGATCTTAGCCATTTTGATGGGTGTAAGATGGAACCTCAGAGTTGTTTTGATTTGCATTTCCCTGATGACTAAGGACTTTGAACATTTCTTTAAGTGCTTCTAGGCTGTTTAAGATTCCTCTGTTGAGAATTCCCTGTTTAGCTCTGTACCCCATTTTTTCATTCTTTTTTTCCATTCCTCCTCCTCCTTGCCTCCTAGAGCATTCCCCCTCCCCTACCAGATCTCCCTCTTCCCTGGGGCTCAAAACTCTAGAGGATTAAGCACATCTCCCACTGAGGCCAGACCAGAGAGTCCTCTGCTATGTGTACCCCATTTCTAATTGGATTATTTGAGTTGTTGGCATCTAATTTTATAAACTGAGTTCTTTATAGATTTTGGATATTAGCCCTTTGTCAGATGTAGGGTAGGTGAACATCCTTTCCTAGTCTGTAGGCTGCCATTTTGTCCTATTATAGTGTTGTTTGCCTTACAGAAGCTTTTCAACTTCATGAGGTCCCATTTATCAGTTCTTGATTTTAAGGCCTGCACCATGGGTATTCTGCTCAGAAAACTGTCTCCTGTACCAATGAGTTCAAGACGATTACCTACTTTCTCATCTATAAGATTTAGAGATCTGGTTTTATGTTGAGGTCCTTGATCCACATGGACTTCAGTTTTGTTCAGGATCTTGAACATGGATCTAATTGCATTCTTCAGCATTTAGATATCCAGTTAGATCAGCACCATCTATTGAAGATGCTTTCTTTTTTCCATTTTATGGTTTTGTGTTCTTTATCAAAAATCAAGTGCCCATTGGTGTGTAGATTTATTTCTGGGTTTTCAATTTGATTCTATTTGATCAAAAAGTCTGTTGCTATACCAATTATCATGTAGGTTTTATCACTATTGCTCTGTAGTAAAGCTTGAGGTCAGGGATGGTGATTCCTCCTGAAGTTCTTTTATTGTTAAGAATTATTTTAGTTATTGTGGGCCTTCTGTTTTTCCATATGAAGCTGAGAATTGCTCTTTTCATGTTTGTGAAGAATTGTGTTGGAATTTTGATGGTAATTGCATTGAATCTGTAGATTACTTTTGGTAAGTTGGGCATTTTCACTGTTAATCCTACCAATCATTGAGTATGGAAGATCTTTCTATCTTCTGAGGTCTTTAATTTCTTCAGAAACTTGAAGTTATTGTCATAAAGATTTTCCCTTATATCAATTTAGAATTACACCAATATATTTTATGCTATATATAGCTATCTGGCCCTGTACTTTTTTGGGTTGGGGAACTTTTAATGACTGTTTCATTTTTCAAGGGTAATAGGGCTGTTTAAATAGTTTACCTGCCTTTGATTTAACTTTGGTAAATGGTATCTGTCTAGAAAATTATCCATTTCATTAAGATTTTCCAATTTTGTTCAGTCCATGCTTTTAAAATAAGATCTAATGATTCTTGAATTTCATCAGTGTCTACTGTTATGTTTCCCTTTTCAGTTCTGATTTTCTGTATTTGGCTATGGTCTTTTTGTCTTTTTGTTAGTTTGTCTAAGGATTGTCTCTCTTGTTGATTTTTCTCAAAAAAGCTGGCTCTTTGTTTCACTGATTTTTTTTTTTGTATTATTTTCTTTGTTTCTAACTGATTAATTTCAGTTTAAATGAAACTGAAATTTAATTCAAACTAAATTTAAATTCAGTTTTAGATTATTTCCTGCCTTCTACTTTTCTTTAGTGTGTTTATTTCTTTTGTTTTTTTTTTTTCCTAGTATTTTCCAGGTGTACTTTAAAATTGCTGGTATTAGAACTTTCTAATTTCTTTATTGAGGCACTTAGTGATATGAACTTTCCTCTTAACACTACTTTTGTTGTGTCACATAACTTTGGGCATGTGTACCTTCATTTTCATTGAATTATAGAAAGTCATTAATTTCTTTATTTCTTCCCTGACCCAGAGATCATTGTTCATCTATGAGTGCACAGACTTTCTGATGTTCTGTTGTTGTTGATGTCCAGCTTTAATCCACGGTAGTCTGATAAGATACAAGATGTTATATCAGGTTTTTTTGTATCTGTTGAGCTTGCTTTGTGACTGACTATATGGTCAGTTTTGGATAAGAATCCATGAGGTGCTGAGAAGAAGGCACATTCTTTTGTGTTTGGGTGAAATATTCTATAGATGCTCGTTAGTTTCATTTGCTTTGTAATATCTGTTAGTTTCATTATTTCTCTGTTTACTTTTTATCTGGATGACCTGTCAAGTGGTGAGAGTGGGGATTGAAGTCTCCCACTATTAATATGCGGGGTTTAACATGTGATTTAAGCTTTAGTAATGCTCCTTTTACAAATTTGGGTGATCTTGTATTGGGGCATAGATATTTAAAGTTGAGATATTTTATTGGTAGTTTTTTTTTTTCTTTGTTGACTATAAACTGTCCTCCCCTATCTCTTTTGATTAAATTTGCTCAAAATTATATTGCATTAGATATTGTAATGGCTACTTCAGCTTGCTTCTTGGGTCTGTTTGCTTGGAAATACTTTTTTTTCTAGCCCTTTACTCTGAGGCAATATCTATTTTTATTGTTGAAGTATGTTTTTTGTATGCAGTAGCACAATAGATCCCATTTTTCACATTCTTTTAGCCTGTGTCTTTTTATTGGGGAACTCAGACCACTGATGTTTTGAGATATTATTGACCAGTGATTGTTAATCCCTGTTATTTTGATGTCGATGTTTTGTGTGTGTGTGTGTGTGTGTGTGTGTGTGTGTGTGTGTGTGTGCGCGCGCGCGCTTTCTTTGTTTTTGCTGATATGGAATTACTTATTTTCTGTGTTTTCATGGATGTAATTATTCTTTATGGGTTGGAGTTTCCCTTCTACTCTTTTCTTAGGGCTGGATTTATTGATACATATTGTTTGAATTTGGATTTGTCTTATTATATGTTTTCTATAACTATGGTGACTGAAAGTTTTACTGGGTATAGCAGTCTGGAATCTGTGGGGTTTTTTTAGAGGTTGCAAGATATTCCAAGATATTCCAGGCTCTTCTAGCTTTTATTGTCTCTGTTGAGAAGTCGGGTGTAACTCTGATGTCTGTCTTTGTATGACACCTAGTCTTTTTCCCTTGCTGCTTTTAATAGTCTTTCTTTGTTCTGTAGATTGATATGATTATTATATGGTGGTAAGATATTCTTTTCTGGGCCAGTCTAATTGGTGTTCTATAAGCTTCTTGTATGTTTATAGGCTCATGTTTCTTTAGGTTAGGAAAGTTTTCTTCTATGATTTTTGTTGAAAATATTTTCTGGGCCTTGGAGCTGGGACACTTCACCTTCTTCTATTCCTATTATTCTTAAGTTAGTTCTTTTTTATGGTATCCAAAATTTCCTGGTTGTTTTGTCAGGAATATTTTTAGATTTTACATAATGTCTCAGTTTCTTCTACAGAATCTTTTATACCTGAGATTCTCTCATCCTGTACTTGGTTGTTAGATATGGGGAAAGGAGAAATCAAACAGAGAGGAATGGAGGGACAAAATACTAAGAGGGACAACTGAAATTGAGGAGGGAGAGTTAAGTGGTGATGTGTAAACCCAGTGCAGTTGAAAGTCTCTGGAGTCTTCCATGGTGATTCTAGTGAAGATTCCTAGTAATGGGATATGGAGACTTGCCATCTTCTATAAACAGCAAGAATCTGAGCAGTGGACTGGGGCACAAACCTAAAAGATGTGCTCGGGTTATGGTAGTGAAGAACTTGTGGGAGTGGCCTACCAATGACTTATCCAACTTGATGTAAATGGCATGAAAAAGAGACATGCCTGAATGGCCAGGAGCTAGATGCTGGAAAGGCAAGACACTCAGGATAGAGCCAAACGTGACTGTAGATAAAAACACAATGAAATGACTACTAATGATATCATGCGACACTCATGCATCAGTGCCTATCCCAATTGTCATCAGAGAGGCTTCATTCAACACCTGATAGGAGCAGATGCAGAGACCATAGCCAAACACTATGTGGAGTCAGCAGCAGTCCACAGAAGAGGGGGAGGAAAGATTGTAGGAGGCAGAGGGGTGGAGAACACCATGGGTAAATGGCACACAGGATCAATTAAGCAGGGCTCTTAGAGAATCACAGAGACAGAAGCTATAATCATGAACCATGTACAGGTCTGGGCTAGGTCCTTTGCATACACGTGATGGTTCTACAGCTAGGTGTACTTCTGGAATTCTTAAAAGTGGGAATTGGAGGATGTCTCTGATGGTTTTGTCTGTTCTTGGGACCCTTTTCCTTCCTACTGGGTTGCCTTCTAAGATCTCAATATGAGGGTTTATAGCTAATCTTATAATTTTTTTCTCCAGTGTTCAGCTGATATTCCTGCGAAGCCTGTACATTTTTAAAAGGGAAATGAAGGAGAAATGGATCTGAGGTAGAGAAAAAGTTGGGGGTGGACAAGGAGAAGTGGAAAGAAAGAAACCACTGTAAGGATGTAATGTGTGAAAGAAGAGTAAAAATAATCAAGAAATAGAATTATTGCACAAAACAAATACATTTTTTGTTAGCAAAATCTACAATTTTTGTTAGCAAAATCTCTTCCATTGCCACTTTTCTTACAGCTAACTTGTGAGATACCTTGACACATTCATTTCAAAGTGTTTTTCACATGCTTTGAAGATGCCTAAGAAGTTGAAAATGCCCTCACTGTTATGATACCAGGACATCTTCTCTCAGAAGGCTCAATTTTAAGAAGGAGTTAAAACATAAAAAGTATCTGGGTTGCTCACAGAATTAAGATCCAAATGGGAAGATATCCACCGTATGAGAATATGGTACATTAACAATTATAAAGAAAAGTTTATGTGAGAATAAGAATATAGAGAGAAAGTGTATGAAAGAATGTTTATTCATTTGTTGATTAGAAACAGGAAGAACATTTGAGCATATATGAACACTCAGGAGAAAGTCGATGTGGCTGGATATAAGTGAATTTCATGAACTTAAATCACTGGTGGCTAAATTGCATATGAGTAGTCCTTCATGTGTGCCACTGACTGGTATAACTTAATATCTTAGTTTTCAGGATGTTCATTTATTTGAAAGAATACTCAGTGAACTTAGTGTGGGGAGCCATGGTATTTTTAGTTAAAAGACTTAAACTCTAGCATGGAATGAGAAAAATCAATCTAGATTTTTATGACAGCTTCCTGAAGTGCATTCTCTTTTATAGATAAGACAGATGACCATAGTTGCTCTATTCTTCAGTTGACAAGTTGGATCACATATTTTGACAGACTGAGAACATGAAAAGAAAAGAACATTGAAAGACATTATTAAGACTATTTCTCTTCCTCTTCCCCCTCCTCCTCTCCCACCTCCTCCTTCTACTTCTTCATCTATTAGAAAGTTACCTCTATGCCTCCTAGCATAATCTCATGCCAGGAGGCCTCCTCAGTATACTTTAGAATACTAACCTCTACCCTTAGTAGTCTGTTTTGACCATGCTTCAATTTACCTTTCTCCTTCCCTAGAACTTACCCTTTCATGACTTCCTGGGTAACTTAATGAAGTTTGACTCCTGGTGTATACTTTCACAATTCTGTCACTTGTAACTGTAACAGTATAGATATCAAATACTCAGAAATATTTCATACATGAATTATCCAATGGGGAAAATGAAATTATCTTAAAGACCAATGTGAACTTGCTTTATTGTGACACTTGTTTTTCTTTTTGGTTTAGTTTTTACTGCATCTTAATACAGAAGGGAAAGGCAGAATGATATTCAAGGTCAGAAGCAGACTTGGCAGAGAGGAGAGATGCATGTTCCAAGAGTTAGAGTCTTTACATTTGATTATATTTGTATTTCAAAACACTTCTCTAAGTTACACTGCTATGTGAAAACTGCCTAATTGTGCTTCCTTAGTTGTTCACAGGTTGGTTAAGTGGATAACATTGGGAAATGAGCTGAAAGCCCCAATGGTCCACATTTATATAGCTACAACTAATAATGTTATAGAATATTGTAACTTAGGATGAATGAAAATGCATTTCTAGATTTGTGGTATTTGGTCTGAAGCACAACTCATGTTTAACACACATGTGTTTAAAGTAAATTAACTTCATCACAATTCAACTTAGTATCATGCTTAAGAGAAAGGCAAAACGACGCCGTGACACAACTCATAACTACTTCCTAATTAAAATTTTTTTCTCTTCAACATTACTCAGCATATACTGTGTTTCATTCCTTATGATCGGATTTTACTCCTTTCATCAAGTACATGAAATGAATGAAAAATGTGTTTCCTATGCTAAGCAAATTATATGAGTAACTAGTTCATAATTTGTGATCGCTCATGATTCTGATAGTGAAAAATGCCATTCCAGGTAGGTGGAAGCCACAGATTGTATGCATGCTTGTGTGTCCACATGCAGGTAAATAAATAGCAAAGTGAATTGATAAGAAAGGGCATTATAATTTGAATAAGATTATATTCTCTGCAGGAGAGATAAAGGGAAATGAAGCACTATCCAGAGCTGCTATGTTATTACTTCATCAAATACTTCCACAGCCTCCAGCTGATAAAACGGGTTTGTATGGCTCCTCAGGGACCTGAACAACGAAGGTGCTGCAAACCATTGGCAGTGATTTCTAAAATCATTAATATCACTGTTTAAATGAGTGTGTGTGTGTGTGTGTGTGTGTGTGTGTGTGTGTGTCAGGAAAGAGGTAAAACAACTTCCAGTGCTTTCTCAGAACCGTATGTAAGTTATGAGGGACAGAGAAATGAAGGAGGTTCAGCCTGAACAGATGCTGTATAAAGATAATTTCTACGGAAAGAACAAGAGACCTTAATGACATATTAACTAGGTTACCTATAAAAACTAGAAATTACACGCTAACTTTACATACTGTTTGATGAACACTAGTTGTGTAACCAACATTCTTACTGGTTATATTCATATTTATTTTTCTTATGTTTCCATCACATATCGATTTTATTATAGAAATATTTCCTGGTTAAAGCTTTGGCTGCAGATTGTTATGACTGAAAGAGCTGAGCTCTATATTGTCACGATACGTGGTGTGGAGGTCAATCATGTTTTATTTTATTTTGGTGGGGCTTATTTTACTAAGAGAATAAATAGTACTTTGTTAAGACTCACTTGGCTATGAAATAAAATGTATAACACATTTTAGTGTGTATACAAATAAGAAACTGTCCAACTTTATTGTGCTCTATTTGATGCAACTTTCTATGCTACTCTATATTCCAAATTGGTTTTAAATAGGACTTGAACCTTAGTGTGCCATACCTTTTTCAACTCACCATCCTGTTGACTGCAAACTGTTAAACTGAGAAAGAAAGAGAGAGAGAGGATGAAACCACAGTTATTTTAGACAGTGTGAGACTCATTGAGAGCTTCCATAGCATATCAACAGAGTCATAATTCCCGTGTATGAGTACCTCATGCTAACCAATCCTGACACTTGTATGAGTACTCTGTGGTTTTGTTAAAGAGGATAAATCATACACCCTTACACCTACAACTTTCTAGCTTCTAGGCAGGCCTCTCTAAAGCAAAACAGCAAAGAAATGAGTTAGACTATTCTAAGTGCATCACAACACTTACTTAGGAACAGAATTATTTATCAACTAACACCGAGTTTATGATCACCTCATTTGGGTTACATACTTTCATTTATCTTCATCATGTGGGAAATACGTTATTATAGCTGGAAAAGAAGGCCTCTCACTTTAGCTACACAAATTTTTGACACAAATATTTCAGTCATTTTCTTCTGAATAAGAGTAGTTTAATTTTGAGTGTTGAAATTTAACCTTAGCAAGCAGGTGCAGTTTTTAAAGTTTTAATTCTGTATATTCATTGTAGATGGCATCATGCAATACAAGGACATTTTCTGTAACTATTTAATGGCTTTAAGCAAATCCCTTTCCATAACACCCACATTCCCATTTGTTCCCTTGGGCAGTCTTCTTTTATGCTATGTATATGTACATACATGATTACATTTTTTACATTAAAAGAGGAATCACAAGTGAGAGAAAACATGTTATTTACCTTTTATATTTTGCTCATGTGGCTCCCTTCCTCACAGAAAATCCCAGTTTCTTCTTTTTAATTTTAATTTTTCGATTTATTAGTTAATACTTTTTGTTTATAGAGATACAAAAGAATATACATAAAATATTCATAAAATACATATTTATAAAAATATTCAGTGGCCACCAAATTTGTCTGTGAGCCTTTTTAGCTTGCTAACATTTATAATATTGAAAGGGCTTCAGATAGTTTTAATTTACGTTTTCATGATTGCTAATGAAGTTGAGTGTGTTTTCATAATTCACTTTACTTATGTTTATATCCATCTTAATGTTTGGTCATCTGCCTCTTTCTAATTTGTTTATGAAAGTTTAAAAATATACCCAGGATACCAATACTTTGCTGCATTGGGCATGTCTTTTTCCATTGTGTAGATGGTCTCTTTTATCAAGTTATTTTCCCATTTATTGAAAATTCATTCTTTTCTTATACAATATATCCCGATGGCTGCTTCCCTTCTCTTTAATCCTCTCAGTTCCTCTCTCACTTTCCTTCCCTCTGGATCCACTCTCTTTTATTTTGGTCATCTTGATAAGCTTTTAGAAACAGTGATCACAGTACTTTTTTTTTATTGCCTTGCTTGTTCTTTGACTATTTGTGTTTATTGTCTTGCTTGTTCCTTGACTATTTGCATCTATTGTATTACTAGTTACTTAACCTAGAACTGACCTTAATACTTGCATGTAATTAAAATGGTATGAAAGCAGATTGGGGGAAGAAAAGAATAATCTTCTAAAATATAATAACCAAACATAACAAAATAAAATATAAAATAAAATATAGACTATGGTATTGAAGATGGATAAGGCAACCCAACAGAAGAAAAAGAGCTCAAGTGAAGGTCCATTAATCAGAGACTCACTTGTTCCTACACTCAGGAATCTCATAAAAATGCTAAGCGTAGAGCTATATTATATTTGCTACAGCCCCATGTGGTCCCTGTGCTTGCTCCTTCAGTCTCTCTCTGAGCACATATTTACCTTGCTGAGTTGATTCAGAGGGCCTTGTTCTCCTGGTGTCATCCATTCTCTCTGACTCTCACATTCTCTCCATCTCTTCTGGAGAGTTCTCTGAGATCTGAAGTGATGGATTTGTTGGAGACATCCCATTAAGAGCTTCGAGTTCCAAGGAGTCTCTCTGCCTCTTAACTGAACTTCAGCTTAGGTACATGAATTATCATTAGGAGATTTAAACAAATGTCTATTCACCACAGTTAGAGCACATATGGCCCACAAAGAAATGATTCTCCACAAATTTGTCTCTGTAAACTAATGGCTTTATTGGAGTTGCTTACAGAAACATAAGTTTGTCAGGCATAAGCATTCTTGGTAAACTCTAACCTGAATAAAAACTGCAACACTGGGGTTTCCTGTATTACTTTTAGTAAGTCCCACTGAAAGGGTCTTTCTACCAGCAACGGTATATTGCTTATATAATGGTGAAGAGACATTGGTGTCCTATCAGTGTCTTATAACTGTCTTGTGAGTTCTTGTAAGTTTTATTTATTATTATTGAGTATTATGCCATTCCCAATTTTTTCCATCAGGGAATATTTTATACCATCTATTTATTTACTATAAACTCCTTATTAATGTTATTGTCAATAAACTCGATATCTCAGGTGTCTCTCCCCATGTCCTTCCCAGATTCTTTATTCCAGATTCCTTTTTCAGAAACCTAGGTTTACACTTCACAGCACTGGCATGAAGGCCTTGTAACAGTTATCTATGTCTGTTGCTGGAATCTAAGGGATGCAATAGTTTGCATACTCATTCTAGGTTTTACTTTATCTATGGAGGGCCATTGGATAAAGATTTTCCATTTCTCTGCCTTTATTTACTTATGTTTGTTCTTCTGCATCAAATTTGTTCTGAAATCTGTCTCCATCTTCTTTACTTCCACCACTGTCCATAGATGTTTCTTCAGCTTTCTACATAAATTTTTGTCATTATCCTTCTCTATATCATCTTTCCCCTCTTCAGGTCCTCTGAATTTCTCTTTTGGAAGTTTCAAGATCTCCCATTACTTATTTTCTTAGAAGCAGTCTTGGTTCTTTGAAATGTCACCTTCTATCTAGTTGACATTTTAGCCTTTCTAAAGAACTGTTCAACTTGATCAACATCTTTCTTAATATTTTTAAAAGGCTCTGTAATATTTGCCATTTTTTCCTAAAGATTATCACAAACCACTCAGCATTTATAATTAACTATCCAGTTATGGTATATATGAGTGTGAAACAATGATATTTATAGTTTTCCCAACAGTGAATAGAAATGACCTGACAAAGGGGAAATATAGGTCTCCCCTGCATAAAACATTTTCCATGGCCTGTACTCCATTTTCTCCAGTACACTCAACCTTGCTAAAACTCATCTCAGAATATGGCCATGTTTTATATCCTTCTAGAAATCTTTACCTCCAGGTTTCCCATACTAAGTCAGCAGTATTTACTGCCCCATAAACTATGCTCTTAATTATTGCATGGTTCTTCTTTAACACTCAGCTTTGGGTTTTCTTTCCTAGGAAGCTTTCTTGACTTCCCCATGTTAGTATTTCAGTGCAGTTTGTACACTGGCCACAGAGAGCTTTCTGTACTGCTATGGAGTTATTTTCTTCTTCCCAACTTTCTACAAATCTTCTGTTCTTTAAAAGGTAAAATAATCCATACCTATGTATAAATTTATACAGAACTATTAGAATCAACACCAATGCAAACCTTCAGTAAACATGTGGGATGTTTTATACATTAGAATTCAATTGATATAGGGAGATAGAGCCTACATATTGGCAGCATAATCGACTGTCCCAGGTGAGACATAAAGGAGAGAGAAAACTCAATAGCATCACTCCTCTCTTTCCTCTCTGTCTTCTATAATGTGACCAGTTGCCTCGTGTTCCAATCACTGTGACTTCCCCCTATGGTGGAGATACCTTTGAGCTTGAGCAAAGATAAATCCTTCCTATTTTACATTGTTTCTGTCATAGAAGCATTGAAAATAACTCATGCAATTATAGATAGTTGTGTGTATATGAAACACAAGTGTGTATATGAAAAATATATCCTTAAGTTTAAGAAATATGCAATGAGTTGGAGAAATAAAACATTTCACTGTGCAACATAAGTAATACGGGAGAAGGTTTAAGAAAGGAGGTAAAGTAAGAAATTCTCCTAGAGGCTGAGTAGCAAGTAGACCAAAGTGAGGAACACATCTACCACACCAATGGCTCTGTGAATGTCAAAACCAAAACTTAGTCAAATCATCATGATCAACTCCACCTACATATTTTATTAATTGGTGAAATTTTGGTATATGACTGGACACCAGTAACCAATCTTCTGTGAAAAAAAATGTACATTTTTTTAATGTGGAGAATTTAGTTTCTATAAAAAAATGTTTGAAGTTTTGAGTTTTAGATATATTATTTCCTCAGTTAAGAGAAGTAAAGAAGAGAATTACAGAGTGGAAGGGAATGCTTTCCCCATGTATCTATTTGCATAGTCAGAGAAGGTATAAAAAGAGAGACGTTTGAATGTCAAAACCAAAACCAAAGGTTATCAAAACCACTCAGTGGGGGAACACTGCTTGCTATGCACACCCCATAAACCAAAGTTGATTGCAGATCCCACATAAAAGTCATAGAGAACAATGGACTCTGTAAGATTTTCTTTGACTTCACTACTCTTGCTCTGGTGACCATGTCTCTGCTTACAGATGTATACACATATAATGCTAAGCACATAGAGAATTTAACAACAAACAAGACTAAATGTGGTATGACAAATAAACATTGGCTTTCATATAATTATTCATGTCTATAACAATTTAAGTTTATATGGTGTGTCTGATGCATAACATATATGTGTTAGCTTTATGGTACAAAAACATTTCTGGCCTTCTTTGATCTGCAGCATTTTACATCAGTGTGCCTCATAAATATGAGCAGATTCAACACAGTCTTTAATTGCTGTGCATGGGCTTATATTTCTATTAAAATTATGGGATTTACATTAAATAAATGCAGGCCAATAGCTATTGTAACCTAATAGAAACCTGAAGAAAGAATTAAGCCATAGGAAAGCTAGACTGGATTTAAAATGTGTTTAGTCTCCCCCTACCCTACACACACACACACACACACCCATACACACACACGCACACGCACACGCACACACACACACACACGCACACACACACATGCATGCACATGCACACACACATGCACATGTACACACACATGTGTGCACACAGACATACACACACAGACATGCACACACACATGTACACACAGACACACACACCCATGCACATACACATGCACACACGCACATATGTACATGCACACATACCCACTTTACCATTTATAAAACACTTGACATTTGTGAGACTCACAGTTCCTGAAACACAAAAATACACACCTAAAATATCTAACTAAAAATAGCAATGCTGAGTTTCTGACAGGAATCTGCACAAACATGGCATTTTATAAACATTAAGGAAAAGTTGGTAGAAATATTTTTGATTCATAGATGTTTTGAAAACTGTTTTTATGAGAATGTTTTGCAACATGATAATATGTACTCATTTCTGTCTTATGTTACAGGAAAGCATTTCCTACATATACATACTTTAAGTTTTTAGTCAAATATGTTTTTATATCAAAATAAACTATGGTTTTATTATATGATAGACTTCCCTTATGTCCTATGAGAAAGTGTGTGTGTGTGTGTGTGTGTTTGTGTATGTGAGAGATATTCATGTACAAAGGAGCAAACTGTTGAAATTTTAATATATTTCTCTAGAAGAATAAGTTAATTAACTGATTCCAGACTTCTAAATTCATATAGAGTCATTGTTTGCTCATATTATTCCAAAATAACTTGGTACTTCGCTTAATTTTGGCAGATTAGCTGGTGTGCTGGCTAGTTTTATGTCAACTTGAAAAAGTCTAGAGTCATAGGAAAAGAGAATCTCAATCGAGAAAATGGATCCACCACCTTGACTAGTGGGCAAACTGATGGACAAACCTGTGCTGTGTTTCCTAGATTTTGATTGGTATCAGAAGACAACTCATTGTTTTAGTGTCATTTCTTGGCTGTTTGTTCCAGTTGCTATAAGAAAGCAGTCTGAGCAAGCCACTAGGAGAAATCTAGAAAGCAGAATCCCTTCTTGGATTCTTCCAGGTTAATGCTCTGAGATCTTGTAGTGGCTTCCTTCCATGATGATTTATGTTCTGGAATGGTAAGGCAAATAAACACAAACCACAAAATGTCTTATCCTCACCACTGTGCATGGAAGCACAATTAGTTATATGGAAATATTCATAGAAGCTTTGCTTTTCATATTCAGAAATTAAAAATAGGCAAAAGTTTATCCTAAGGTCAATGATATTTTTTAATGTATTATGTTCAGTCATTAGAATATTGTTTGCTAATGAATACATTGAACTATTTTGTGTGTGGGAGTTTGTGCACAAGTGCATACACATGTGTATGCATGCATGTGAAGTAAAGAGGTAATGTAGGGTTTCACTTTTCAAGCAACATATGATTCATTTGATATACAATCTCTTATTGAGCTAGAGTTTATTGAGTGTTCACTCTAGATAACTAGTGAATGCAGAAATCTACCTCTCTCTTCATCCTGAGCATTAAGAATGACCTGAAGACCAAACTCAGTTGTTATTCCTTGTATGACTCACATCTTACTCACATATCCATCTCCTCAAACCCTACAAGTATTTATTCATGTGCACTGTCAAAGGGCTAATATGAACTTTTTCACATTGAGTAGAATATTAAGCAAAAATGTTCCCATTGAATGATCCGCATTTTACACAATTCTAAATAATGAAAACTAGACCAAAGTGATCAAGGAAGGAATCTGTTGGTTGGGGCTGAAAGTGGGAAGGAAGTGGGGAAAAGGACGACCCAGGTCAAATGGTCAATTTAGAGACAAATGGTTACATTATTTTTATGGTGTTATAATTTTAAGTGAGTGTGTGTGTGTGTGTGTGTGTGTGTGTGTGTGTGTGTGCAAGTGTGTGTGACAATTGTAAAAACATATGCTTATTTCTATTACAAAAGCTAGTATATCCATAGCTAGATGAATGGATGATGAAAACACAGTAGAAATCCACAATGGCATTCTGATCCTGTTTAGCTTTAAAGAAAAGGAGCTTGAAGTTTTTAAGTAAATGGGTAGAATTTACAATTTTGTACTGAGTGAGGTAATTTTGTGTGTTTAATTTTGAGTGCCTATAAAATACAGGAAAACATTAAGGAAATATTGGCAGGGAAAGGAAAGAAAGGGAGATGTGAAGAAGTGCAGAGCGTGGAATATACATGATATTAAAAGGAAAAAGAGGACCAATAAATAAGGAAGTTTAAATGGGGGAGAGGAAATAGGGCAAAAGAGGCTGGTGGAGAGTGGATAACTCTAACATTATCTAAAAAAGCCATATGAAAATTACTATTTTAAAATGCAAATATATGCATATTTATATGTATGAATGTATGTATGTATGTATATATATATATATATGTACACATATTTTATATATATATATTATTTTATGTTATCTGTAGATAGATATGGGTTTAAAGTACTAAACTAAAATACCCAGACAGGATTTTCATAAGGTAAATAACAAATGACATTTCTCACTTTCATGATCTCATATTTACATTGAGTATAAATAGGTGAGCATATTTGTATATTAGTGAGCAAATAAATTTGTGAACACAGAAGGAATCTTCTGTAACTATCATGAGACTCATACACATCGTCAATTTGTAAAGAAGAATGATTTTTTTCACAATAATGTTGCTTCAGGGATTTGATTCTCATTTCCTTTAATACTAGTTTGTCTCCAAAAGACAAAGGCAATGGTTCAAACCAAACCATTCCTGTGAGCATTAGTCACTTGTTCAAAGAACAGGTGTTCAAAGATTGGTGATACAGCTTGTTGGTGGAATGCTTTGGTAGAATGTATAACTTCGGGGTTCTATATTCTGGTTCCTATGTGATCCAGGCATTATGTATCACATCTTGAGTCCCAGTCCACTGGAGGTGGAAGTAGACAAAGTCAGGTGTTCAGTGTCATGCTTGAGTATATGACATTTGAGGCCAGCCTGGGCTATGTGAGATTCTGTCTGAACAGAAGGCCTATTATTGGTACCAATTATGATTTCTTGGGAGAAATCTGAACAAAGATGATTCATATGTTTGAATTATTATATTTAAAACCCATTTCATTTTTCCTTTCAACATAGGAATCTTGAACCTTGTTTCATATACAAGTCACCTATAAAAGTTACTTAACTTCTATTATATGACGAGACAAATTGTTGAGATAGAATAAAGAAATTGTGACATCAATAAAAATTTTCTGTGTTTTTCTACTTAATGAGAAAGTAGGTTTAGGTATTTAAGTTGCTGTAAGTTACATTAATAAATTTCAAATAATGTTATTTTCTCGGACATATAGCACTAGAATTTTGTCAAGGCTAGTCGTACATCCTTTATATACAAATTGATTGACAGGTAAGGCAACACAATGCCTCTGACCTTTATCTAATTAGAAACTATGGACCACATTTTTTTCAGTATGACCTGGTTTCTAGTTTTTTTTTTTAATGCACTTATCTGTTTGATCAATGTGATGTCAAATATCCACATATTTAGTTTTTATCTATATGGTCACTGTTTACCATTTTCTTTGTTTTTCATCTGTGTGTTTAAGGTGACAGCTACACAGAGCCCAAGGATATTTAAAGCATACATCTGAGAATCATAAATCTAACGTTTATCCTTTTCCTTGTCACTGCTGACAGCAACCTTGAGGAAATCACTTAATCTTTTTGTGTCTCCATCACTTTGCTATAAAACTGGGATAATGATACTTATCTCACTGGATAAGAGGAAGGTGATAATGTTTGTTAAGCCAAAGAGATCTTCAGATAGAATAAACTACCACAGAATTGTTAATATAAAGAAGCCAGTGTTACACTCTGTTCCACTCATTTCAAGGTATATGTACAGGGCTCTATTAAAAATCCTTTGTAATGTTACTTTAAATTAGTCACTTAAAAATTAACAAAATTGACAAATTAGAAGTAATTTTTCATAGCATATATTATTTTGTTAAAACAGTAAGCTTACTTTTACATTCGATTCTTGAAAGATTCTCATGAATAGTAATTGTGTGGCCTCAGTGGAAGAAGAAACAACTAGGCTTGAAGTACCACAGTGGGGACATACACAGAAGTGCCCCAACCCTCTCAGAGGAGGAGAATGGGAGGAGGGGATGGGATAAAGATTGTGGGAAGGGGTGACCGGGAAGGGTCAGTGAGCTGGATGTAAGAAGGTGAACTAGTAAAATATATAAAATAAAATTTAAAAGGAGAGAAATGTATTTTGGCATAAATATAGAGACATATAGAAAATAAAGTTTCCATGGACATAGACATAACCTACAACTCCATTTGCTTTAATTTCTTCATCTCCGGTAATTACTTACCAAATATCAAGGATATATAAACATACATATTCTTGACATCACATATTTTACATTTTCTAGAAGCATGTATTGATAATGTTTTTAAGAAGTCACTGCAAAAAGAAGGGACATCTCAGAGAAAAGTACTTTGAAGATACTAGGAATTCAATAAAAGCTTCTGCACTAAACATTCTGTGTTATGCTGAAAATACAACCCCTTCCCCAAATATGGATCCTAAGAATATATTAACATGGAAGACATAAATGAACAGAATTCTGGCTGAGGAAATTGGAAAGAAGTGAAGTTCCAAAGGTTTAGGAGCTAACTAATTGCACTGGGTGATCATGATAGAGGAAAACACAGCTGATTGTCTGAGGTCCTCTTAGGTAGATATAAGAAACTGAACTACAGAGGCAGAAGTGAGGGTAGGATTCCATAACTACAGTGACTGGACAGGATCATATAACTGTTGTAAGCAGTATAGTGCATGCAGTCCTAGGATAAGCTACAAGCTGGTACTTGAGTGTTGCAGATATTGGCACACATGGGTTAACAGAAAAGGATTATTACCCATAATGTTACTGAAGGTAAAGAGAGAGGCAGAAAGGAGGGTAGGACATAATTAAATAATAAAAACATAGACATCGTGTTAGCAGATGGCTGCTGTCAGTTATAGCAGTGGACAATCTTAAGCCAGTTCCAGAACATGCAGGAGATCATCCAACTGCTATTACATAAACTCAAAACTTCAGAAATGTCTCTCATCTGGTCTAGTTCATATGCTGAAAAATCAGTGGTCATTTTTAAGAAATAATGAGGTGATTCCATTAAGAAGAATTACACCTATTGGAAACAACACACTGTTTTTTTTGTGATGATAAAGCTAAGTCTTCACTGTATAGAGAGTGCATGTTTGAGAAAGTGAACAGATTGAACTGCATAGAAAACCAAAAGAAATACTATTCAATTCAAAGGGCATACGTCCACCTTGTACTCAAGCAGTTTAAAAAGGTACTTTTAGTAGTCTTTTCATGTTCTATTTTATTGATATATTCTTTGGCTTAGTGCATGATACAGAACTATGCTCATCTGGTGAGTGTTTAAATTATTCTTAGAAACAGAGCAATTTGTATTTTTGTAGAAACAGGCACCCTTATTATTTTGTACCATTGCTTCAATTATGATCTTCCTACGTATTACAATAATATATGGAAACCCTGATGCTTATTTCTTTAACCTCAAACTCTTTTTTCTGACCTATAGAATTAATTTGACCAAATATAGAAATAAAACAATAATTATATCAAATAAAAGACTTGAGCACTCTCCAGGTACAAAGCATACAGTATACCCTTATCAGCCGTAAGAGTGTGCTTTAGCAGAGAATTCTGGCATTAAAATGACCTGGTACACTGAATCATAGTCAGGTGATCTACTGTTCTCTCTCTCTCTCTCTCTCTCTCTCTCTCTCTCTCTCTCTCTCTCTCTCTCTCTCTCTCTCTCTCTGGCAGATATACAGGTCTTGCTTAACTCTTTAGAATCCTGAAGGTATCACTAACATATTAAAAAGGCACTGGAGATATGTAGTATAAAGCACAGACCAGAGCTGGAAAGAGTTCTGTATCAATTCATGACTAAGAAGAAACAGTGTCCATGAGAAAAGTACTGTCATTTGTGACAAACACCAAAGAAAAGCCTAAGAATATAGCACCCCTATACTGCTGGTTCAAGGTGTCAATAAAAAAAACTGTGTTGATGTAATAACCTAGATCTAACTTTACTCACTTGAGAAATGGATGAGAGATGTTTTATTTTGGAGGCAAAGGTTCTAGATCATTGCCCAAGAACAGAGCCAGATAACCTCAAATATCATGTTCCACTATGATAGTAGTTTGATGAAGGTTTTACTGCAGAAGTAGAGGAAAGATCTGTGGCATTTTTAGATACTTTGAAGAGAACACTAGGTAGGTTGGATAAAGCAAAGGTGAAGTTTGTGGTATAGGCCTCAAATTCTATTCAAAAGCCATCTTAGCTTTTTGATTGTGGGAAGCCAGTGATCCTTTAGAGTAATGTCTTTCACAAAGCTTTACCAGTTGGTCTCAATGGTATTGGGTTAGATACGAACTTAAATTATGAAAGGAATTGGTTATTACAAGGACTGGAAATAGCTTAGGGTAAATTGTAATTGGGTTATATACTTGCCACATCCTAGTACTTCCACAGTCACTAAAGTTCTGATAGTTAACTAGCCTAACAGAAGTTTGAGTAGAAGATATGATTCTCTTCATTAAATTTCATTTATAGCTGTAAATAAGAATTTATTTCCTAGATAAACCTCAGGCACATAACTGGACTCCTCACATAGGCCTTGTGGCAGTTTGAATAATGGCTCCCGAAGGTCATATATTTGAATGCATAATTACCAGTAAGTGGAAATATTTGAAAGGACTAGGTGGTGTTGTCTTGTTGGATGAAGTATGTCACTGAGGGTAGGTTTTGAGGTCTCAAAAGTCCAAGCCAGATCAAGTGGTTCCCTGTTCCTGCTGCCTTAAGATCCAGATGTAAATCTTCCAGTTACCATGTCTGTGTACAGTCTGCCTTGCTCCTTGCCATGAGGATTGCCATAAGCTCTGACACTGTAAACAAGCCCAAATTAAATGTTTTCTTTTTATAACAGTTGCCATGGTCATGGTGTCTCTTCAGAGCAATAAATACTGACTAGACTCACTATATATTCATAATTGCATATGAAATTCCTGAGGGACACAATGTTTCACAGGAAGATAGAGGGCAAAAAAACCCATACAATCTTGGTGCACCATAATAATGGAGAAAATCACTCATTAAAAGTGGAAATTCCTTCTGCATGAGAAGGGTACAGAGAGTAGATTTTATGCCCATTTCACCCTCTCAATGCCAAGTTTCACAGCAACCATGTTTGAAATGGCCCTAATATTGGATGGTCAGCTTCAGATTAAGATCTTGCTTCTGTTTTTGAGAGTCAAGGTAGAAACACAGAAGTTATATCCAAGGTTGAGGTGTACTGTCAGTTAGTGGCAAGCTAGTTATGAGAATATGTTGCTACAAGCCAACTACAAGCTATGTAGTCAACATTGTTGACCTACATTATTTTAAGGCTTTATTAGAATAACATATACTGAACTGTTTTCCAATTGGCTTCTGCTCTTACGATTAGCAGCTATTCTAATATGCTTATGATAAAAATTGCTGGAGGCTAATATCCAACTCACAAGAACACACGAGTAATGACGGAAGAGAGCTAGCATAGATACACGCTAGTTGTCTTAGGAATTAGGATACTGTCTGCCTTTCTGGAGAAAATAGATTTCATTTTCAGCAACCGATGACACCCCAAAAGGACTGGTAATTCCAGTCCCAGGGAAACCAGTTCCCTGTACTGTCCTTGGAAGACACTAGGCAAATGCACACGCATGACAAACACAGGGAGGTGATAGTCACACACAAAAGTAAAGTAACATATGTCGTTTTTAAAGTTATAACTATAGTTATGAATATGCGATAGAAGCAATGGTGGCCTGAACAGATATAAACTTTTACTACATGTCCACATGTTACTATAAGAGTCCCCTCAGATCTATCATTAACACTGAAATCAGAATGATGAGAACATATGTGCTTTATAAAAGTAAACTACAGGTTTAAATGCTGTGGCTGAATGGAATACATACATACATACATACATACATATATATATATATATATATATATATATATATATATATATATATATGTATATATGTGTGTATATATATGTATACGTATACACACACACACACACACACACACACACACACACACACACACACATATATATATATATATATATATACACAATGAAATGCATAACACCTATGATGTCTGAAAACATTCAGCTTGAAACAATGAATCTGGGGATTACAAGTGAATGAATATATAACGCTGTGGAAACGGATGTCACCAGTGCTCTTTAACTATGTCAGCCAAGAATCAGGGCTTTAAATATAAAAAACAGAGAGAGAAACACCAAGCACCTCTATCTTCAGTCTCAACAGTGTGCTGTTCAAAAACTATATGTTTGAAGTTGGGCTTTGACAAATAGCTTCCTATTAACCAAAATAATAGTGTTTATATATATGTTCTATATGAAGAAATGTTAATTCATTTCACTGGAAGATGAGTATTCTCCCCCACCTCATTCCCCTGCATTCTGCTTCCCTGGGTCATCAAGTGTCTCACTGAGATCAAACAAGCCAGTCCTTGCCTTTATATGTGCAGGGTGCCACAGATCAGCCCATGTATGCTCTTTGGTTGGTGGCTTAGTCCCTGAGAGATCCAAGAGGTCCTAGTTAGTTGACATTGTTGGTCCTCTTATGGAATTGCAATCCTCTTCACCTCCTTCAATCCTTCCCCTAACCCTTCCATAGAGGTCCTCCAACTTCTGTCCAATGGTTGACTGTAAATATGTGCATCTGTCTTAGTCAGCTACTGATAGAACCTCTCAGAGGACAGCCATGCTAGGTTCCTGTCTGTAAGTACAACATGGCATCAGTAACAATGGCAGGATTTAGTGCCCTCCCATGAGATGGACCCCAAGTTAGGCTGGCCACTGGATGGCCTTTCCTACAATCTGTGCTCAATTTTGGTTCCTGAAGTTCTTTTAGATAGAAACAATTCTGGGTCAAAAATTTTGAGGGTAGGCTAGTGACCCCATCTCTCTACTGGGGGTATGACTGTCTATCTATTGGAGGTGGTCCCTTTAGGTTCTATCTCCCCCTTGTTGAGCATTTTGGTTAAGGTCATCTTAATTGAGTCCTGGAAGCCTCTTACACCCCAGGTCTCTGGGACTTTCTAGAGGTTTCCCACACCCCCGGAGGCTTCATATTTTTGTTCATTCTCCCGGCCCTTTGAGTTTCTCTCCTGTCTTCCTCCAATACCTGATCCTACAAGCCCCCATTTACCCTCACCCTCTCCTGTCCAACCCAGGTCTCTTCCTCTCTCTGCCTCCTGTGATTATTTTGTTCTCCCTTCTAAGTGGAATTGAAGCATCCTCATTTGGGCCTTCCTTCTTGCTAAACTTCTTATGGTCTGTGGGTTGTACCATGGGTATTCTGTAAAGTTGGGCTAATATCCACTTATCAGTGAGCACATTCCTATGTATGTCCTTTGGGCTTGATTAACCTCAGGATGATATTTTCTAGTTCCATCCATTTGCTTGATAAATTCATGATGTGCTCATTTTTTAACAGATGAATAGTACCCTATTGTGTAAATAAACTACAATTTTCTGTATCCATTGTTTAGTTGAGGGACATCTGGGTTGTTTCCAGCTTCTAGCTACTACAATTAAGACTGCTATGAACATAGTGGAGCATGGATCATTGTGGTATGGTGGGGCATCTTTTGAATATATGCTCAGGAGTGTTATAGGTGAATCATTAGGTAGAACTACTTTCAATTTTGTGAGGAACTTCAAGATTGATTTCTAGAGTGGTTGGATTAAGTTTGCAAGCAATGGAGGAGTGTTCCTTCTCCACATCATCTCCAGCATATCCTCTCAAGTGACGTTTTGATCTTAGCCCTTTTGATTGGTGTAAGGTAGAATCTCAGGGTCGGTTTTTTACTTGCATTTCCCTGATGATTATGAATGCTGAACATTTTTTAAGTGCTTCTTGGCTGTTTGAAATTCCTCTGTTGAGAAGTCTCTGTTTAGCTCTGTGCTTCATTTTTTTTAATCAGGTTATTTGGGTTTCTATTTTTGTTTTTTTTATTTTTTTGGGGGGGGTGGGAGTCTTAACTTCTTGAGTTCTTTATATATTTTGTATATTAGGCATCTATCAGATGTAGGTTTAGTGAAGATATTTTTCCAATTTGTAGGCTGCTGTTTTGTCCTATTGACAGTTTCCTTTGCCTTACAGACACTTCTCAGTTTCTTGAGGATCCATTCTTCAATTGTTGATCTTAGAGCCTGCACCATTGGCATTCTGTCCAGGAAATTTCCCCCTGTACCAATGTATTTGAGCCCATTTCCCACTTTCTCTTCTATTATATTCAGTGTATCTGGTTTTATGTTGAGGTCCTTGATCCACTTGGACTTGAGCTTTGTACAAGGAAATAAAAATGGAACAATTTTCAGTCTTCTACATGCAGACTACTAGTTAGTTTAGCTCCATTTATTGAAGATGCTTTCTTTATTCCACTGGATGGTTTTGGCTTCTTTGTCAAAGATCAAGTGTTCATAGGTGAGTGGGTTTATTTCTGGGTCTTCAATCTATTCCATTGATCAACCTGTCTGTCTCTGTACCAACACCATGTGATTTTTATCACTTTTGCTCAGTAATACAGCTTGATGTCAGGAACGGTAATTTCCCCAGAGGTTCCTTTACTGTTGAGAATTGTTTTCACTATCCTGGATTTTTGTCTTTTCATATGAGGTTAAGAATTGTTCTTTCCATGTCTGTGAAGAATCGTGTTGGAACTTTGATGGGGATGTATTGAATCTGTAGATTGCTTTTGGAAAGATGGCCATTTTTGCTATGTTAATCCTACCCATCCATGAGCATGGACGATCTTTCCATCTTCTGAGGTCTTCTTATGACATATTTCTTTGAAAATAATTTTTGACAACTTCATGAGCACTACACCTACACTGCTTTCACTCTACTACTCTTTCCAAATAGTTCTGTGTTCATTTTAAATTCATAATTGCTTCTTTATTACCTTTATTTTATTCACGTGTACACATGAGCATACATTCATGCATGCATGTGCATAAAGCCTATTGAGTCCATTTGGTACTGTTCCTCAGATGGTCACTTGACACTGTACAATCTCTGTAGAAACACTTTCCTGGAGCACACTGGTTTTGCTTCTCACAGCAGCCATTGACTGTAAACCTTCATCTAGAAGTAGAACTGTAGAATAGAATAGCCTTGTCCATGATGATGGATCATCTGTTGTTGTCATTATGATGTTCTTGTTCACACAAACACATTGTTGAGATTTCATTGCTGTATTTTCCCTGGACCATGACATATTTATTTTAGTAATCTAAATCAAGTATTAAGAAAGGTTAACAGTATTGTTGAATTAAGGCTAACAGTCCTTTAGTGTACCTTCCTAGTGGAAAACATTTTTTGTCGTTTATTTATTTATTTACACCCCAGATTGTATTCACCCACCCCCATCCACCCTCTAACTGTTCACATCCCATACCTCTTCCCCACGAGGATGTTTCCCCCCACCAAACCCTCTACCCAACCAGACCACTAAACTCCCTGGGGCCTCTAGTCTCTTGAGGGTTAGGTGCATTTTCTCTGACTAAACTTAGACCCGGCAGTCCTCTGCTTTATATGTTAGGGGCCTCATATCAGCTGATGTATGCTGCCTGGTTGGTAGTTCAGTATTTGAGAGATCTTGGGGGTCAAGGTCAATTGAGACTGCTGGTCCTCCTACAGGGTCGCCCTCCTCCTCAGCTTCTTCAAGCCTTTCCCTAATTCAACCACATGGGTCAGCAGCTTTTGCCAGTGGTTGGGTACAAATATATGCATATGACTCTTTCAGCTGCTTGTTGGGTCTTTTGGAGGACAGTCATCATAGGTCCCGTTTTGTAAGTGCTTCATAGCCTCAGTAATAGTGTCAGGCCTTGGGACCTACCCTTGAGCTGGATCCCACTTTGGACCTGTTGCTGGACCTTCTTTTCCTCAGGCTCCTCTCCATTTCCATCCCTATAGTTCTTTCAGACAGGAACAATTATGTGTCAGAGTTTTGACTGTGGGACAGCAACCCTCTCCCTCACTTGGTGCCTTGTCTCCTTGCTGGAGGTGGGCCCTATAAGTTCCCTTCCCCTACTGTAGGGCATTTCATCTAAGGTCCTGAGAGTCTCTTACCTCCCAGGTCACTGATGCATTCTGGAGTGTCCCCCTAACCTCTTACCTTCTGAGATTGCCTGTTTCCATTCTTTCTGCTCTCCCTCTGCTCGCCCTCGGGGCTTCAGTACTTTTCCCTCACAAGCCTCCCACTATTAATGCATGGGGTTCAGTGTGATTTTACTGAAGGAAATCTCTGAGAGTCTAAAACCCAAGTCAAGAGTTTAAAGGGTCATTTTAGTAGACTGTGTCTTAGCAATGAATAGAAATGAGGGTGAACAGAAATATTGATTTTATATACTTAATGCATAAAATTATTACTTTGATACTCAGCCTGCATATTTCTTTTCCTTGTCCATTTAGCCAACATATTTGGAGGTAAGTATCACATTTGTTTGAAGTATTTTGCATATGTATCTATTTCAAGAATATACCAAGACATAGCCATTTACTAATCTGGCTGGCAACATCAGGGCAACTTGGCATGTTTAAAACTACTACTTCCATTGGCTTCTCTGTATACTCACTCTAATATACTCATGAGATTCCAGTGTATGTCTTAAAGAATTAAAATACTTGGTTGTAAAATGTATGTCTCTTTAAAAACAACTGTAATCCTGCTTTATAAGCTATTTTATAATTAACTTTAGCACTTACAATATGTAAGTTGTAATTACCTCACACTAAGGACAGCACTTTCTATCATCAGTCTTTGTCAAGTTTGTCAGTTATGTTTTGTAGTGGTATGCATTCCACATACTAATTGGTATTTTTCTTGTGATATATAAGGCTCAATTAAAAAAAAAAAAAACAATTAGGTCATATGAGTAAGGTTAGCTTTTCCTTTCGCTGTCTAGCTGTCTAGTCATCCTCATCAGTCTTCTGCTTCTTGGTGTCAACATCGTCACCCTCATCATCCTCAGCTACCTCCTTGCCTGTGGAAGCCTCAGCTTCCTCATCTTCATCTCCATCCTCCCTCATCTTTCTCCTGCTCCTCCTCCTCCTGCTTCTCCTTCTCTACCTCCTCTTCTTTCTTTCCACCTTCTTCCTCTTCTTCATCTACCTCATTGTCAGTCTCCTACTCCTCATTTTCCTCATTTTGAGCATTCCCATTGGCAGGTGCATTTCTTCCATCCTCTACCTCCTCCACAACTTCCTTCTCCTTCAAGTCTTTGGTGTTGACCTCGGAGCTGGTGTCCACTGCCTCGTCTGACATGGTAGGACATGCCCATTCACCCTCCACTTCCCATCTCAGAATTTAAAGTGGTCACCTTCAAGTACAGAAGCAGGCCCTGCCCACATGGGCAGTGCCACACACTGAAGACATGTGCTCTCTTCCACCCCACTAAAACCACAACATGAATTGGCAAAAGGGGAGGAAAACAGAGCCAGAACTTCCCAGGCCATGCTTTTTCCTTAAAAATATTTTAAAAGAAAAATTTGTTTGTGTTTTTATTTATATTTAATGTTTTGTACATATTATTAGGGGTCAGCCATTCTTAATGATAACAGGTGACCAAACCAGCCTTCAGGGAGTTTTTTGTCCTGCTTCAGATTTTATTTGTGGTGTGACCATGTTCATTATAATCTCAAAGGAGAAAAAAAAAACCTTGCCAAAAAAAAAAAAAAAAAAAACCTAAACAACAAGCCAATCTTATTATGAGTATTCCAGTAACATTTTTGTGGATGTACCTAGCTGTACTATAAGTAGTTGCTTTGTATGAGATGGTTAAAAAGGCTAAAGATAAAAAGATTTGTTTCGTTTTTTTATCTATGAAGTTTTTATTGTTTATTTATTTATTTATTGCCTGTTTGATGTATGTTTGAAACAATGTACAACAATAAACAAGAATTTTATTTTAAAAAATGTATATGTAACCTCTGATCACTTTGTTAATCTGATTTATGAAGTTTCTGTGAAATTATTTCACCCATATTTATAACAGTGTTTTTATTTTATGAATTTATTTGTAAGTGTTTATTACTAAAACAAATAAATTCTGTCAACTATTTTTTACAAATATTTCCTTTCTTCTGTGTCATACTTTAAATCACTCCAGCTTGCCCACTCTAAAGTGTTGCAATCTTATCAAAATCAAGCATTTATCAAACATTTACTGTGTCTCTTTATCCTTTTGTTCAATGCTGACATTTACAATGGTCGACTTCATTTCATTTTTCTCTCCACTTTTTTCTGATAAACCATGATAATTTTTTGATCTGATTTCAAGAGCAGAAATCTATTGGATATAAGCTTTTGGCTTATATATCCAATCAAATTACATTGATGTCACTGATCAGTAGTACTATCTGATGGATGTTCTCATCAAGCTTGGCAGGGAGGGGCTTGTGGGACCATAAGTAGAGATGATGGGAAGAAACAGAACCAGAGAGACCATACCTGCTTCTCACTGCAGATTCCCTTATAGCTTTTTGGCCTCTTTGGGGGATATTGTAAGAGATCTTTTCCCCAATACAGTTAAAACTTGAAAGATATTTGGCAACTAAAGTACAAGCAATGAAAATAGATTCCTGGAACTTTCCCACATCCACTGCTTGTCAAGGGAAGCAGTTATAATACTGAAATCAATTCTAAGGCACCAAGACTTTCTGTTGTGTTTAAGTCTCTATCCTTTTCCACACCATTCTGACAAACCTTTTGTTCGATTATTTATTTCTTTAACTTCTTTGACTATTCATGCAGTTCTTCATTAACTAGGGGTGATATCTTTAGACACATTCATCTCTCTTGACTTTTAAAAGTTACATTACTTCTTTTTAAATTTACCTAGTATATTTTAGTTATAAAACATGTTTACCAAACACAGAGGTCTAATCTTGCTTGTGGTAAGTAGAAGAATGACTATCTATTCACCACCAAATGTGACCATGTCTACCTGCTAGTAGCCTGTAAATATGCTACCTTAAACATCAAAGAGCGAAACACTCTATAGATATGTTCACGGTAGAGAATCTCTTTGGGGAGTTTGTCTTTCATTGGCAGTCATACAAAATGTAAGCACACAAACTTTAAAAGCAGAAAGTTTTCCTGGCAGTGGTTGGAGAGAGAAAAACATAAATAAGATTTTATGATTTGGAAAGCCGAGGAAGGGTGCTGCAAACCTGAAACCAACCAACCAACCAACCAACCAACCAACCAACCAACCACAAAATCTTAAGCAAGAACGGGTTTAGTTTTGCTTAGTTTTAAAAATTCTGCCCTTTATCGTGGGAAAGCCATGTAGGTGGAGCTGGCTTGGGCATTGGCACCAGGATCTTTCAATGGGTTGTTACTTCTTAATTGTAGAATTGAATCAGAAACATACTGAAATCAGTATCAATGCTCATCCTAAGTTGTTGTGAGAGATATTTAAAATGGCAGCATTCAATCTGGCTTTTCTTAATCAGCCACCATGTTCCTGACTAGCCTAGGCCTGTGGCCACGAGCAGCAGTGGCTCAGGTTGTCTGCTCAGGCATCCAGAGACACCAGCCTTGCCACCTATGAGATGCCAGCATGGGAGATGGCTCTGCCAATCTTCCATGCTGTCTCCACAAGGCTGGGCTGAGCCCAAACCATCCCGCCATCCTCGTGGTACCTGGTATAAGCTGAGACTCTAAGGCTTAGATTATCTAAAGCTTTATAAGTTTGGTAATGCTCAAATTAACAAGATGCCCATACAATTGGAGTTGTTTCCCAATGAACTAGATATAAGTTGTTACCCAAGATGGCTCTCGGTCCAAGCGTGGTTCTCCATCTTTCTACACCTCTGTCTCTTTCACTCCTCCTCATGCTTCTCCTCTTCCTCTCCTTGCTCCTCCTCTTCCTCTCCTTACTCCTCCCACCTTAGCTCCTCCCAACTTGTGGGGAAAATTTTGACTACACCAGTTTTATGCCCACCAGCTATCTATTCTCCAAAAGTTCCACAACCTCTCCAAACAGCCTATCACCTGAGATGACATACTCAAGCACATGAGTCTGAATTTCACATTCAAACACTTAACATGAAGTCCAAATGAAATAATAGGGTGAGCAGAGGTAAGATATCTGGATAATAGAGTACAACAAAGTGCACAATAAGATAGTCTTTGAGTATTTCATTTACAATATAATCCAGGTTTCTTATTACAATTGTCCATAGCAGGATTTCTTTTTCAGTGTTGTGACTTAGCACTTGAATTTGTGCTATGGACACAGTTGAATTTTAACAAAATTATATATGAGCTTTAAAACCATTCTTTTTATTGTTACTTGATATTATTTTAACACATGATTTTAAGACAACATTGGACACACATGCGCACACAGACACACATCTTATTCTTGGAGACTCTCATTTCTTTGCTATTTATGTAAAGCCCTCTAAAACAAAACTGCAGAGATTTGCCATGTTGGAAACAAGATGTGAGAAATCGGGACAAATATATATAAGTAGATGGTATGGTGAAATGTTTCTGGCTATTACTGCCTGAGTATCTGAAAGCTTTATTTAATTCTTCCTGAATTTCAACCTAATCATTAAAGAGAATGTCTTGGATGATAAAGGGAAGCTTTATGCCATTTTCCTTTAAGAATGTAGCATCTACATCGAGTTCAATATGCTGTTATATTTCAAAGCATCTGATTTTAGGTGATTGAAATGTGAAAATACAGTCTTCAGCCACTCCAGCTTTATTATAACTAGGAGCAGATGTTCAGCAATATAAATTAATTAACTCCACTTTTATTACTCTGATTAGAGTATTTAAAACCTTTTAATAGATAATTAAAATTTTATATTCTTTAATTTTAGTTTATTATAAAATGAGTAATTTTTATTCTTTTGGATACTATATATTAAATTTTTTTCTAAGATTTTTGATGTAAAGAAAAAATCAAGCATCATGTTCAATGCAAAAGAATTTATTTATTATTGTTTTCATGAGACATTTCAGATTATTGACATCTGCAAACCCTTATTTCTGAAAGAGACACAGTCTTTCAAAAGTCAAAGTTTTTGAAGTTTCCTTTTCAGTCCATGAGTGAAATGACCAGGGGACATGATTGGTAAAATCAGCAACAGACCGTGCTTGTGCACCAGACTCTCTGCAATGGTGCACAGATCCTTATGTACCCGACTCTCTGCAATGGTGCATGGATCCTTATGTACCAGACTCTCTGCAATGGTGCGCAGATCCTTATGTACCCGACTCTCTGCAATGGTGCATGGATCCTTATGTACCAGGCTCTCTGAAATGGTGCACACATCCTTATGTACCAGACACTCTGCAATGGTGCATGGATCTTTTCATCCTACGTAGATTTCCTTGAACTCACTAACTCAGAGTTTATGTGGCAGCACACCATTTTTTATAAAATTAAATAATACATTTTATGAATAGACAGAAGAAGAGCTCTGGTTAGGGGCAGACACCCATCAGAAATAGTTAAGACTAAAAACTCAAGTGACAGCTCATGTTGGAGAGGATGTGGAGAAAGAAGAACACTCCTCCATTGCTGATGGTATTACAAACTGGCACAACCACTCTGGAAATCAATCTTGCAGTTTCTCAGAAAACTGGAAATAGTTCTACCGGAAGACCCAGCTATACCACTCTTGGGCATATATCCAAAAGATGCCCCAACATAACACGAGGACACATGCTCTGCTATGTTCATTGCAGCCTTATTTGTAATAACCAGTAGCTGGAAACAACCGAGATATCTCTCAACTAAAGAATGAATACAGAAAATGTGGTTTATTAACACAATGAAATACTATTCCCCTATTAAAAAGGAGGGCATTATGAATTTTTCAGGCAAATGGATGGAACTAGAAAATACAATCCTGAGTAAGGTAACTCAGACCCAAAAGGTTATGGATGATATGTAATCTCTGAATCATGGATATTAGCCAAAGAGTACAGAATACCTAAGACACAACCCACAGACCTTAAGAAGTACAACAAACAGAAAGGTCCAAGAGAGAGAAGGGAGGGGATGGGAAAAGTAGAAAATGATCAGGTATGGGGTGGGGCAGGAGAGAAGCCCAGAGGGCCAAGAGAATGAATGGAGATAAGCAGCATGGAGAGGGGAGAGGGGGGACCCACTTGAAAACATCAGAGACCCTGAGAGGTGAGACTCTCAGGACTCAATGAGGGTAGCCTTACCCAAAATGCCCAACACTGGGAAGAGGGAACACAAACAGCCCACCTCCAGTAAATAGACAGGGCCTCAAATGGAGGGACAGTGTCATTAAACCACAATTTCTGACCCAAAACTGTTCCTGTCTAAAAGAACTGCAGGGATAAAAATGGAGAAGAGACTGAAGGAAAGGAGTTCCAATGACTAGCTCATCCATCTAATGGGAGGTCACTAAGGCCTGCCTGACACAACTACTGATGTTATGATGTGCTTACAGAGGGGAGCCTGGCATGGTGGTCCACTGAGAGGCCCTACCAGCAGCTGAATGAGACAGATGCAGATACTTACACCCAACCATTGAACTGAAGTTGGAGACCTTATGGTTGAATTAGAGGAATGATTGAAGAAGCCAAATGGGAGAGGGACCCATAGTCAGACCAGCAGTCTCAACTTAACCAGACCCCAGGGAGCTTCCAGAGACTAAACTACCAAACAGGAGCATACAGGGGTGGTCAGAGGCACCTGGAAAAACTATAGCAGAGGTCTGCCTGGTCAGGCTTTGGTGAAAAAGGATGTGATTGTTCCTTGAGACACCTGAGACCCCAGGGAAAAGGTCCAAGGTAGGGAGGGAGCACCCTCTCAGAGGCAAAGGGGTGGAAGAATGCTATGAGGAACTGAGGAAGGAGTGACTGGGAGTGGGGGCAATGACTGAAATGTAAATAAAATAAAATAAAATAAAATATTAAAAGCACACACAAACAAAGAACAAACCTACTGATCTGAGTTTAATTCTCTCTTGGGTGAAGGAGAGAAGTAGTTTTCACAGTGATCTTCTGACTACAAAAGCAGAGTATACTCATGTGTGAGTGTAAATGCCTGTCCACATCCATGAATGAACACACACACACACACACACACACACACACACACACACACACAAATGTAATAAGAAGCAGCCTTGAAGTTTAAAACTTTGCATTGGCCAGAGACCAAATTATAATAGTGGTAGTTTTTTGTGATATTGGTGTAGCAGTTTTCCTGATACTTATATTACTATAAAATAAAAATGAGAATAAAAGTATCTGATTTGATTGTATAGAATAAAAGTTTAACTGAGCCAAAAAAAGAGAAAATATTTCCTAGCCCAAACTGAACCTGCACATGCCTTCATCTTATACTTGTAATACCTAGCACATGTGAGAAATAAATGGGAATTATCTGCTATCTAGACTGTTATCCCTTTTTACAGAAACAGCAGTAGGCAATGCCATGGCTTTCTGAAAGGTTTAAAACTAGGTAGCCAAATATTTTGTGTGTCAATAGCTTTAAAAAAAATCTAATGAATTCATAGTTAATGCAAATACCAATGCAATTCTTACTCTCCCTCCACCCCACCACACAGTATGTAAGATTGATTATGACTAAACCTTTTCCTGTTAGAAATGAGCTTCTTTCTCTTCACATGGACACTTAGGCTCCATGGATTCATGGATTTATTCTTTCTCTACAACTATTTGATTGTCTTGGTTTTTATTTGGTTCAGCTTTGTTCTGCTATGTCCTGTAAACATAGATAGGTAGATAGATAGATAGATAGATAGATAGATAGATAGATAGATGATAGATAGATAGATAGATAGATAGATAGAAGAATGAATTTATACTCTAAACAAAAGGTTTGTACTCTTTACAAGGACACAGTACTCTCCTTTCTTTGTAGAAGTAGAATCCTGAATGCCAGGTGGCTAGGTTAGAAAGCAGATTTCTTCGTGTGTGTGTGTGTGTGTGTGTGTGTGTGTGTGTGTGTGTGAGCATGTGCACGCCAGCCAGAGGTCTACTTCAGCTTATGCTCCTCAGACACCATCCACATTTATTTTTAGCTTTTCTGATCAGTGAGCCTCAGCAATACACTTATCTCTCTAGAACTGAGATTTACAGATGTGCATTTCCATGTTCAATTTTGCTTTTAATGTGTGTTCCGAGAATTGAATGTAGCTTCCTCATGCACGGCAAATACTTTCCTGACCAGGCTCTCTAGGCATGTCACCCTTTTTAGCCATTAGCAAATCTGATGACTCGGACTAAAAATTTCATTGGAATTCACCCACAGTTTGATACTCAAACTCATACTACCACAAGTTTATGAATAATATTTTAAACAAAATACAGATTATTATGTCTAATTGATTATCTCTTAAGTTTTGTTATTTGTGTATATGAGTCTTTTGTGCATGTACACACACCATTTGCATTAATGTCTGTGAAATCTGAAAATGGCCTCAATTCCCACGTGACTGGAGTTGCAGTGAGCTGTGATTTGCTATTTGTGTGCTGGCAACTGAACCTTGGCCCTCACAGAGAGAGGCAAGTGTTCTTAATTGCAGAGCCATTTTTATAGTCCTTGTTTAATGGATTCTTTTAAATATTATTTAAATGGTATTCAAAATGACTTTAGTTTTTATGTGTTAGGAACCCAGCAGAATGATTTAAGTACGTGCCAAATTGAAATATACGGAATGGCGGTTTGTCACAAGATGGCCTTGCTCTGTAGTGAACTGTAAATTAGCAAAAACTATAACTTCATTAAAATGAACCAGTGGAGCTAACCTAACCTGCCAGCCTTGTAGTTAAGCACTTTCCACAGCCAATCATGAGAGCCGCACATCCAACCAATGAGGAGCTGGAAGCTGAAAACGTGACCATGTGAGGCAAATACACCTTATTGCTTTGTTTCTGTGTGCCACTTCCTGTTTATGGGCTGTAATTATGTGTATGCTGAAGACGGAAATTTGGAGACATTTATTCAGAAGGCAGTCCACTCAAGGAAATTTGTACTTAATCAAAAAATATTGTTAAATCGAGCTAATTTCATATTTTATTTTATCCAGCTCAATGATGATCGCAAATTCCTTTTTAACATATTACAGCTGACAGTGCTTCTTGTGCTGAGAGAAACAAGGCTTATGCTACACTTTAGTCCACTATAACTGACCTAGGAATGAAGATCCTGGGTTCCATTCCCAGAGCAGACACGGTAACTCACAACCATCTGGAACTACTGCCCTCTTCTTATCTCTGTGTGTCCAGGTATATACGTATAAGCAAAACACCCAGGAACAGAAAAGAAATTTAAAAATTTAGTAACTTTTATTTCAAATGTAATTTTCATTGAATTAAAATAAACAATAAGTGCCTAATTTCCAAAGGTTTATGATTATTTTTCCAATTTTATTTCTCTTTTGTGTATGAGGCTGTTAGCCCACAATGCACGTAGATAATCAATGGCATCTTTGGGCAGTCAGTTATCTCCTCCTACAATGTAAGTCTGGGGTTTAATCAAACTCATGTTATTGGGCTTTGCAGCAAGTGCAATGACTTCGGGAGGCATTTTGCTGGCCCCCATGTTTTGAATTTGACTTTGATGCTAAGTGTTATCACATCCAGCTAATGCAGCATATCTCACAAGGTAGTAAGAATGAATGGTGGTGACCTCATCTACTTGAATTCTGTGTTTTGGGTTTACTACTTGTGTGGACACATCGTTATAATATCCTTGTATTGTGCACTGAGGTATCTAGCTGCTTGGAAACATGAATCGATTTTATTCCATGAGTTTAGAACTTGTAAATGCAGGTAACAAAGCAGGTGCTATGGTGACGTAAGACTAGTCAGATCAAGGAGTAATGTTGCTCAAGGTTTACCAAACTTTTCACTTAACAAAAGGAATTTTACAGTGCTTGGTGCAGAAAGAGTTCTTCGTAGCAGGGAGAGTCTCATTTGAAGCAATTGATGAAATATATAATTATTTATTTTATTTTTAAATTACGCATGTGTTGATATTCATGTGTATTGTGTGTGTGTGTGTGTGTATGAGAAAGGCAAAGGTTGTTGAGTATGCTCCATTGCCTTCCTTCTCTGAGACTTTCATTGTTTATTCCCAGAGATTTCCTTGCCTCTGCCTTCCTTGTATTGGGATGACAGCTGCATGCCACCACTTCCACATTTTAATGTGGGGACTGAGGATCTAAACATGGATCTTCATAATTGTACAGCAAGCATTTCTCGATCTCTCCAGCACCCTGATTACTAGACAGATGCCTTCAGTTGTTGTTATTCTTCTCCTAAGGTCGAGTTGTGAGTACTTAGTGTCCATTACTCAATATTAATGAATGAAAATAGCAGATCAATGAACATTTTTCTGTATGTTAGAGAAAGAAGAAATGACTTGTTAATACACTGGAAGAAATAGTTGAGGACTTTATCTGCAAGTTCTAGATAGCATTCAGATGCTTTAGAATTCAGCCATACCATTAAGTACTGTTTCTTGAAAAGACATTGCTCTCAACAAATTATTTACTTATATTGCCACTGAAACAAAATTTATTTTTATTAGTGAACAATATCTAAGATCTCACACACACACAACTGTAATGAGAGGGCCTAAGAAAGGCAGGTCAGACTTGAACTCTTTGTTCCTCAGCCAATGTGTGTCCTTCTGTTAGGTCTCCTTCCTTCCCCCTACAAGACATAAGCTATTTAATTCTGATTTTTAAAGAGCAAAATAATTTAGTATATTGAAACAGCTCATTCATCACATAAACCATCTGATTCTGTCACCTCAAGTGCTTGTTAAATCACTTCCAGCTGCTACAATCAAGGGCCAGGTACTTCTAAGGTCTGACACTTTCTGAGCTGCATTACACCTGTAAGTATGGTTCTTCAATCCAATTCCAGCCTTCGTAATAATCAAGTGCCCACTCCACTTAACTTCAAGGCAACTGGGAACTTAGAATTCTCCATATGTGTCTGTATCTGATTTTCAATCAGACCTCTTCATCCCAAACCTGAAAGGTTCTGAATAGCTATGAAGGAGGAGGAGGAGGAGAGTAACACTTTCATGTAAACCAGCATGGAGTGCAGCCATACTGAGATAAAACTTTGTCTAGGAAACAGAGCTGGGAAATGAATACTTCTCACCAAAATGAGGAAGTTAGTAAGTCAGCAGTGGAACAGGGAGAAGAAGCCTTGTCTGTGAGTGTACAGGTGTGCATCCATTGATTAAACAAGCACACCAAGGTGGGAGTAAGTAGCAGGTGAATTGAAAAAGGGAAAAATTCCGTGCTTCAGAATGTGTATCGAATAAGATTTAGTCACTAGTTTTACCTGGAAACCATATCTTATTAGTTCAACAAATACTTATTGAACAAAATCTGTGAGCACTGATGACACATACAATAGTGAATAAAATATAAATAATCGTACATAATTTTAAAACTATAATATGAATAAATATACATTATGATTGTATGACAAAATAGAACTCAGTCAGGGACTTTTAAAAGCTACCTTCTCTTCCTCGGGCTCTTTTCCATTTTTGTCCCTGCAGTTCTTTCAGACAGGAACAATTATGGTCAGAGTTTTTGGCTATGGGATGGCAATCCTATTCCTCACCATCCAGTGACAGGCCCAAATTGGGATCCAGTTCAGGGGGAGACTCCAAGGCCTGACACTATTGCTGAGGCTATGGAGTGCTCACAAAAAGGGACCTATCACGACTGCTCTTGGAAAGACCCAACAAGCAGCTGAAAGAATCAGATGCAGTTGTTTACACTCAACTAATTGACAGAAGCTGGTGACCCCTGTGGTTGAATTAGGGAGAAGCTGGGAGAAGCTGAGGAGGAGGGTGGCCCTATAGGAGGACCAGTAGTCTCAACTAATCTGGACCCCTTGTGAGATTATCTCTCAGACACTGAGCCACCAACCAGGCAGCATACACCAGCTCATATGAGGCCCACAGCACATATACAGCAGAGGATTGCTGGGTCTGAACTCATTCAGAGAAGATGCACTGAACCCTCAAGAGACTGGAGCTCCCAGGGAGTATGGAGGTCTGATGGAGTGGGGGGTGAGGATGGGTACATTCTTATGGAGATGGGGGTAGGAAGTGTGGGATGTGGAACAGTCAGAGGGTGGACTAAGAGGGGGATAAAATCTGGACTGTAAAAAGAAGATTAAATACAATTTAAAAAATCCACCTTCATGTGGTTCACTTCTTTAAAGAGTGATTATAGAAATTATTATAACACAATGAATTAATAGCTGCAAAAAGAAAATTAAAAATAGAAGAATAAAGTATGTATCATTTTTTATTATCCATGTCTGTTATACACTATTAGAAGATCTTTAAATTTCTATATTCTTATTTTGCCTGATTTTTTCCATTGGTAAAATTACCAGACATTAAAGATACTTTGTTGAGGAACATATCACTTACCGCTATCCCTGTGAACTCCATCACTCAGCTAACGAAGATGTATCATGTATATGACCACACCTACATGTACTACCACCTATATGCCAGCATGAAAAGCCAGTCCTTCAGGACTCTTTGCTATAAATGTCACTAAAAAGTTGTGTGGTGGCATCAGAAAACTTTTATAACTGCGCATTCTTAGGAAAGAAAATGCTTCTAGACAAAATATTTGTTCCAGAAACTTGGTAAATATTCAAAAATTTGCAGACACAATTTATTTGTGTGTGGGAGGAGGTGTGACTGAAGTTTCAACTGCCAACTATAACAGTGGGATTATACTATTTTTACATAATTGCTTCTACATTTTAATAAAATAGGTTTCAGAATAGCATAACATTAACTAGGTCAGGCTATAGAAGACAAAATGAAAAATATTGTTTTTGTTTAATATATATCTCTATCTCTATCTATCTATCTATCTATCTAAAATCAGAGACCTACCTCCCCTTTTCAATTTCCTTTTCTGGAAATTTCCTCTTCTAGAATGTTCTATATTACATTTTTAAACATATAAAGTGTTTTTATTAAAATGGTTATAATCAGGTTTCTGATGTACTCTCTTTAATCTCTTCTATAAGATAAACTGTAAAGTGTTCTAAAACATTGAGCTTCTTTTGTTAATTACTTACTTTAACCAGACAGTGGTAGCACATGTCTTTAATCCCAGCACTTGGGGAGCACAGAAGTAGGTGGATTTCTGTGAGTATGAGGCCAGCCTGGTCTACAAAGCCAGAGCAGTTACACAGAGAAACCGTGTCTTGAAAAACAAAACAAAATAGTTAATTTACCTTGAGAATAGTTCCCAAAGTGTAGCCCAGGCTTGCCCAAAGCTCACACTATACCCGGGCTGGCTGCAACCTTGCAGTAATCATCCAGCTTAATGTGTTTTTGTTAGGGTTACAGGTATAAATTATCTTTCCTTTGAGAACAATGACTGTATCTTCATATTCTACATCACACTGACTAATAAAGACTATGTGTTAGCCTCTGATTAAATCCTGCATCTTTTGTTGCAATGTTTTGTGTGCCATTTTAAAAGGTAGCAGCACCACTATGCTTCTTCCCATTTTCTTCTTCGGAAGCAGAGATTAGGCACTCATATACTCAAAGGGCACATATACTGTCAATTGTAGAAAGTGACGGGCATGCTCAGGGAGAAGTGAAGAAAAGAAAAACACCTAAGAGTTTAAGTTTACACATCAGAATAATCTTCGGCTCCCAGGGAGTCTAGAAGAGCAACAAGAGCAGCAAGTCCAGGAAAAGTGAACTGACTCCCACAGTTATCACACCATTAGACACAAGTGTACAGTCTTCAACAACAACAACAGCATCACGAGTGATACAGAGAGAATGCTTGGCATTTTAAAGGCAAAGAGTATATAGACACTGTCCCTAAGCCGAGCTGATTAAGTATCTTTCAGGTGAATACTTTAACAACAATGCCTTAGAGATGTTGACAGAGAGAAAGAGAGGGAGAGAGAGAGAGAGGGAGAGAGAGAGAGAGAGAGAGAGAGAGAGAGAGAGAGAGAGAGAGAGGAAGAGGAGGATGAAGAGGAGGACAAAGAGGAGGAGGAGGAGGAGGAGGAGGAGGAAGAAGAAGAAGAAGAAGAAGAAGAAGAAGAAGAAGAAGAAGAAGAAGAAGAAGAAGAAGAAGAAGAAAAGAAGAAGAAGAAGAAGAAGAAGAAGAAGAAGAACAACAACAACAACAACAACAAATGAAAGAGTGTGGAGAGGGAAAGTAAAGAAAATAAAGAAGATGGAAATGTCAATAAAGAGAAAAGAACTCTATAAGGGGTCAAAACTATAGCCAATTAAAAATTGAAAGTGCGTATTTGATTATAATTCAAATACTTACAAATAGTCCTATGGAAATGAGAGTCCTAAGAGTTGAAATGAAAAGAAAACAATGAAAGTGTTTTCATAATATAGATCCTTATAGCATTTTTAAACCATGATGTTAAGGAGTCATGAAAACTCATAATGCTTTTCAAAGAAATTAGCAATCATAGAAGTAAATGGTTTTTAAAGTTATATTTCAAGGTTTGATTGAGCGAACAAAATTCAGATATTTTCCCTTCAGATATGTGTTTTTTTGCATACCGTCTTACTATTAACGTTTATTTTTAAAACTGTTTTCCTTCTTTTACTGTGTTGCAAAGGTACATAACAAAATGAACAAGATTGAGTCTTCCTCACAAACTTGGATCATTTCTCAACGTGACCAAAAGATGGCGCTGCCGTGCAGCTCAACACCTTCCTTAATAATCAATCTTTTTCCACAGTTTAACTCCAGGACTAAGATGGCGGTAATGCAAGTCACCAGATAGAATGCAGGTGTGGAAGATAGGATGAAGTGCTCCAAATCGGTAACACTTCATCTCAGAGCGGAGACCAATGGCAATCAGACTTACAGAGCTGACAGTTGCGGAGTGGCAAGGAGATCTGCAGTCTCTTTTCTCTGTTGTGTGTGGATACTTCTGCGAATGCATGTTAAACATTCATAATGAGCTTACAGGTTAAGGAAGATATGGCAAGAAAACAATCTTTGAGAAAACACGTTCCTTTATGAAATGATTGAGCGAATCAGTACTTGACACTTAATATCTTAATAATTTAGTGATTTCATCTTCTCAGAATAAAGACAAAACCAGCATGACCTCAAATGTATCAAATTATCTTTGTCACTAAGTGAAGCGCTTCTGGCTAATGTTATAATATTATGGAAACCATACTTTTTCACTTTAATTTATTAATTACAAATTAAAATCATGTATATGCTTTGTCACCTGTGATATATGTACATGACACAGTTAAAAAGGAAATAGTTTCACTTTTGTTTGTTTGTTTTTGTTGGGTAGCGTGCATGTATTTGTGCAACTGTGCAGTGTGCATGCGGGTGTGTGTACTTGTGCCTGCAAAAACATCATATCAGAATCTGCCCTGATTGTTCGCTGTTTTGTTGAGATTGTCTCTTGCAGAACCTGAAGCTAATCAATTCAGCTAGAAATGATCAACAACAAACTCTGGGGAGATCTACCTCTCAGGGCTGAGGTCACAGGCACCCCACACCCTGAATTCACACTTCTGCTGTGGACCTGTATTCAGGCCCTAATGCCTGCTCAGAAAACACTGTCTATCCTGCCATCTTCCTGGCCTCTTAATAAAATGGCCTTCTGAGGCATTTAATAAAATAATGTCAACACAGTATTTCCCATTATATCTTCCATATTATATGTCTGAATACTTTGGCCATTCTATTTTAATGTTTATGCTGAGAGAGCTCTTGATTGTTTCAGAAGGCTTTCACAGTTCCTCATCTGCACACGTGTGTCCATTTTTATCTTTTCAGTTAGGTTGAATCATAGCTTCTGGTAGAATTAGCAACTGCCATTTATATTCGTGTTATAAGAACATTATTTACCATTGAACCACCAAACGTATTATGACTATATTAAGCTATTTATTTCATGTGCACATGTTGTAGGGAATGATTCTTCATAGTGTTCTCCCTGACACAAGTGTTCATCAATACGACAACTGCTTCATCATGGAACTTATTGAAGTACGCATTTTCTCTCAACACTTAAACATTTGAAATGCTAATTTCTTTGATTAGTGGGTATTTTAGGAGAGATACTTTTCATGGAAGCTGCTCTTACAAGCTGCTATCTAGAAGTTACATATACATACCTGTCCTCCCGAAAAGCTCTACCTCTGCTAGACTCCATTAAGTGATGTCTGGGACTTCATCAGAAGGTTACTCAGTTACCCAGCTTTATATGAAAAAGTCCACATACGATATTCACTAAAGAGTATATGAACCAAATTGCTGTTGTATTATCCTCAGTTAATAGATTTCCTCTTCGGGATTTTGAGATATTTCCGATCATGTTTGTGAAAAGTGTTTTGTTTTTTCTTTTAACAGAGAAAGTCAATAGTCTTTTAATTTTTTAGAGACATTAATTTTTTAATGAGTATGAATACCCGCCTGCATTTGTGTATGTGTATCAACTTTATATACTTGCCATGGAGTCCCGAAGAAGGCATTAGATTGTCTAGAATTTGAGTTACAAATGGTTATGAACAGCCATGTGGGTGCTGGGAACAGGATTTGAATCCTCAACAAGAGCAGAAGATGTTATTAATTGTTGTTCTGTCTTTATAGCCCTTACATCTTCTCTAATTTTTAAATTCACATTAGCAAACATTTTATTTCGTGATTTTTGAATTGTTATTTTGCTTTCTTAGTGGGATTTGAAATAAAAATAATTAAAATTCACATCTTTCTTTACTAATAAGTTTTTGTCTCTGTGAATTTATCAAAGTAAAAATTTAAGTTCTGTTCTCAGTTACACCTGGAGTTTGTGAGTTCAAATTTTCTGGAGTTAGATTCAGTTTTGTTCACCATTTGAATTTGTCTTTGTAGCAGATACTTTCCATAGCATGTGGGGAAGTATCTTAGGTCACACGACGACATGTATATATCTTAAGCTGAAATATTTAAACCCAGTGGCATATTTTTGACATCCAATAGCTAACCAATAGTGTAAATAACCAAGTACTCCAGTCAACCTTCACCATCATAAAAGGAACATATGCACTGCCCCCAAAGACCATCCTTAACTGTTGGTAATTCTACTCACTTGCACCATTTGTGTCCCTTGGGATATCATCAATCTACCTTTGAGGCTAAGCTTATGTTACATTTTGTACAAATTCATCTAAATGGCATCATACAGTATGTACTCATTGGACATATTGGTCCAATTTATCTTTATACGTGTCATATAACTTAATAAATTTCTATTTTCCCAATTCAACTACCTATTAAAATGGCTGAAAATCAGATTTTATATCTACTTAGATTTTCGCTCCAGTCCTCTGTAGCTGAAAACTATTAGACTTGAATTCAGTCTTCTGTCTTGTGTTCTGTAACATTATGAACCCAGTAGTTCTGATGGAACACTTACTTTTCGCATTCTTTTGAACACCATTCAATGTCAGGCAAGAGTTCCAAACATAAAACTGATTCCGGGACTTTTTAGGTTTACTGAGCTTCTTTAAAGTAATGAGAGAAAGTTTTCATCACAAATAATTTTGAGTGGATTTGTCTCCTGTAGATTTCAATGATACATTCATTATAGGCTGGCAAGAAGATGGAGGGTGAGAAAAATGTCCAGTCTCCATGCTTAAATGAATAACATAGAACAAATAACTATGAACGACGTCAAACAGAATTGGGATAAACATAAAAAAGCAAAAGACTCTTAATTACAAGTGGACTAAGGGGACATCTACTACTTTGAATTAATAACATAATAATTATCTGAAGAAAACTTGAAGTCACCTCCACCTTCCTGGGAACTCATGGCCTGAAATTTTATGAGCCTGCACTCTTTGGGTCAATAAAAATTACACCTGAAGAACACTGTGTTTCATTATCTAACAGGCTCCGGAGATCTTGATTAGTTTTGTTCTCCTTCCCAATTGTCAATATCAGTGTTTTTAAATGTTTAACCAACAAATGCTAATTGTGTGTATTGATGAGGGAAATGCAGTCTTGTGATATACGTATCCATTGGCAAATGATGAAATTGGTCTAATTAGAAAAAGCCATGACCCATGTGCCTCTCCTCTCTGTGTCTTTGGGGGGGGGCCCTGTCCTTCTGCTGTTTTACATACAGAGCATTATCAGCTAGATAATTCACACGGAAGACTTTTACCCATTAATTTCTTCCTTCTCTCTGCCCAGTCTCCTTGCCACATCTCTCCCAATCTAATCTCTCCCAAATTTAGCAATCATTTCATTTTTAAAATCTTATTTTTAGATTCCACACAGTAGTAGGTTTATTCTGTTTGTGACTAAGTGTCAGTTTTAGTTCAATTAAAATAATGTCATCCATGTCAATTAACATCTTAAACGATAGACCAGCTTTTTATTTTTTATGCAAAAATAATCATTTTACTATATGTATGAATATATTCTGGCCTCCCTAACCACATGTGCTCAAACATACACAAACACTCACACACACATGTGAACATACATACATACTTGTAAACATGCACACAAACATTTGCACATATATGAATACACACACAGAGGTACATGTTGGTTTGAATGTTACTCGGGCTTTTCAGCCCATCCCGATCTGTGACCATCTTCTCTATCTATCCAGCACAATCTGGCCTCTAGAACTTCAGTGTATAGCTATTTGCTATGACACTGGGGGTCCAAATTAAGTGGAAAATGCCATCTTCACCTCCCTTGGGAAATTCAATAAAGACCTTTGCAGAAAGTACGGATAGGGTCACTTCTTTGGTCTTCAACTTCTTTTGTTGTTGCCACAAGTATTCAAAGTGTGAGATTTGAACTGTTTCCCTTAGCAATCACATAAAGATATTTTATGGTTTTTTAGAACAGAACACTAAACATTGGTTTGTTTGAGAAAGATGTTTTCAACTATTACTCCTAAAGCTCAGAAAACCCATGATACATTCCACAAAACATATGAAGGTTAAGAAGAAGGAACACCAAAGTGTGGATGCTTCAATCCTACATAGAAGCGGTAAAAATAATCACAGGAGGTAGAGGGAGGGTCAGAACTGTGATGGAGAGAGGAGGGGGAAAAAGAGGGGCAGGGTGAGGTATGGGAAGGGACTGGAGAGAAGTACAGTGGGCCAAGAAATTGAATAGAAATATGTAGCAGTGGGGGGTGGGGACTGGGAGTAGCCACTAGAAAGTCCCAGATGCCAGAGAAACGAGAGGCTCCTAGGACTCAACTAGGATGACTTTAGCTGAAAAACCCAACTAAGGGAAGATACAACCTGTAGAGACCACCTCTAGTAGATAGGCATGGCCCCCAGTTGAAGGATGGGGCCACCCACTGATCTCAGAATTTTTAAGCCAGAATTGTTCCTGTTCAGAGGAAAGACAGAGACAAAAAACAGAACAGAGACTGAAAGGAAAGCCATCCAGAGACTGTTTCATGGGTGAGTTCATGACTACCACTACATATGTAGCAGAGGATTGCCTTATCTGGCATCAATGGGAGGGAGTCTCTTGGTCTTTTGGAGGCTAGTTGCCCCAGCGAGGGGAGATGCTAGAGGGATGAGGCAGGAGTGAGTGGGCATACCCTTTTAGAGGCAAAGGAGATGGGGAATGGGCTAGGGATCTTCGGAAAGGATACTGGGAAGGGGGACATTTGACATGTAAATAAATAAAATAATAACAAAGAAAATCTCCATAGAATTTTCCTTAAATGATGTCATTGCAGAAAGTGAGAAGACTGACATACTTATTGATAATTGCAATCATGACCATCCCATTTTTCTCATACTATGGTAGTCTTCTATACAAGCTGTTTCAAATTACCATTCATTTAATGATGCTTTATGCCCTTATAGTTCTGAAAGGTATACATCCACAATCAGTTTCAGCAGGACAAACCCTCTATCTTTTTGACGACAGAAGGGAGAATACCTGATCCTGTCTTTTCCAGTGTCTTGTGCTCATTGGTATTCTTCGGTTCACAATGCCTTCATCTGTGTTCCATGTCCTTCTCTGGGAGCCTCACTAACATCATCATACTTTGTCCTCTGGACCAACCCTTCCTGTCTGTTAATTAAGAATCTGCACCCTTCATGTCTCTCTAACATGAGTGCTCCAATGTGAGCATAAGAAGATGCCACCAATAACATGGCAAAGTGAAAAGAGAAAAGTGAACCATGTCCAGGGCCCGGTGGTTATCCCTGACACCATACACGCAACTCACACTGTATAAACTGAGCAGGTAATATTTAGAACTATATGTGTATATACAAATATATGCATAGACATATAAACAATATATATGTGTATACATATATGCACACATACATTTATGTGTACATATGTATATATGCAATAATAGTCTGAAAATAGAGGCCATGAATTGAAAGGAGCACAGGGATGGCTATATGGGAGGATTTGGAGATGAAAGAGAAGGAAGAATTATCATAATTATAGCATAATCTCAAAAATAAAAAAGAGTCATTGTAATTACATTGGGTACACTTGAATATTTCTGGTCACATCCCCATATAAAGGTCTTTAACTAAATCACATTTTCTAAATCTCATCAAGTTTCCTGGCCATGTAAGATAATTTTCACGTACCAGGAATTAGGGCATAGGAATATTTGTGGGGTCTTACTCAGTCTACTGCTAGCACCTGAAAGCTGCATGAACTCTGTGTGACATCACTTAGTAACACACCACTATCAGTTCATTGCTCACCTATTTCAGTGTGATGTAATACAGTTTTGTCCATTGCAGGAGAAATGGGAGGTCTTCCTCTACAATCAGGATTTGCAAACTGTATTTCTGTAACTATCATTGTGTGAGAAACATTAAGAGAAACAGAAAAACCATGGATCCCCTGTTCAAAAAAAAAAAGCTTGGGAAAAAAATCAGAGCCAGCTAACCAGCAACATATAATAAAGCTTGCACAAACAACAGAGTCCTGGGTGGTTTTTCTATGTTCCCATGACTTCCCTGAGGTGCTTGCACAGCGACAGGATGAGAAGGACACAGTCAAGATGTCAGCTTGTGACATTGCTTAAAACAGTCTCTCACAGTTGCTTGCTACTGAGCTTACTGCCTTGTTATTAAAATTTATTTAGACTGCAGTGGTCAATCTTTATTTAATGTGGGCCAGAAACCATATTAGTGTTACCAACATCTTAGTAATTTTTTTAAAAAGGCACATACTTACGCCACATTTTCCATTGATGGCTTCTTTTATAGGATTAGTATTTTTGAAGTTATATGATACCTATGTACAATGTATTTGCATATTGAATTTAGTTTTATTCTAGATTAAATGAGCTTTAGCCTCAGGAAGTTTCTGTTGAGAAATCAGGGCAATTATTTTGTCTTTACTTTCACCTGTAAAGGCTTTATTTCTTACAGGCTAAAAATATTATCATTAAACAATAATAGTTAATTCTTCACATCAATATTAATTACATTGGGCAAACTATTATTTGGGACTAAGCAGATAAAATTTGATTCCAGGAACTCATATAAGTATGGAATGAGAGAAATAGCTCAAAAGATGGTCCTTAGCCCCCCCCCCCATATGCATCACTTGGTACATAGCTATACACACACCATCATGCAGACACAAGCACAACAATAAGAAGTAAATTCTAAAGTATTAAAAAGAAAAACACTATTACTATTAAGAAGTACTAATAATTCTATGGGTAGATGTAGCACAAAAGCAAGCTGATGGTTGTTTTAGGAATTTAAATATGGCATCTATAGGTTATTATAAAGGGCCTTTATTTTATGTAGACAACATGCTGATGTCAAAAGCTATTATTTAGAAAATCTTGGCTACTTTTGGTTATAGATGTTGTGACGAATGAGATACAGTAAGTGTGGCCTTGCTCTGGCTTGTAAGGAGTTACTTCGATAATTTTTGATAACTGACTAACGTAAGCATTATTTTTGCTAAAGATAATTTGAGTATGTAAATCGAAAAAAAACACTAAATCAGGACACTCAAGAAGATATAAAATTATTAATTTTGGAGGAACTGTCCTCCTGAATAATCACGAAGGTGAAGTCAATCTGCAGAGGACGATAGGAACAGGTGTGAGGCTTAAATATCTGACTCTAAGGAGAATCACCTCATGGGTGTAAGGAACGAGGAAGGAGGAAAAGACAAGCAACAGTCCTAGGTTTTGAGGGTGAGAAATTTGGAGAATGAAAGCAGAGCTGAAATTACACAGGAAATTGGGACAATGAATAGAAAGAGTTAGAAAGAGACTATTGAACTCAGGGCAGGCAGAGGCTCACGTCAGTGGGATTCTACAAAGAAATACTTCATAACCTCTAATGTGAGTTTAGATTTTAAAAAGGGTTCTCAAGAAGTGTATTCTAGCAGTTATCTGTAATTACAAAGTATAGATTACCATAGATTATAAGTAAATTGGCAATAAACATTTCAGGAAAGGAGATTTCTATGATTGTCTATGTAAGATAATACCTTCCCCACCATATTTTCATTAGTTTTTCTCCATTTCTTTCTCTATTTCTGCCCCTTATTCTTGGCAGATGTGTAGCAACATCCAATCTCATGTTTAGCCTTTCTATATGTTGTTCCATTTGTTGTTTACATCTGAATTGCTACTTTTATGCCAGAATGTTTCACAGAAACATGTCTTTCATAATTTATCCTCTTTTCATTTATATTTTTATCAATTTTTAAAATCATTTTATTTGTTTACATTTCAAATGATATTCTCCTTCCCGTTTTCTCCTTCACCATCCTCCATCCTATCTCCTCTTTTCCTCCTCCCCTTTGCCTCTACGAGTGTGCTTCTCCACCCACCCACTCCTGCTTCATTGTCCTAGCATTCCGCTATGCTTGGGTCATCAAGCCTCCACAGGACCAAAGGGCTCCCCTTCCATTGATGCCAGATGAGGTCATCCTTTGCTTCATATGTGGCTGGAGCCATGGACCCACCCACATATACTCTTTGGTTGGTGATTTATTCCCTGGGAGCTAAGATGGTCTGGTTGATTGATATTGTTGTTCTTCCTATGGGGTTGCAATCCCCTTCAGCTCCTTCAGTCCTTCCCTAACTCTTCCACTAGGTTCCTTGGGCTCAGTCTAATGGTTGGCTGTGAGCATCTGCATCTGTATTGGTCATGTGCTGGCAGAGCCTCTCAGAGGATAGCTATACCAGGCTCCTGACTGCAAGTGCTTCTTGGCCTCAGCAATAGTGTCAGAATTTGGTGTCTGCAGATGGGACGGATCCCAAGTATCTGCAAATCTGTATCCTAGTACTGGAACATTAGGAGGAGAAGTCTGATATAATAGGTTGAATTTCATAAAAACAGTACATGTAAAACAAAAACCAGAGTGAGACTAGGAGAGAAAACCTAAAAAAAGTCTCTAAGGTTATCACAAAATCCCTGATTCTAAACTATTAGAAGGAAATCTCCAAGGATGATAAGTATAAATGGGTAATTGTGTGCCTGAAAAGAATAAATGCAAAACTTGACAGAGTGAAATTGATTAGGTTGTTTGGTCAACTACAAAATCTTAGAATATACTGAAAGACAAAAATACAACAAGTAATAATTTAATTAATATTAATTAATGCATATAGTAGTCTCCAAAGCAGTTATTAACTCTCCTTAATATAATGATATAGAAATTGTATCTATTGAACTATAAAAGAAAATAATATAAATAACCATTTTGTGTAACAGAATACAAACTATATTAAAAACAAACAAACCCACCACTACCACCACCACCACCACCAAAAATAGACAGTGTTTGGGATTTGAGGCCCCAGGTTTTATGCTTGTAAGATTCTGCTAAGCTTAACTGAAATTCCGTTTGAGTTCCTAAGACGGCAGAAACAACATCCTTAGATGCATCAGTGGGAAAATGTGTTTGTCTGAGATGCTGATTTAAAAAAATACCTTTAAGGGAGTTATTAGTGCATAGCATTGAAAATAAGTGTTTCAAACATTTTTATGTTGTCATTCAGGCAAACGCCTGGTGTCTGAAAAGGTTATTTGTTGCTATTCGGTTTCCCCTTTGGTTCGGTTTGTTTGCTTCATTTTACTTTTGATTAGAATGTTTATGGATTAGGGAACCACAGTCAAGGTCTTCATTTATTCCAGTCTATTCCGGTCTATTCAGGATAACCTCTTATTTCAGGGCTGGCAATTTTACAATTCTCACTCCTTCGGCTCCCATTCTTCTCGCGAAGTATGAATGTCTATTGTCTGCCATTGCGGTTAGTCCTCTGATGTGAAGGCCACCTGTCATTGAAAAGAGGGACCATGCCCCAGCGAGGCAGACAAGATGTTTCTAAACATATTCTAAGATTTATTTAATAGGTTTGACCTTTCTAGAAATTGTCCTTATCCATCATTATAGTGCATGATCAATCATCTCGTACTTCATCATCTATAAAGCAGGCGTGAACAATAGAGGCAAGAGTTTACATTCTGTTCTCTGGAGGTTTATGGAGAAACAGTTTGGACAGCCTTGCTAATTAAACCGGAAAGTCTCAAAAATCATAGACCGATCTGACTACCCTAAGCAAGGTCAGGGTTAAGACTGAACTCTCTCTGAATCTGTATTTCCCTTTAAATCTTAATGCAAAAAGAGTGCCCAGCAAGTTTTCTTTAGTTTATTCTGGTTTCTATTTCTGTAACTATGCCTCAGAAGTTGAGTTCTTTGCTAACTGGTCAGCATCCTGATTGGAATAGGAGCCATGTAGTATTTATTATTTTAAAATGTATAAGTTAAAGAAGTCTAGGAAATATGAATGATACTGGTGCTGTGTCTAAGAGTTGCCCAAATTTGAATTGTCTCAAGATCTAGTTTATTATTCAGATAATAAACACACAGCAGTCCCACCCCAGCAATGGATAGACCACTGGAAAGCGTTTATTCAAAGAGGTCTTGTTTATAATCAAGATTTTTATAGATATAAGTTTTAACTGACATATTTTACCCAAACTAACCTCTTTCAATTAAATTTCAATTTCTGAAAAGAGTAAATAATGATACCCCAAATTTTAGGGATACATGTTTACCTATATCTGATCTGGCATTGACAGGATAAATTGTTATATTTATTGGAGTAAAAGTAATATTTTACTATCAGACGCTATATAAGCATATGAGACACTAGGTGGTTTTAAAGGATGTGAGAAAAATCGAGAGGTATTTCATTATAATTTCTGTCTTAGTGATTTTAAACTACTAGAAAAGCAAATTTACTGGACATGTGTTTTAAAAACCATGCAGAAAGGAGAGCCCAAATTAAGGCCAACTCTTAAATCGTTTGTAATTGAACAGACTTGCTGAAGGGAGCAAGGCTGGAAAAGGAATTCCTGTAGAGGGAGAGACGGCCACTGTGGGCAGCTGATTTTTCCTTGTATGAATAAACGTCCAGAGTTTTAGAAGTTCAGTGAAATTATGATTTTTTTATATTCTATGTTTGCTATGATTGATATGTACCATTCATAAAATGGCAAAATATTTGGAAGAAAAATTGACAATAATAGCTAGAAACGTGGAGGGGGCGTGAACATTACCTACCCAGATGTTTTTCATAACAGAAACAAGATATTTGAAAACATCTGGATGGGCCGATTCTATATCATTTCACTTTTTGTAGAATTGTGAAATTGCAACTGCAATTAGGTATGTTAAGCTGCTAACTGAGTCCACTCTGAGGTACATTTATGAGAAAATGAAACATCCTATGTTACCTTTAAATGACAACTCACAGAAATGCCTCATGTTTACCACAATGTGATTTAGTTAGTAAAGGTTTTATAGTTTCAAAATACTAAGAGATAGGCTTTCACAAATCTTCTTAGGCATTTGCACAGCAGCCAAACAAACTCAACTTTATGTAAAACAACAAGAATGAGCCTGACAGGGGGTAGAAATAACAGCCTTGAAAAGTCCTTGACACAGAGACTCCGCCTTAGGCCACGCCCTTGCTAGGCTCTTTTTTCTATAGTTTGGTTTTGTGAAAACACCGTTCCTCACTTGAGCAGATGCTTCATTATTACAGCATTAAACTGAACACTGATAATGATGATGTTTTGTTGAGCTCTACACATCATAATTGGAGAAAATTTTCATGAAATTAGTATTTAGGCAAGGGATAGTTTACAAAAAGTGGACCAGTGTGGGAAGGACATGAGCTAACTTTGCATATTGGGCCAAAAGGGTCATGTTTACTGTGTTAAATTTTATTATTTACACCAGCCTTTATTCTGTATACTATACAAAAAAATTTAAAATTCAACTTAAAGTTAAAGCTGATATATATCAAGAAATAGCTGAAATCATTTAATAATAAAATCCAATTTGGGTTCAATTCAACAAGCATCAGTATGCTCTTAACTGTTATTGGAAGCAATAAGAAGCTAACAATAGAATAATACAGTCTTTTGCTGTTACTGTTCCTCAGTGTGGAAATGTACCTTGTGATGTATACATCTCATCACATCTAACAGTATATTGGTGGGTTTGTTCCATCTGATAGCATCTGAATAAATAGCTTGAAACAGTAGTCATCAGAGCCAATAATGTCCCCACAGCATGAAGATTCAGGTTTCTATTGTCACATAGGGACTAACTTTGTGAAAAGATGTCTCATCACCAAATTCAGGTAGAGGAATAACAGAAGTTTCATTACTTAAACTTAAGTTTTTATTTTTTATTGCAAACTTTATATGTGGCATCAATACTTCTAATTAATTTATGTGTGTTAATTTTTTCTATTCTTTTAAAAAATATAGTTATTCTGCATTGCCATAGCAGGCCTGGAACTCATAATTTTTTGCTTCAGGTTTTCCAGTGTTAGATCTACACATGGTGTGTGTGTGTGTGTGTGTGTGTGTGTGTGTGTGTGTGTGTGTGTGTATGTGTGTGTGTGTGTGTGTGTGCATGAGTGTGTGTGTGTGTATGTGTTTGTGTGTGTGTGTGTGTGTGAAAGAGCCATGGTTCATACATGGAAACAAGAGGATCACTTGCTTCAATTGGTTCTTTCTTTCTACCATGTAGGTTCCCAGGATCAAAGTCACATAATTAGGCTTGGCAAGATTTTTTCTCATTATGCTATATTTTAAGCCCCTGAACCTAGCATCTTTGTTTTTACATTTATTGATTGATTTTGAGTGTGTATTTGTGTGAGTGCATATATACCATGGCACTTGTCAAATGCAGCACAATTGTGAATGTCAGAGAATGATTTGGGCAACCTGTTCCCTCTTTCTAGCGTGTGGGTTTAGGAGTGAAACTCTCATCACGAGACTTGAGAACAAGTTCCTTTACTCACTGATAATAATGTAGGCCCTGACTAGAAGCAATACTAAGTGAGTGCATTTGGCCCACAGAAGCCTCTTCTCATGTGATGTAAGGGTGGCATGTTGTAACTCAAAACCAAATGCAGCAGAATTCCCCTAGTGTAAAGAACATTGCTGAGAGATTCATCATGATAAATTCAAGAAATATTTCTGGACTGCCCTCTTCGGTATAAGATAACTCTCACTATATATTCCTCAAACAATTGTCACTGGAAGTCCAGCATGTATTAGTATAAAGTGTAGAAGCTTAGGAGTCAAGAAGACCTTGGGCTGAACTCCTGGCCTGTTAGCTGGGGTTAGTTATGTAATCTCAGCCATTTTCAGATGACTATTTAGACACTTATTGGTGATAGACTTCAGAGTATCCTTTCATTCAGTGATATGGCCACTGACAAGTTACCTTTGCTCCAGTAAATAACCACAACCCTGCAAACTAGTGCTCCAGCAAGAGACTCTAAGCTCAACAGCTACACACAAAGAGAAGGCTTGAAAGTAGGAGGACGTATTGGGAAAAATGTTTCAGCAGGAAGAGAGAGAGAGAGAGAGAGACAGAGAGAGAGAGACAGAGAGAGAGAGAGAGAGAGAATGAGAGAGGATGAGAGAGGGGAATAAGCAGTAGAAAATGAATAAGAAATATATATATATATATATATATATATATATATATATATATATATATATAATATTGTTAAACAGAAGGATCAAATTAAAGCAGTTGCTAAACATTTTCAGCATGGTAGACAGCACCAAAAAGCCAGTATATATATGCTAAATATGACTATTTAGAAATATTCTCAAGTAATAGAAAATATAAGGATATTTGTGGCTGACTATACAATAAGTATTGCTTTTAGAAGTCATTTATTAAAGTCTCTGAAAGAATATGCTTTTCCAGTTCATATATTCATACTACTTCATCTTAATTTAAGATGTGAAGGTTGTACTTTTGTATATAATACAAAATTCAAATGAACAACTTGGGTAACTTTTAGTCACTTTTTTTGTTGTTCCAAGAATTCAAATATGTCAAGAACTATGTTTAAAAATCACACAGAACTTTCCACATTCCACTGGTACTTTTTTATGTTTTAATAATAATTTTCAAAACTGTTTTTTGCACAAATAGCTTAGTTACACCCACAAATCACTGAATCTATTTATCATCTCTCCCTCTTTTGGCTTTCAAAGAGGTGTAATTTTTGTTTGAAAAAATGAGACATTTGTTTTGATGCTATTGCATTTGTCAACATTAGTGTAATTAGTTCAACTTTCATCAGCTGGCTGTTGCAATCTGTTCAGAAAGCAACTTAGAATTTTGAATAGACTTAGGGGTTCCAGCTACAGTAGAAGGTTGTTTGCTATACATTTGTAGGTTCAGAAAATGAACAAAAATTCCCTTAATGGAATGAACATGGTTTAAGATAATCCAGGGAACATGTAAAGAACATCGAGAATTTTACCATAATAACAAATTTTCAACCATAATTAAAATCACATTCTCCTAATAAATTCCATTACCACCACAAAAAAATTACTTACAAAATATGCATATGCCTCTGTGTCTGTGTGTAAGTGTATGTACATGAATGTTTTACATACATAGATTTCTGTGCACTGCATGTGTGCCTTGTTCCCATGAAGGTCAAAAGAGGATGTCAAATCCAGGGGATATGTGAACCACCATGTAGATTATGGGTATTGAATACAGGTCCTTTGCAACAGTAGCAAGCATTCTTAAACACTGAGCAGCCACTCCTACTGCAAGGCACAAATAAATAACAACATGGCATACTAACAATACAAGTAATTTAAGTGTAAATAAATTTCCAGCATCACTTTAGTACACTTAATGGCAGGGTGTAGGAATTTGTCTTCACTACAAGGGTATGGTCAGGTAAATTTTATATAATTATTTTGCAACATTACATTAAAATTTACTTTGTTTTTTAGTGTGTGTGTGTATGCATGTGTGTGTGTGTGTGTGTGCATGTGAATGTGCGCACACTCCATGGTGTGCATGTGGAGACCAGAGGACAGCTTGTAGTGTCCGGGACTTAACTCAGGCTTGGCTATATGCCCACCTTTACCTGCTAAGCAATCTTATCCCTCTCACATATCTATGTTTTTTTTTAACATCAATTCTAAATAAGACTTCATGAGCCAAATTTTTTGGCACAGATGGTCTTGTATTAGAAAAGGGATTTTAGAAAATGTGAGAGAAAAGTTATTTTATCGTTTCTGTGCTAGTTAAGAATATTCTTAGACTCAAAACCATATTTGAGAAACAAAGAATAGAAGCAACTATCTGAGAATAAAAAGGCTATGAAAATATTCAGTAAAGTAGGATATTTTTCTGAGTGTGATATGTAATTTAAATAGAATAATCAAGAGCAGGTCAAAGCTACTCGTTTTTTACATTGAATAAGACAATTGAAGAATTAAGATTCTTCTAAAAATCAGGTAGGAGTTCTATATGTGCTTTCTGTCAATGTCATTGCAAAAATACACTCTCCCACATAGACGTACACGCCTACTATAGACTCTGTTCTCAAGGACCTTATGCTGAAACAGGAAGATAGATATGTGGTGTTCACAGTGTTCCTGACAATGAAAGTCAATATTACACAGTGAATGTAGCAATATCCTAGAATGGGTTGCTTACTTAGAGAAGTTATCTAATCTGGTGGGAATCTGTTTCTCTGTGAGCAATTTAGGTGAAAAGTGTGGTGAGTGAGCATGTGAATGAGAAAATATAAGTAGTCATTACTTACATGAGCGCACATGATGGAGCAAGCTAGTCAAGGGTCTTCAATGTATTCATTTGCTCCTTAGTGGGGAAATGTTGAAAAGCTCCTCATTTCTAAGAGAAGTATTTATTTCTGGAAGGAGACATGATCAGAACAACCTTAGTCAGGAATCAAGATGTGAAGAAATTATGTGCCCATCATCATGTTAATAAGGGAAGTTGAGCTAAGGGAAGTTGAGCTAAGAAAATATATTTTAAAATGTGTTGTAGCTCTTAGGATAGTAGTTCAACTTCTGAATTGGGGATCATGGTGGGTTGCACTCAGGTGCTTTGAAGGGGAAAGCAGAGAAATGGTCATGCATCTCTTAAGATAAACTCTATTTGGTGATACTTGTGAATTTCCTACTGACAGGCTTTGGTCCCTTTAACTTTATTCATCCCCCATCCCCAAAGTTGAATGTCAGGAAGAAACTAATTAGTATTGAAGAAATGGGATTAAAGAGACATATTGGACCCTGAATCTATTCAAATAATGACTTGTGTGTATCATTGTTAAGTATGTTAAATATATCTGTATATATGTACATTTAAATAATATTGTCACTAATGTAAGATTTCCCTGTAGTAAAATGGAGTTTGGACTGATCATTTAGCTTTTACACTTCATCTCATACCTTCTTCTAGTTACATTTAAACTTGTATCAGTTTATTGTTTCTTTCAGTAATCAAGGAGACTGGCCAGAACCCCTGTTCTATTCTGGTACTTCTGTTGTTTTTACTTTGTATTTTTTCTCTCATCTTTCTGTAAACTTAAGATTATCTCACTCTAATTATCATTTCTTAAAAATTTAGTTACTTTCAAATTTGTAAGCACACTTCCACCTTTAACATTGCATCTTTCTGACTATGAATAATATCTTTTAATTTTTATCTCCTATACATATATTTCATTTGCTTTTACACAATTCTTAATTATGTCTTTCTTGTTATATTTATATCTTAGTACTTTAGTTACATTTAAACCTTTCTAAGTTCTTTCTGTTTAATTAATACAACTTTATGAATAGAGCAATTTTCTTTTTTATCATGCATTAATAATATTGAAAACATTCTTAATTTTGAATATTTCCCCCACATAATGAGCTTTACAGATCACAAAAATAATTAAATACAAATCCATGCAACCCCACTGTGTTCTTCCTTAAGATGAATTATTATGTATTTGAAAACACAAATTTTACTTCTGTTCTAAAAAGTGTGTATAACTTCACTTCTATTTTACTTTATTGGACTTCCAATATTATGTCACAAATGACAATAGTCTTTATTTTCTACAATATACTGATAAGTGTGATGTTAATATATTTACCACTAAAACAAATCAGTTTCTATTCTAATACTGTTGTCATGTTGGAGAGTACTTATCTTCTGCTTGATGGAAAATAGAAAATAGAATTTCCTTTGGCCACTCATTTTGCACAACTAAACTATTTTATGAATGTTCTGATTTCTGGTTTGATGATTAAATGGGACTGTTTTTACTTTCTTTTTCTGTGCTCTGCCATTAAAGTTCAGAAGAAGCTGTTATTTAAAGGTAAGGTATAATGCTTTGTGACTGTGAATTTATAAATTTATAGTTTGTTCTTTTGTCCACATTTTCCAACCTGCTTGCAGTTACACAAAATTGATTTTCTCGTTAAACATATCCACTTCCCTGTCCCAATTCTCTTTAATTTTTGAATTGTTTTATTATGTCTCATTGCATCTGTTAAGTCATTCTGATGTATTTTTGTTATTTAGAACTTCTTGACTTTGAAAGTTTTCCTCTCTTCTTTTGTTAAAAAGTGAACAACAAAAAACTAAATACAATTTACTGTTTTATTTTTAGTTTTTATTACTCTTAATTTAAACTGTAAAAAATTCATTATTTCTATTTTATTTTGTTTTAGATGCTGTCTAGTAATTTTTGAGACAATACTTGTTTTATGATTTTAGCTTCTTAATAATTTAGATACTGAAGTGTTTCTCTTGGATTCTTTAGAAAGTGAGTGGCTGCTCATCATTTCTTTTCCCTTTCACTTCCTTTCCACCAAACTCAACCTTAATTACTATAAATATTTTACAGTTTGACACTGTTATTTCGGATCCCAGAGTAACAGTGTCAGGGACAGTGTTATCTGTCTAAAATAAAAGGGCCTACATTTGTCTGAATGAGAATTTAAAGTTGCTTTTGTTATCACTGTGCATGTGTATTGCTGTGTCAAGGATAAACTCAAGGGTCTGGATGGTATATCACACTGTGATCTCAGACCTTGAAATGCTGAGCCAGGCAGCTCATGATTCCAAAGATACCTTGCAGGTAAGAGCAAGACCTTGCCCATTGCACAGAAAACCCCAAAATGAATAAATACATAAAGTTAAAAGTATATCTTTTATCATAAAATGAATTTGTGGCTGAGCAAAGCTGCAAATACTAAATTTCAAATAAAAGAATATTTGTCCCTTAGAGATTGGGAAAGATTTTTTTAACCTGAGTATGGCCACAGTTAATGTTTGAAATAATATTTTTTTTGTTTTTTGTTACTTTGAAATAATTTTTTTATTAAAATTATTTATAGAACAAAAATTAAAATTGACTAATAATTTTGCAACATTTATTAAGCAAAGTATCACTGATGACATTTAATCTTTAACTACTATTAATAAGTTAATAGTATTTAAGATAAAAATATTAAAATTAGTAAATATTTTAAGGAGTGGCTACGAAACTTTTAAACGTGTAGAAGTGTGAGTCTGGAGGGCTGTGATGAAGATGGTTGATAAGCAGGGACCATAACACATGTTGGTCTGAAATATATAAATTAAAGAAGTATAGGACATATGAGAGATGCTGGTCTGAAATGGTCTTACATGACCATCCATGTTCACCATGAGACCGACTGTTACTTCATTCCAGTTGTATATCAGTCGAGCTTTTAATTTGAACTGTTGATTTTTAAATGTTTTTTTTTCCAGCTCCTTTAAAGAAGCTGTCTTTAGCACTTTTCTTTTTTCAAGTTAATTATTTTTTTATTTATTTACATCCCAAATGTTTCTTCTCCTCCCAGTCCCCCCCCCTCCAGAGTTCCTTACCTCATTTTCCCTCCCATTTGCCTCTGAGAGGGTGCCTCCCACTAGGCATTCCCCTTCTCTGGGGCATCAAGTCTCTAGTGGACTAGGGATATTCTCTCCCAGTTAGACCAGACGAGGCAGTCAGTCCTCTGCTACCTATAAACCGGATGGCTTCAGACCAGTCAATTTGATTGGTAGCTTAGTTTCTTGGCGCTCACAGGGGTCTAGGATAGTTGACACTGGTGTTTTTTCTATGGGGTTTCCATCTCCTACAGTTCCTTCAATCCTTCCTCTAACTCTTCCATAGGGGTCCTTGACTCCCGTTCATGCAGAGACAAAAATGGAACAGAGACTGAAGGAATGACTGACCAACTTGGGATCTATTCCATCAGTGGGCACCAATCCCTGACACGATTACTGATCCTAAGTTATGCTTGCAGACAGAAGCCTAGCATAGCTGTCCTCTGAGAGGCTCTACCAGCAGCTGACTACGACAGATGCAGATACTCACAGCCAACCATTGGGCTGAGGTCTTCAGTACTTTTCAGTTAGTGAATTCATGGGAGTCCTCCTCCTGGAGTATAGGACTGGCTTCTGCTAGAGGAGGCTAGACATATGTTTCTGTTGGCGTCAATTGATTGTTGAATGTCTCTGGGTAGCAGAATTTGGGGAGACTATGGAAGAGAGTTGACAAGTTGATATCGGAGAACTCAACACTTGAAAGAATGGAAAGTGCATAAAAGAGTAAATATGAATTAAAAGGACTATGTGAAGATGTGGGCATTGTCCTAGAATCAACCTGCCTTTGGTGATTTTGAGGAGATCATCAGGAATGTGAGGGTCGATGTGAAGTACAATGCAAAATATTAGAGCTGAAAACACAAAAATCTGAGAAAACAACTTACAACATTTTAAAGGCTCAGAGATACCCAAAGGCATTAGAAGGAGGGCAGGCAACTAGGCAAACACTATGATGATATCTGATGAATGATAAATAGTGATTAAGTCAAAGTTGATAGGAGTCTTTTGGCACTATTTAATAGTAGCCTGAAAAGGAGAAAGGTTTTCCAGAATGAGTGCCCAGTAGCCTCAAAGTAGCATTGGGATGAAAGGCTGTGGTGAGCTCCAGTTCCAAACTGACAGGGGCAGTCTACAGTGCATGAGATTGGGCTCAAAGGTCATTTAATATATAGCTGAGCTCATTACTAGGGAGAAAAAGCTTATAGTCCAAACATCCCTACTTATGTGTATGTTTCCAGGTTTGTCTCAAGCTCTTTCTTTGCTTTTACATTTGCTCAAGATAAAGTAACATATACAAATTTACAATTCATTTGAAAATGTAACTATTCAGTGTTATGAACTCTGAGTTATCTATCAATGTTCAGCATATAGTAGAAGAACAGGAGAATACTTCCCACTGTATTCACACTGTCTGTGATGCCGGGAGGGGAAAGAAAACACTTCTTCTTGGTGGGTTGCTGCAGGAGCTGAGAGAAAGTTTTTGCCTGAACCAATTGCAGCTATGTTGCTGCTAGGTGCTCATTTAAATTCTTTAAGACTGGTCTACATGATTGTTTGTGTGGTGGTGAGCTAAGTTTAGACAGGAGCTAAAAATCCCAAAATACTGTATAGAAAGCATCCTAGGGGAATAACAAGTCTAATCTCAGAATGCTGAGAAATAAAGAGTGTGTAATATTCATTGGTAGCATATGAAAGATGATAGTGAAGATGAGGGCCATGCTGCACATAAAAATCTAACCAAGTTTTAGATCTCCTTCTGTGTGAGAGTTCTTTCATCTGTAAATATTAAGGATGAAGCAAGAGCTCATTGGGGGATTCCTCAGTGCATCAACTCTGAGTTGACATTAGTCTGACTTTAGAATAAGGTCAAACCAAATTAAGAGGGCAGAATACACACACACACACACACACACACAACACACACACACACATGATCAAAGACAGATCACACATACAGTAAAATACACATACTTACACACACAGATATTCAACATACCTATACATACACACACATGCATACACATGCATACTCACTCACATAGAAACACACACACATATGGTCAAAGAAAGAACACACATATGTAAATTCACACACAGTGAAATACACATACTCACACATGCGGATACTCAACACACCCATACATATATGCACATGCATACTTACACACTTAAAAACATACACATGCATACTCACACACATAGAAACCTACACATGCATACTCACACACATAGAAACCTACACATGCATACTCACACACACAGAGAAACACACACACACACACACACACACACACACACACACACACCCCACAGCACACCACAATGCACCAAAGAGGTACACTAGCTATACTAATAACCACACATACTCCAGGTAAAAGCTTCTCTCAGCAATATTCAGACCATTCCTTTACGTGTTTTACATATTAGAGTACCTGATGTAAGTGCCTACATTGTTTTTGACAAGAAACTTTTCCCATACATCAAACCAAGTTTAAATCATCCTTGACCGTTATCTTCAGATTCTAAATACAGTGTATGTTTTATCCTGAGTTATTCTTTTCTAATAGGCTGATTAATCCCTTTCCTCCTCTAAAATGTTGATTTCCAAAGCCTTGTTCATATAAATAAGGCCCTAATGAAATGGGTTCTTTGTTCCTAAGCTACTCACTTCCAACTAGGAGAACACGGGTTAAACATGTAGCTTTCTAAATCTGTGAACTTTGTAGGTAGAGCGAGTTAGGTTTTAATGACAATTACACAGCTTGCTAGTTTTATGACATTTACCAAGTTACCTCTGTGGGTCTGAGCTGTCATCTTCTCTCCTTTTTAAAACTCTGCCTCAAATTACTAGATTTGAGGATGCCACATTTTTTTAAAAGGAAGTTGGAGGCCTCACTTTTTTTATTTTTAAATCTGTGACTGCAACACACTTTGAAAAGACCTGAAACATTTAATATCTCTAACTCTTATTTTTTTTAAAAAAAAATGCTATTTTTTTCTCATTATACCCATGTCTCAGATTTAGGAAAGGTGCACTTTAGAAATCTTAAGGCTCCGTGCCCGTCTCCTTTAATATTGCATGTATCACTCATGAGACCACTGACGCTTCTTACAGCATATCCATCCTTTGTGGATTTCACCAGATGTTCAAAGTACTCTTACCTTTTCCTATTAGGTTAGGCATATCCTATAGATTATTTACCCTAAGGCTGAATGGAGAACGTAAAAAACAATATTTTGAAATTCCACTGAATTATTCATCGATAGTTGAATTATTGTGATGGCTGAGCATGACTAAATTATTAACAAATGGTAAGCAGATGGATGGGTACTTTATTGTCTAGCTCATTATGGGGGAGACCAAGTGGCACAATGAATGCAAAGGCTAATTTAAAGAAAAGAGCTGATGACTCCTCGCACACTGTAATGTTACTGCAGCCCTGTATCCTATCTCTCCCTTCACCTTTGGATATTTCACCATTATATTCCTTATAATTTGTTTCTAAGAGTTTATGGACTGCAGATTAATGTAGACAACTCTGTTTTCATCTGATTTATAGGTGGACAACTCACTTGATACCCGGTCTTTCTGCTGGAGGGGAGCTCTACAAGTTCCCTCTCTGCACTGTAGGGCCTTTCATCTAAGGTCCATCCCTTTGAATCTTGAGAGTCTCTCATCACCCAGGTGCATTCTGGTGGATCCTCCCAAGCTCCTACCTCCCAAGGTTGACAGATTTTCATTCTTTCTCCTGGCCCTCAGAGCTTCAGTCCTTTTCCCTCACCCAATTCCAGATCAGGTTCCCCTCTCTGCTTCCCACCCCCAGTCCAGTTTCCCTCCCTGTTCCCTCCCTCTCTTCCCCTTTGTGATTGCTTTCTTCTCCCTCTCAAATGTGACTGAGTTTTAATTAATTTGTGTGCACACACGTGCATCATGAATCACAAACGGAGGTCAGAGGACAGCTTTGTGGAGTTGTTCCCTCCCTTTTACCATGTTCTAGTAGTTAAACTCAGATCTTCAGGCTTGTTGACAAGTGTCATCAACTGCTGAAAGATCTTGCAACCTGCTGCCCCTCATATTCAGTTTTTGCCCATCATGATTTTCCTCTGAATCCAGTATTTAGAACTTAATTTCATACTCTACCAATTGAAAATCTGTTGATGCTTTCATAAGTATCATGGAATTCTGACTGATAAGACTATTATAGTTAGCAAGATTTTAACTCGTGCACAAATTAGTAATTAGGTCTAAGAGGCTGGACCCACTGATTGAGATAATTTAGAATGGTTACAACTTTAATGATAAGCTATTCATTTGAGTTTCTGCATTTTTCTACAATTGATGGAGTGTGCCTCGCCTTGCAATCTACTACTTTAGAGATGTTATCGGGCACCTTAGAATAGAATGGCGGGTTTCAACTAGAAAATATCTTTTCCTGCTTTTCAATCAAGACATAAATGACACAATCACATCACATTATCTTAGCTTTCACAGAAGTTTATAATGATTCAATATTTATAGTGGAGAAATTATATAATGTTTTTTTTTTCTGCTGTCAAAATTATTTACAGAAGATTTAGAAAAAAAAGTAACTAAACGTGGCAGATACTAGTTTTTGGAAATTGACCCATTTACAGATTTAATTTGCCATCAGTAGTTTGTTGAATTTCATTAGTTTTAACACTTTAATTCTAGGGTGTAATTTTCCTAGGTACATGTATACTTGAGACTATGTCTTACACTTATAGGCTAAAATTCAACTATAGTATACCTGGCCTAAGCTATTAAATGCTTTGGTTACAGGTGTTAACCATTATGCTGGACTTATTCTTGTGATTTTCAAGATTTCTCTTAAAGTGCATACCCACTCCTTTCAAACAGACTGGAATTACAAAGCTGACTCAAGGCATGAAAATCCCTTGTGGGTCCACATTGTTAAAGCACAGTAGACACTAGCTATGCAGTTCCATGAATATGGATTTCCTCTATGGCACAAGAACCAAATGATGTGGAAACAGCTTCTGCTTAGCTAGTGGAGATAGCACGTGAGTGAGAACCCAAACAAAGTTCTTAAAAGTGGTACCTCTAGATTAAAAAAAAAAACACTGTGTGATAAAAAATACTGTGTTCTTCTGAAAGCAAATGTCTATCATATCTAACATTACTAAGACAAAATAAAATTAAATATAAAATAACATATAATATGCTTTTTTGTGACTGATTTAAAAAAGTCACAAATTGAGCATTTCAAACCAATTAACCTCTGGATGTTTCCACTTTTTTTAAACATTAAACAGTGTCTTATGTTACCAGGTTGGTCTTGAACTTGCTATAAGAATGTCCTTGACTTTCTGATCCTTCTCCTTCTACTTCTCCAGTACTGGTATTCTGGATATCCAATATCACACCAGCTATCTTTTAAGATAATCATATATTTTGTCTTTAATAGCTAGCAATCAAAAGTCTCTGCATGCACTAAGTCTGTGTGATCAACATAGCAGTTCTTGAATATAGGAAACACTCTTGTACTGGTGCAAAACAACCAAAAGCCATGGATGCAATTTGGTTGTCTCCTCATAGATGACTAGCTAAAAACAATAAAGGTAGGCTTATAGGTAGAAATTACTGATCACTTATGTATGTACATATGTATGTATTCATGTGTGTGTGTGTGTGCGTGTGTGTGTGTAAGTATCTAAAGAATGTAATGCTTTTTTTGAGTAGCCTTCTGGTGTTCTTATTACAGGCAATTTAAGAAGCCGTTGCTCAGCAGATTGTGGTAAGCAGAACTTAAGGGTCTCAGATACTGTCTGCCTTATGTATTACTGGTCAGATCACTCAATTACTCTCAGGGTAACTTCGTGAGTTCTAAAAGTCTGTAATTTTTCCTAGTAATAAACCTGTGTTCACATTGTTTACTTAGAGGTCAGAAATGCCATCACCTCAAAGACCCAGTGATGAAATGAAGTTGGTTTGGTAGATGCACTGAGTGTTAGTCATGGTTTTGAAATAGCAACATAGCAGACAACATAAAGCAACAACACATTTCCTCCTTGCTCAGACTGTTTGTTTCCTAGCTGTGAGCACCTTTAGGAAAGTCTTTGAAGGTTATCTCCGATTTCTGAATATATTCTGCAGATCCTTGCCAAGGGTCATGACTATAAATACATTTATAAATGCACCATACTCCTCTCTTCAGATGTGGACCAACATGAGTGTTTTATCTGGCCTTGTCCATTTCTTGCATGGCAGTTGAGTCAACTACATCAAGATCCTGTGCTTCAGCTCATTGGTGTCTTTCCTTGCTTCATGCAGCTTCCCTTTAGCCCTTTCTGCAATAACTGCATTCATAAATTAGTTGTCCTCACACCTTTGTCTGGCATGAGCAAAATATCCAAGACCTATTGAGGAATATATATATATATATATATATATATATATATATATATATATATATATATATATGTGTGTGTGTGTGTGTGTGTGTGTGTGTGTGTGTGTGTGTATTAAAGGCATATAATAAACATTGAGTAATATTTGAAATAATTATAGGTGGGGTAGCTTGAGAAGAAAAAACCATTCAAGCAAGTATCTGTGATGAGAGGTACTGACAATGGGCCCACAAATTCTGCAGTAAACAGGGAATGCAGGGAAATATTTATGATGTGTTTCAAAGATAGCAAGGTGATGATGACCTCTGGACGAGGTAGAGTCCAAGAAGTAGAGGTTAGAAATAGTTGAAACCAGTGAATGAGATTGTGGTAGGGATAGCAGAAGACCACCAGGTCACTGTGCTCCAGTCTCTACTCTGAAAGAGAAAATGAAGACAATGAATGGATTGCTGTGCCTCTGATATCAGAGGCCTTATTCTGAAATTCCTCTTTTTAGGACTTTCATCTTTGGAAAAAGTACCCTTTAAGGTAGATGGCATGGTAAATGTTAGTATGATCATTTAGACACTATTGCTCCTAAAGTTGCTTCTGGTTCCACTTATTCTCCATTTACCCATAACCCATCTTGTCTCTTTTCCTAATAAAAGAGTATAAATGTAGGCAGATTCACTAGCAAAAATTTCCAAATTTTACATTCTAACAAGGTTATCCTAATCTAATTTTCATATGGACACCTTGACATCCCATAAAATATGGTAACTCTGACATTTTCACTTATCAAGAAAGATCTGTTCTGTCTCCCTATATAATAAATAAATTGATGTTTTAAAAATAATTTTAAGTAATAACATTCAAAACTGTCGTGTTTTAGTAGATAGCAAAGATGTTGGTTCAGAAGTAACTCATGCATGGAAGGCATGCTTGTATTCTTTACCTATCTATCTATCTATCTATCTATCTATCTATCTAACCATCTATCATCTATCTATCAATCTGTTAATCAGCTACATGTCCATCTATTATCTATGTGTGTTGTGTGCTCAAAGAAATAAGAGGACAGCTTGCAAGAGTCTGTTTTGCCTCCCAATGTATGAGTCCAAGGAATTACACTGTGGTTATCAGGTTTGGCATTGTGTTTACCTTCTGAGCCATGTTGTGACCCCCCATAATTGTATTTTATATGAACTTAATCATTAGCACCAGAAATACACTAATTAGCCAAATCTGTTTTGATGTTATTTAAGGAGAATTAAATGAAACTTTAAAACAGATCGAGGACATCCATCGAGGATTGCTAATTTATCCTTGCCATCAATGTTTCTGACATTTAGGTAAAAGGTCTTAATATCCTAATATGAGGAGATAACTCACCTAAACTGTGGATTTATAATCATAAATCGCAAGAATCTATCACAAAAGGCAACTCATTAGAGTTTTAACCTTTGATAAGTTATATGGTTATGTCTCATGACAATAGACACCCTCTGGTAACCTCTTAGATCAGAAAAGGAAGTTGATATTAATTTTACTAAATTGTGTGGACTCTTGAACCTACGATACTGAGATTATTACTTGATTTTATAAATCAAACCAAAAGGTGAATTCTTACAACCATGTGTTGGGAGAAGGAGGGTTTTAAGAGTTGCCAGGTAGACTATGTGAATAGTTACACTGATTCTGCCATCAACTTTTATTCTTTTCCAAAGAAAGTCCATGCTAGTATAACTTAGCATACACTTGGCCAGCTGTTTCTTTATTCATCAAAAAGTGGAAATGAAGATTGTGTTCCTATTGCCTTTACATTGTGTAGGTATCGAGCTGTGTTCCTGTTTACTTATATTATGTAGGTATTCTAACCTTCCTTCTGACTTCACCATTGTTCAGTTGGTCATAAAACCTACCTTGGATAGAGAGCTACTATGCAGAATGTACATTCATGGTCACATTCCAAAATATAAATCTTATTTATTTGAAGATTTTATTTTATGTGCCATACATGTGGATGTGCATGTATCTGTGTAATACACAGGGTCTGTACACGGGAGTCCATTGACTGTAGAGTTCAGAATGGAGGCATCCAGTCCTTGGGAAGTGGCGTTGCAGGTAGTTTTAAGCTGCCTGAATTGGTAATTGAGAACAGGACTCTGATTCTCTGCAAAGGCAAAATCACCTCTTTACCATCAAACCTCCAGGCCTAAAGAATATAATTCTCTTCATGATGAATGTGTCAATTCTGAAACACACAGCAATTATATATATATTTTTACTATGGCTTTTCTTCAATACTTATGAAATGCCACATACATAAAGAACAATACAAACTGTCCATGGATTATAGAAAAGAAAGATGATAGCTAGGCATAAGGCTTTATTTATGTTGTTTTATCTTTTTGCTTCTCATATATAAATGTGTGTGTGTGTGTGTATACACATACACATATATATGTATACACACACACACACACACACATGTTCCTTTGTTCTCTACCAGTTCAGTCATCTCACTGTTGAGAAAAATCACACAGATGTAGGTAAATGTCAGTTTTCCCCTTATGTCTGAGTTTATATCATGTTAGCATTGTTCCGGAGGTACATGCTGATGTGATAGGGACCTGTATCTTCTCTTCTCTTTGATCTGCAATCTACAAGGCATTCAGAAGCTTTCCCTGAGGAGGGCATTTTCTTTTCTGTGTGGATGAGGGCAGTTTCATATGCTGGCACTAAGATGTAGAGTAGTACAGTCACATTGCTTTTGTAGAAGGAGAAATTGAAGCCAATATTCAAAGAAAGCAAAAGCGTCCTGGTTAGCTTTGTCAACTTGGCATAAACCTATAGACTATCTCAGATGAGGAACTGCTCCTATAAGAACAGCCTGTGGCCATGCCTGAGGAACATTCTCTAACTTGCTAATTGATGAAGGAGATCCCAGTCAGCTCTGGGGAGTATAGTACCCCCGTAAAGGAGTTTGGTGGTAGAAGAAAAATAGCTAGTGATGCTATGAAGACAAAGCCTGTTAGCAGCATTCCACTATCGTCTCTACTTCAGTTCTTGCCTTTAAGATCCAGTCATGGCTTCTTTTGATGATGCACGGTAAAGTATACAATGAAATAAATTCTTTTCTCCCCAAGTCGCTTTGGTCAGTGTTTTAATACAGCGACAGAGAAGCAAACTGGATCAGAGAGAAAAAAAAAAAAAAAAAGAAAGAAAAACGACTGGATAATTAGAGGTCTTGATTATAATTTTTGTTCTCTACTATTTTTTTTTCATTTTAATTTTTAAAAACAGGGTCTTATATAGCCCATACTGATGTTGAAATGTCTTCATAGCTAAGGGTAATATTCAATTTATGAGTCTTCTCTTTCCATGTACCCAGGTGATGAATTACAACTTACAGGCATGAACTCAGGACAGTTGGATAATGTCATACTGCGGGTGGAGCCCAGGTTGTTGTTTTGTTTTTTATGATAGATAAGCACCAGGCTGATCTTGTCCTTGAAATGTCCTACTTGTATTTTAAAAAGTTCTGGTCAGTAATTATACTCTAGATAGAAATATATATTCTGATGTTCCACCTACCCCTGACTCCCCGTACTAAAGTACTGATCTTTCTTGGCTTCTATATTTAACAAACATCACCGATATCTGCTTTTGAAGTTAAACTTGGCTATAAACAGAAGTTTTTTTCTTCTCATTAAAACTAATTAATGATATATTATGTGATTTTATTATATTTCAATCATATTTCTACAAATTAAAAATGATGTTATAATACATGTTTATAAAGCTATTGTCACAGTTGAAATTAGTATTTTATAATAGATCATAAACATGGGGTTAAATATCAAGGGGATAAACACTTTAATGTTTAAATCCTTATTGATAAGTTGCATTCTAGAACTGATAAAAATTTACTTTTTTAAAAATATTATTTTCATGTTTAACACTACTATTTTTCAATATCTCTCATTTAGTGAGAGGAAAATGAAAATTCACTGATGTTTCAATTTGTACATAATCTATTGCAATGAGGTTAAACACATTTATACATGTTATACATGTATACTGTTTAATAGAGTTGACCTATTTGTAGAAAGGAAAACTGAAACTTAATGAGAAGCAGTACCTCACTTCAGCAAATAGAAAGGCATCTAGACCATTAAGGAATAAATGCGAAAAAATATTAAATTTATTCCTTCCATTAATAATGCTAATGGTTTTAACCTCTATTTGAACACCACTGATAGCAAATTACCATGTAACTTCCTAAGCATAGTACTTATACTGACATTCCTTCAATGAAATTGCATTGTTAAAATCTTTTCTGACATATGTAGATGAACTGTAGTGGTTATTCACTCAAGAGTGAAGAAAATAAATGCATTTTTTGCACTTTTCTCTAGTCTCCAGAACATCTTAGTATTAAGAAAAGCATCTCACTCAGTAGCAGGTTTAAAAAAAAAATCACTCTTTTTTTTTTCCCAAGCAACAGCGTGACTTTTGACACTTCCAGGCAGATTAAGAACTGAAGTCACAGTAGGCAGCCATGAGTCTAAACACACTGAGCAATGGGTCTCTCCATTGGTGGGAGGAAATTAGTGACTAAAGCCCTTAAAACCATGGATCAATGGTAGCAATATGCTCCAGGGAATCTATGAACAAGAATCTTTGTTTTCTGTCTCACAGAGGGCATCAGTAGAATGTGCCACCTGCAGAAGTCAATAGAAACCATTCGGCAGTGGGGTGTGGTACAGATTTTAACTGATCTGAGGTATGGCCAAAGGAAAAAAAAAATATGTGTCTGAGTCTGTGGTAATTACTTTCTGCATGGTAGGAAACTCTGAGACATAAACAAATTAATAATGGCAAAATATTATCAGAACAAATATGATAAGTTAGTTTTTTTTATATGACCTGGTGGTATGATGTTTTAATTTCAGGAGTAATAGAGAAGACATATGCTGTTTCTTCTGACTGGATGTAAAATGTTTCTCCTCCGCTCTGTCACAATTAATATGATAGCTACAACCCCAGAAGAGTGAGCAAAAAGTAAATGTGTAGCTAAATGCCAGTCCAGTCTACCCTCCAGAACACGTACAGGTTAGGAGTTTTCATTTTGCTGATAAGTCGAGGACCTTTCTGCCCACTTCTCTTTCATCCTGTACTCTTCCCTTTGTATCTGCTGCTTTTTTCTGGACTAGGAAGGAACAGCAGAGGAGAGTGTGTGTATGTTCAGCTGAAACCACACAGATGGAGAAGGCAGAGCCAAGACTTGACTGAGAGAGAAGTGACAGAAGACTCAGTAGATAGTGTCTGACTATGGCTGCTTTCCCCCAGGATGCATTGCAGCAGCTCCCATACAGGTAGGTATGAGTTTCATCTATCTATCTATCTATCTATCTATCTATCTATCTATCTATCTATCTATCTATCTATCTATGTGTCCAGAGGTTCTGCACATTTTACATTGTGATTTAAATTAATCCATGTCACACATTATTTTTTAAATGAGAGTGAAAGATGTATTTATTTTTTATTTCATGTTTATAATCTGTTGGTTTGATGATGATCTAGCCTATATTGTCTCTAGAATCAGAAGACTCCTTTATGATTCCAATTGCTAGGCTGTGTTGACACCACAATCTTCTTGCTATTTCTCCTGGGTTAATTAATAAACATCCTGCCATCCAGTGCTCCTAACTTTGCAAGTATGTACTCATTGTTCTCTTTATAAGACTAGGCCTCTAGGGGGCTGGAGAGATGGCTCAGTGGTTAAGAGCACTGACTGCTTTTCCAGAGGTCCTGAGTTTAATTCCCAGCAACCACATGTTGACTCACAACCATCTGTAATGGGATCTGATGCACTTTTCTGGTTTGTCTGAAGACAGCTACAGTGTACTCATATAAGTAAAATAAATAAATCTTTTAAAAATTAGGCCTCTAAATATTGAATATTCTCTTAATCTAAATTGGATATATTTTATCAGCTTATTTATAGGAGATATTATTTGGGGTTTTATATTCGTTGCCTTTATTAAGCCGTATTTCTCTGGTTTTATTTATTTGTTTGTTTACTGTCTTATAATATAGCATCATACTACTGTTTTATTTTCTTAATTTGTCCCATTTATCCCTTGTGATATTTCTCTCCAAAGGTAATGTGTTCTGTAGTTCTGTCCAAGGAAAACATGTTCTGTGGTTCTGGTTCCTCAGCGTGTGCTATTTGTTTGGTAGCTGACTTACCTTCAACTTGTCTATTTTTAATAACAGTCTTGTGTTTGCATTGAATTAACATTCTGATCATTTTCTTTATAATTTTGGCTATTTAAAATTTAATTTCTAAGAGATTAGTCTTCTTTTACTTAATATCTTCTCAAGTATTTATTTTACTTTCAAAATTTTAACTAATCAAAGTCAAATTTCAAGAACTAGTTGAGATTATCTCTGATGTGGCAATGCATGTCGGGACACCTAAAGGTACCCACTACCTGTTTTGAATTCTGCTTCATCCTTTCTCACCCAGTGTGCATCGGAGGCTGGACACCCCAAGAGGAGAAGCAGACCACTACAATGACAGTCCTTTGCGCTCCATTCTTCCATGCCTGGTGTGCAGCAGCGCCTGGACATCCCAAGGGAAGAAGCCTAAAACAGAACCACACATCTGTACGCCTCTAGCAGGGCCAGCCCACTTTCCTGCCCAAGCAAGGTACATGGCCCACTCTCCTGAGTGTTGCAGCCAGTGAGAGGCAGGGCTAGCTCTCAGACTCCCATGACCCTGAAGCCAGTTTGCCCAACTGCTGCATGGTGAGAGGTGAGAGGGGAAGGCATAACCCTGTACCCACGCCACGCCACAGCAGAGGAGTGGCAGGGTCAACTGTCCTGCTATTTAACCTTTGAAGGGGCTCACGTGTGTGTTCGCCTCGCACCTTCTGCCACCAAGGTCAGCTCTGCTGTGCTGTCCAGATGAGGAGCAGGGCCCACTCTCGAGAGTGTTGCAACTGGTGAGAGGTAGGGAATAACTCTCAAGAGCTCATATGTGTGTCGACAGCTTTTTTAACTGCCAGAGGTAGCAAGGGGTAAGAGTAACTCATCACCTGTGTCCTTACCACCCCAAGGCAGGTGAGTGGTGGGGTCAGCTCACTGAAACGCTTTCGAAACAGCTCTTGGAACAGGTTCTTCCCACACCCTTGCTGTCAGGGCCAGCTCTACTCTGTTGCTTCTGTAAGATGCAGGGCCTGCTCATCAGAGCGCTACAGGTCAGAGATGGAATCAGCTTTCTAAAACACTGCATCAGTGAGGGGTGGGCCAGTTATGTGCACCTCCTGGATATCCATGTGTTTCCTAGCAGATGGCCCCGAACAAGGGCATTGACATGTTCTCTAGAAGTAGTACAAGCCATGGACGTCAACACTAACCCCTACCGCTGCGTAGCCACAGACCAAACTGGGACTTCACCATGGCTTCAGGTGGCAGGGTTGGGCACTTATGTCAGACAACCTGTCTCCACCCTCAGCTCTCCAGTTCCATCTCTCTTCATGATGCTCAAGCTGTTCCACTTCTCTTTCTCTAACATCTGACCAGCACATGCTCACACACTGTGGGAGCTCCCACTGCAGGAAGGCCACACGGCTGACAGACCCCTGGGTGACATCCTCCGTCCATGCTACAGAGCAGGGTTGCATGTGGATGTCTGTGGTCCACTGTGGCATGAGCTTAAGGGCAGATCTGTGAATGATATGGCAGTCTGCAGGGCTATGTTTGCCTTCCTCCTCCAGCTCTTCCCTGCCTGGATTTTATTTTATTTTTATGAGTTCTAGGTATAAGACAGCTTTGGCCACCAAGCTGGGAATCAAGTTATGATGAATGAAGCCCTGCTATTTGGTCTGCCCCTCACTGACACAGGAACAACAGCACCAGCGACATGTCTCGCTGCCCATTGCCAGGGGTTGCACTTTTAAATGTTTATAAAAAATAGATGAGTAGACAGAGTAGCTGTTCTTGTGTATTAAAATGAGCAATTATTATATATTAAGGTTAAAATATGTTTAACTAATTTTCTTGAAGTCTTAAGAAAATTTCTTTGTATATTATGTTTTCTGAAAAAAAATTCTTAAGAAAATTGTCTTGTTAAAAGTTTCCTATCAGGGCTGTATCAATCACAATTCTAAATATTGTTTAAATTAAAATTGTAAAATTTTGGAAATATATGGATAAATATTCTTATTATATATTGTATATGTACATTCATGTTCATAGATGCTATTATGTATAAATTATATATAACTGAATATATAATACATACAACTATATATAATTAGATATAATATATGCAATTATATATAATTTATATGTATAATAGCTTCTATGAAATTTAATTTTAGTAAGTTTAGTAAGGACAATCAAGTTTAGAAAGAAGCACACATGAAAATGAAGTTTTAGCAGCATTGTCATGAAACACGGTTTGGAACATCAGGAAAGAAGGCCCCTGGGAATGAAGGAAAGGTCCAACATTTAAAGACCCTGTTGATCTTCCACAGGACCTGAGTTTGATTTACAGCATCCATGTTTGGTGGCTAATACCTCTGGAATTCCAGTTCCAAGGGATCTGACACTTCCTTTTGGCCTCTGAGCACTTGTGCACATAAGTGTACATAGACACACAATAAAAATAAGTAAACTTATAAAAAAGATTCCCATTAAATGAGGGTGCTTAAAATAATGTGAAAATAATAGTTAAGTATTTATGAATATTGTCTTTGCTATATTAAATTCTTTCAGTCCTAAACTTACCAATATGTGAATAATGCTTCTATAGTATTAAAAAAATTTTTTTCTGTAAGAAAAATCTAGACAAATTGACAATGGAATTCATTTTCATATCAATAAATGTGCCCCCTATTTGGAACACGTTGCTTGTTTTAAAATGCTTTTCTCTTTTATGCGATGCTCTAAGTTGATTGATGATGTCTATTGGAGGTTGTAGGGAATATTTCTGCACATGGTCAAAAGTAACAAGATCAGACCTCCAAGCAGTCCATCATACCCAGAGCTTTGTTTCTACAATGGAATAGAGGGATTCAGATGACCTGGAAAATCAATCAAATAACACAAGTGATGAATCACGCATTAGAGGAATTACGAGTCAGCCCTATATTTCAATGGTCACAACAAGGATAAAACCTCAAATGCTTGCAATATAGCTTGGTGGTAAAGACTTGTTTTATATGTAAAAAGATAGATAGGTATTCTGACTGTGCATTGAAATAAAAAAATCAAAAAGAAAACTACATTACAGGAAACATTTTTATTTGATTATTTTAATGTATCTACTTGCTCACAATAGTCATTATTTAAATGGGAAATTATTTTAAAATTAAGATAAAATGGTCTCAGTTTTATCCTATCATTTAAAAGAAGTATGGAATCTTCCAGGACTAAATGAACAGACAGATTAAGAGAATTTTCTAAGCTTACTCTGTGCTAAGTTCCTTGAAATGACATCACTTTATGTTTGTTTTAAAATCGAACATTTATATAGATTGTATAATATTTAATGATTATATCTTAACCTGTCATTTATTATATTTAAAACTACAGGATGGTTTAATGAGTGATTGACATTTTTAACACCCTAAATCTACTTAAGGAAGGCTTCAATAATGTATTTTGTATTACTATCTCAGATAAAAAATATATTATCTGTTTTTCATTTTCATTACAAATGCTGTCCCTGCTTCTTTTTGAGAAGGGCAAAATGAACTTGTAGTTCTGACTACAAACTTGCTGACAAACCATTCTGCTCAGTTGTTCCTGAAACCATTTCTGAAAGATGTATTTGGTTATATTTATATTCCTATTAACTCAAAAATCTAAAAATAATTATTTCTAACTTCCATTTCAACTCCCCATTACTCAGGACATACTTCACGTGTGGCTTCTCTGTAGGTAATCTGAGTAGTCTATGTGTACTGGGTGCTGGAATTTTTCTCTGAAGGCCCACGAACCAAGCGCTTCATCTAAACAACATCGGCTGAAGAAAGCTTTACTGTGAATTTTTATGTCTGTAGATGAGGGAAGCACAAATCCCCAGGGGTTACTAGACGGCGGCAGATGTGTGTTATAAGCTACAGTTCTATCCTGTAACCTGCCACCGTCTACCTTTTCTTCCATACATCACCACCAAAACTAACAAGATAATAGAAAACAAGTTTTGATTCCAGGATGATCTTGGTTGATGATGATGAATGGAGCAGAATAGACAGCCCGCTTTTCACGAGTTAAATTGAACTTGCGCTGCCAAACACCCAACAGCCGAGAGATTAGCAGACATGACAAGGGAAAAACAGAATTTATGTGCAAACACAATGGCACTTGGAACGAAATGAAAGAGAATTATGAAAATGTGAAATGTATAGATACTGAAATGCTGGCAGAGAAGAGAAGCCCTCACAACACATTATATAACGTTGGAAGCAATTGTTGTGGGGAACGAGGGCCAAGTAAATGCAGTGAGATATTTTGGGGATGTTTTTTTCTTTTAAATTTGGGCTACATAAAAAAAAAAAACCCACACTTTTTGGCATACAATACAAGTAATTATAGTAACTACAAACCATCTAGAATATAAAAAGAGAGAATCTTATCAGTTGACACTCACAAATAACAAATCTAACAAACATCTCAGCTTATTCGCCTACCACGTTTGGTGGGGCTTGCAGAATCCCAACTCCGTTAACCACAAGCCCTCTTGTGGTTATGCTAGGAAGAATATGACTGTATGACTTTCCCACTTCTAAATTACTTAGAGGTAAATGTTATATATTCCTTACTACACTGAGGTCATTTAAATGAAGGTATTATTCCAATAACCTTTATTATTTTAAGGAAAATGTGACTCCATTATATTCAGGATTCTGAATCAGAATAAACACACAGGATTGTGTTTATCTCTATGCGTTCTAGTTCTGTTTTAACTTCTTTTCTTGTTTCTCAGACCAAAAGCCTGATGTGAAACATCTTAAAGGAGATTGTCTTATTCTTATTTTTATTAATTTATTTTTTTATGGATGACAGTGTGAGTTGGGAATATCTTACGTTTAAACCACTGATTCTTCCTTGTATATGGCTACATGCTCTAAGACCCATGGCAGATGCCTAATGCCTAAAACTGTGTCCCATATCAAACCCTTCTTATGTTGCTTTTTCTTTGTAAGAAATTAATGATAACTAACAATAAAATGAGAACTATAATACATATTGATAATGATTATTCAAAACATATAAATTATTTATTTATGGAGAACCAGCACCCTTGCACCAAAGAATATTTATCTAAGATAAAGTAAAATTAAATCTAAAATAATCATGATAACCTTCAGTACTTTAACTAGTTCCCCAAACCAGTTGTCTCATCTCTAGAAAGAAATAATTCAAACAAAATGCATGTCAGAAAATGTGAATGATAAACCATTCTCTACATTAAAAAAATTCTGTATATTCAGGGAAGTAGATATTTAGTCAATGCAGAGGGGGAAATAAATGAGTGAATTGCAAGAGATATGACAGTGTATGACTAGAATGCAAGTATTTAGGAGGTGTGGGCAGGGAGCTAGCTCATAGCCCAAATCAAGGACAATTCTATGCCCTCACCAAAGTCAACTAGACATAAAGTCAAGGTGAGCAGTAAGTTAAATCTTTAACCAAAGATATAGCGGTAGACATTGACAATTTTTAAGGATGTGAGATACGCTAGAACATCAGGTTACAGTTGTGTTATTAACATCAGTCAAGTGAGTTTAAGCACAATCTTGTTCTTGGAGATAATGACAGGTATTGTGTGACTCAGACTCACCGGAGAGATTTAACAATGGCAAACTTAATAAAACTAAGACTAAGATGTCAAACTTCATGAAGAGAAAAATCTACTGGAAATCAAGTTACAGAATTAAGACTAGAGATTAATATACACTGTTATCAACATTGCATAGATCTAGCTGATCAATAATTAAGTGGAGAAGTCAAAAAATACTGTAAGTTAGCTATTTCTGAAAGAAACCGAGTGACTATTTGCTGCCCGACAGCAGAATGCTCATGATACCAGAATAAACTCTCCAGACTCAAGGGTAGACTATAAACTAAATTCTAGAAGAGTTCTAAATGTGTCTGGAAGGTTAGAAAACAAATTAAGTTTGTTCATCTCTCATGAAATTATTGTAGTAATAAATAGCAAAATTTTAATATTTTACCAATTTGTAGGGAAGCTTAAGTAAAAATGAGTAAAAATATACATTATCATGAGATCAAAAAATATTTTGAGATTAATGGAAATAAAAGTCTAATAATTTAAAAAATAAAAAGAAGATAAAATGAAATTAAGAAAAAAGTTGTATTTGTAAATGTTTATTAAAACAAGATCACAAGACAAGATGGCTGTCTCACACTATTGAAAATCAGAGTCTTATCCTCATATCCCATGGTAATGGCAGAAAATGAAATATTGTAAGTTATTTTCTTATCCATATATATATGCTGTGTTACATGTAAACTAACACTGATTTAACTGGAAAACACACAGAGAGAGAAAGAGAAAAAGAAAGAGAAAGTCATGATAATACCTATAACTAAATATAAAATTTAAAACATAATACCTCAAGTCAAACACCTTCATTTTTATACTAATTTTCTGGGAAAGAAAGATCAGAATAAACACAAAGCTGGATTTAAAAAGAAGAAAATTAGATGAGAGTTTAAGTAAGTGCAAAGTAAAAAGAATAATTGAGAAAAGTACATGAAAATGAGATTTCTTGACATATCTAATGGAACAGGTAATTTTCAGGTAAACTATGTAAAAGTAAAAAGTCTTGATTCTATAAAAGATATTACCAATAACCTCACAGAGATCACCATCATGATCCATGAAGGGAAGTGACAATCAATGTTTTATTTAAAGGGTTTATGTTTGTCAATGACTATCTACACAGAAAAACAACAACAACAACAACAACAAACCCCACCAAATTTACTTTTTCAAACTGAAAAGAAAATCATGGAAAATCTGTGCAGACTCACAAGAGACCGAGTCAGGACTGTAAAATCTTCCTACATAAAGCTGGGACATGTTTACTTAGATAGAGGCGTAACAGAGATAAGAACCAAGCAACCTTGCCCTAATGTGACTCTCCATTGCTAAGTCTTTGACTCTCCATTGCTAAGTCTTTCTCTTAGGTAAAGGACATGAAAATGTTGGATGTCTGGCTTAAATTCTTTTTCCTATACATAGTAATTTTGCCATGGTAAACTTCTTGTAAAAGTTGGAACTTTATTGTACAATTAATGTTTTTTTTTCTTAATTTTGCTAGGCAAGCTCTCTCCGCCCCCCGGGCCACTTCTCTGGTTCACCTTTCCCATGGCTGACACAGCCTACATTAGTCAGAGCCTTGCACTCGGAACTGCTCAGACCCGAGTGTTCTAGCAGAGCAGCTGCAAAGACACTCATTCTCAATAACAGACATCTCCAGACAGCTTTAGGGAGTCTATTTCCAGGGAGTTCCACAGAACGGAACTATTTCTTAGCTCCTCACCATTGGGAGAGCGGTGGCCATGCCAGTCCATGTGTGGCTTTCACATGCTTGGCTCTCCTTATATCTACTACTCCTTTATGTAATTTTATTGAAAGCTTTCAGATAGTATGTGTTCATGTTTCTGCCTACATCCAGTTTTTCCCTGCTTTCTCAACCTAACTACTAATCTCCTTTCTTTTCACATCTCCTTTCTTTCTTTATTTATAAAACAAACAAAAAGAAAGAAAAAGAGAATGAAAAAGAAAAAGTAAAAAACCCAAATGCAAAAGAAAAATATCACTCACACACATACAAACACACACACGGGGGGGGGGGGAAGAGAGAGAGAGGGAGAGAGAGAGAGAGAGAGAGAGAGAGAGAGAGAGAGAGAGAGATTCATGACACAAAATTGAAAACTGTAGTATACAAACAAAAGGCCAGGAAGACAAAAACAAACAACAACAAATAAACAAACAAGCAAAGAGTACAAGACAAAAAAGTACACAATGCCTTTTATTTTGTGTTTGCACATCTACTGCTGGACATTGGGTCCTTAAGTGCAGTTTATATCACTAACAAGACTCCAATGTAGAAAACTAACTTTTCTTTACAAGCAGTTGTCTGTAGCTTCTTGGTTAGGGTTGAGAGCACAGTCCACTTCTTCCTCTCAAAGTTTGACTCCATCAGTCTTGAGCCTGTACAGACCAGCCACATCCTGTCAGAGTCTCTGTGACTTCACGGACTTTTCAGTCTTGCTGTATCTGGAAGATGCTGTTTCCTTGGTGCCATCCACTCCCTTTGGCTCTTAAACTCTTTCCATCTTTTGTCATACATACATCCCTGAGCCCTCATGGAAGAGGTTCAATGACATCCCACTTAGGACTGACTGTTCTAAAGTCTATCTCTTTCAGTACACTCACTGTCCAGGTTGTGTCTCTGAAACTTCCATTGCAAAAGGAAGCTTCTCTGATCTTGGAAGAAGGAGGATACTTACATCTGAATGTAGCAGAGTATCAACAGTAGTCATTTTATTGTTTTTTCCTTTAGTAGAATGGTAGTATTTTGTTTACCCTCTATATCCAGGAAGGAGTTCCTGTCAAATCCTTGGCCACCTGAATCATATGAGGCATGGATGCTATTTTGTGGAGTGAGCCTTCAATCAGTCAGAGAGGCTGGTTATTTTTTACAATATTTGTACAGCAATTGTAGCTCTGTATCACACAGATAGGTTAACATTGTAGATTACAGTGTATAAAGATGGGTTGGTGTTTACCTGTCTTCTCCCTTAGTGTGCAGAGTACCTTTCAGAACCATGAACACTGTGTGTAAAGGCTCTGGTCAGGCAGTGACTCAAAAGTTTAATTACTGCTTGTTTAATGAGATATTTAAGGTTTGTATTCAGCAATAAATTCATACCATAAGTTTGTGGACAACAACTTTGCCTTAGAAATAGCTTGAATGTTTGGAAGTTTCCAGGATCTCCATGGCTAATGGCTCAACTAGGTGTAGTCTCTTCCTGGCATGGGATGTTTCCTTTGGTAGCAAGATGTCCAGCTAGGGCATTGTCTCTCCTATTCTTTGGCAACTCTATCTAAATTTCTTTCACATATGTATATATTTTAAGAAGCTTCTACCAAAATAGTTTTTCATTTGAAGAATCATATGGAATCCTACATTCTTTAGCATTCTCTATTTCTTTCTTATTATCACTTTCTTCTCTATTCCTATCATAATTGCTAATTTTTATATTGATGTTCAAGTTCTAAATTCTGTGACATTTCTTCTGATGACTCTGACATTTTAAAACCTGTAAATAATATGTCTAGTTTTACTGTTATATATATGCTCAAAATATGACTACCTACATTTTTAATTGATTTTTCTATGGTGGGCATTTTTGTCACAATTTCTGTAGTTAAGTTGTATCACAAATATAAACAGTATAATCTCAATTTGTGTATCTGCAAGCCTCACCTGGATTTCAGCTATTTTATGTCCTGTGATTAACATTGCAGCCATCGAATTCACTACAGCAATCGATGCAGTACAAAATTTGAGATTTGATTTTTTTTTTAATTTCCTTGGCAAATAATAGATATTACATTTTCATCCCTTATAAGAAACTGTATCTTATTCTATTTTCCTGTCATATTTTTAATTACTGACAAAAGTGAATTCTTTACATGATCCAGAATTAAGATGTAATTGTTGCTGATAATTTCACATTTGGAATATTTTTAAAATTTAGAATAATTTTTGATTAGTAAGAGAATATTGTTTTATAGTTTATACATCTTTTATCTATGTTGATTACATTTAATATTTTATACAAAAGTGGGAAAAATCACTTACCTACTTGACAATAGTTGTTTGAGCTCCGAGTACTGGTATTCAATTATTTCTGTATGTTTATGCTTTTGTGCTTAGATTTTCATTTCTGTTCGCTGGCTTATTTTGATATTGTCTATAGTACATTGCTATAATTAAGCTTATATATACAAGGTCATTATCCATCTTTTTGTGTTTCTTTTCAGAAGTACCTTGGTTCCTTTTAAATAATTTTTTATTTACTTTAAATATATGACTCTTATAGCTGATTTATATTAGAAACTCTTGCAGTCTTGATAAGAGCAACAATAAATTTATACAGAGACATTTAAAAATCATGGCTTTCTGTATGGAAACAAACATTCTCATATAAATTAATAATCATATAGAGTTAATAATTATACAAGAGAGGAAGAATTATTTAAATTTATTTATGCCTCGGTTTGCTTAGTGTCCTTGAAGGATTTTTTTTTCTTGAAGTAGAATCATCATGGTCTGACCCTGTTGCTGACATAGACATGCTCTGTAGCTTCCTAGGGATTCTATTTTGAAAATACAGCTCATATCAGGTAGTATAATGTCTGCTTTTCACAAACTCGTCCTTGAGGACACAGACAACATGCTCTTCATGAGTTAAGCAATGAAAACTCACTATTCCCTGTTTGTTACAACATTGCTCTTGGCAGAAGTGGGGCAGAAGATCTCAGGGAATTTTAGAAAATGTAAAAACTCCCCAGCAGTAAACTCAGGGAGGCACTGTTTAAAATTCCTTTTGCCAGAATCTGCTTGGGATTTCATTTCAGAGTATCCCTTGCAGCTTCAGCGGGATCACAAATCTCAAAATAATTCACCTATGGGCTCAGCCAGCCCCTGGCATAGCAATTGAGAGTTGAGTTCCTGGGAAAAAAAAAAACATAGTAAAAAATACCTCTTAGCCAATAAAAAATGTTAGATCCTTTACAGCTTTAGAAAAAAAAGAAACAGAGTACATTTCAAAGTAATTAAACTGTTTTGTAACTTGTTTGGAAGTAATGCAAAGTTTTGAAAATATTTATGTGAGAAGTAATATAAAATGTAAACACAAGAGAGAGGAGACAGATATTTGTATGTGGATGTATACATGGCCAAGGTATTACCACTAAGGGATTATGCCTTTTTCAGTGAATAAAAATATGAATTACAAGGCTACAATGTGTTTTTTTATTTCTTTTAAAAAATATTTATGTTCTGACACTTTCTTCTGTGTGCATCCTTATTCCAACTGAACATGTGGACACCATGAAACCAGAGGTTGGCATGAGGTGGATTCCTTTCTTACTCTTTACATGATGCACTGAGGCAATGTATATCAGTTGAATCTAGAGCTCTGTGAGACAGACCTAGGCTAGCTGACCCACTAAACCAGGAATCCCTTTGTCTGCTTACTGGATTGGGAAGAAGTGTGTCACACTTGCCTGTTTTATGTATATAGTGGAGATTCAAACTCTGCTCCTTACACTTATGATATAAGTATCCTATTCACTTAGCCTTCTCCCCATAACTTACAATATATATTTTCCTTAAAGTTAGATTAATTTTCTAAACACACACACACACACTCACATCAGTATTATTTATCCATCATCTATAATATATATATATATATATATATATATTCTATCAAATATCTATCATCTATCATCTATTTACATCTCTATATAGATAGATAAGTGTAGAAAGCAGATACATACATATATATATATATATGTTCAATTAAATCCAAGTTTTTATTAAAATAATAAAATTATTTTTAACACTATGATAACTCAGCAAACAAACAGTATTTTCCTCTTGCAATATCAGCTTCTATTATCTATTAAAATCTAAACCCAGTGTGGGTAGGTTAGTCCCTTTTAACTTAATAATGATGAGCTGAAAATAATACAACACAATTGGCATTATCATTTATTTAAAATGGGCAAAAATATGATTGTTTTCAAAGAAAACAATCCCCATGATTTAAATAGGATCTAAAAATTCTATTTTATGAATTAAGAGTATTTTCAGACCAAAATCTCAATATTTATTTTCTTTTCAAATGCATCAAATTATATATATATATATATATATATATATATATATATATATATATGCTCTGAAGCACTGAGCTTCTCCACAGCCCCTATTTATTTTAATAAAAGTATAAATAAGATATGTGTACATGATTTATAATAGTGGTTTTTTCTAGTGTAATTTTACATCATCTCAAGTAGTTCACTAATGAGCTCAGAGCATTAACTTATTCATAATAAAAATTGATGCAAAGCTTTTGACTGCTTTGAGGTTGGTGATTTGACTTCTACTTGGTACAATGTTTCCAATTCTCTTCCCTTTTCCCTCCTTGACATAGTCTGGCTATATAGCTCAGGCTGTCCTCAAACTCCTAATCCTTCTAATCCTGACTCCCAAGGGCTGGGATTAGAGACATGTGCTAACATAATTGACTGCTTGCAGGACTGAATTGGTCTACAATCTGTTTATTGCATAGAAGTGAAATCTCAATTTAATACTTGTCAGGGAAATAACTTTACATAGTATGTGATGTATTTTAAGTCAAATTGACTAAACTGTTTATTTCAGTTACTATGTGCCATCTCCTCCCAAAATAGTCAAGAAAAAGTGAAAATAATTAAAGCAGAAAAGGAGTAGAACTGATTTCTTTATCTAATTACACAGTAGCTAAAATCATTAAAAGATATAACTTAGTTCTATTCCTAGGTAAATAAAATCAGTCCAAGAATTTGGAAATTATTCATCACCTTATGGTACTTTTGTGAAAGTATGATTCAAGCAATATTAAGATGAAAAGACAAGTGCCTTCTTATATTTACTTTCTATTCTATAATTTTAAATTCAATCTTTAGTCTTCAAGGTGTATTAGCAAAATGGTATGGAGATATATAAAATTCTGAACATTAAATAATTACATAAGTTCATATATAAGTCATTTTATAGTTATTGAAAGAAAAAATTTATTATTAGTATTATATATCATGGTTTTAAATTTTTTCATTTTATCATTAATTACTTGAGAAGTGTCTATCCTTTTTCTTAGCATGACATAAGTGATAGTTAAACCTTATGTTAAGTGATACTTAAAACTTAATAATACAAAGGCAGGTTTCATTTGAAGATGTGCTTGAAAATTAGAGTCATAAGGCTCTATTTCCTGGGATTTGGGCCCAGCCTACCACACTTCCACTCAGCACAGCCTAGAATAAAGGGGCCAGGCCTCCTTCCCTATGGGAGAGGTGCTTGAAGAAGGAGCCTCACCCATCTGGTCTGGCTTCACATTTAAAAAAAAAAAAAGAAAAGAGGAAAGGAAAGGAAAGGAAAGGAAAGGAAAGGAAAGGAAAGGAAAGGAAAGGAAAGGAAAGGAAAGGAAAGGAAAGGAAATTAGAGTCACTACAAGCATTGAAGACTTGCTCAATAAGCCTAGGTTCCAATGTGATGTGTGTGTGTGCATAAACACTTGAGTTTTGATAAATACTGGCATTGAAAATACTCTAATTAATGATGACTTTATTTAGATACTGAAAGCTTGTTTATTTCCATAGAATTAGCATGAAAGAAAACTGGATGAATTTGATTGTATTGCCTGGTGTAAAAGTGTAACAGATTTGACTGTAAATACATGAGGAAATGGTTATGAAACAGTATATTGGCTCAGGTGAGATGGCTTGGAGGCGGAGTGTTAGCTGGTTTTGAGTAGATATCAGGGAGCTCTCAACAGCCTGTAGCTTACAGCCCCAGTGGATCTGATGGGTTTATGTACGAGGTGTCTACTTGAGCTACTGTTCACTTATTGTAGGTAAATATATTCAAGATAAAGTGTTAAAATTTTAAATAATTAATAATGATGCCATTTTAAAGGAAAAGACATTGTTTTAAAAAGGAGTTGAATGGCGGGGGGTAATTGGGATATGGGAGGTGAAAATATCAACGTGTATTATATTTATGTATGAAACTGTGAATAAAACTAAAGAGAAATCAAAAAGTAAAATGACAAAAATACATTGAAATATACATGCAAATTGTTGTCAAATGTATAAAATAGAAATAAATATAAGTATAAAGTATAAGTTTTAATGTTAAAGGAAAGATGAAAAGGTACCGTCTAAAACTCAAGAGATTCAAACATAATAGATAATTTCTTAAAATATATGAAGTGAATGATATTGCATTTCAATAGGACATTGTATTTTATGATACAAATGGTAATTCAAACAATTGGGCAAATTTTGTTCTTACTACATGGTTTTAATGTTTAAGATATATGTGAACTTAAATGCACATATGAGAAAGATTAAAATTGAAGGTAGCATCAGGGAAAACTCTCTGTACTTCAATGTCATATTAAGTTATATGGACTGAATGGATATACTGAGGTCTCTGAGTTCAACATTAGAAAGTAATGTCTTCTCTAGTATACACAGAGCATTCTCTGAAATAGATACCATGTTTAAGCACAAAACAAATATTCTAATGTGAAATTACTGAAAGTATTTACTGACCACATTGGAACAATATCAGACTAATAACAGTAAGAAAATTCATAAAAATTTGGAAGAAAAATATGTTTTTTAAAGTAACCAATTGATCAAATAAAAAGCTAATAGGAATTAAATGTTTCTATAAAATAATAACAGTAAACAAACAAAACATGCAGCAAGCAAAACATGGTGAAGAAAATAACCAGGACAAAGAAAGAAGCTTAAGCACTGAGTTCAACATCGAAAAAAAAATCTCATTTTTTAAAAAAGAGGACAATATATCATAATACTTACTTGCAATATAATATTATCATCAACAACAACAACAAAAGCAACAAAACACTTCTGAAGAGACACAATAAACTGTGAGGTATATACCAATCTTAACTTTAAGCAGCTTATGGGATGTGTCTTTTTTGAGTTAGAACAGAGATGTGGGGCTTCAGACTTGAAACCTAGCACAGGGCTATCATATTAGAATAAAGCATAAGACAGCCACTGCTCCTGACCATAACTCAGACTCAGTCTCCCGTGGTGAACCAGAAAGTGACCATCTACTCTCACAGAATTCTGGCTTGGAGCCTATTGTTAAAGAATACAATGGTGAGATGCAAGGACAAGCAGAATAGGAATAGTGTATCTCTGCACTAGAGCTTGCACGTGGAGAGTCTAAACTAGCTCTAGCATTAGGTCATAACTCAATTTTAAGTGGGACAGTCTCGAGTCATGTCTAAAATCAATGTCAATCTTGAAGTGAACTAGATAGGATCATCTCTTTCAAAGTGCGGTTTTCTACAGCTAGTATGCAAAATGAAACACAACTTAGCAGCCTCTCTGTGGTCTGGGGACTTCACTTGTCACCCATCCATTAAACCAAGGTAATGCAGCAATTGTGTAGAACAAGAAAAATCACTACATTCTTCATGACATACGTCTCTAAGCCTGTATTATTGCCAGTTGCAATATGGTCTTAAGTGAGCCTCTGATGTGCGGATCTTTGTGTCATATTCATGAGGAGGGCTGAAGAAAGGTTGAGAAGGCCCAGAGGACAGAGAGCTTGACCTCATAGAGGGCAACAGAAGACAGGATGTGCCTTCAAGATGTATGCAGATACACAGGTATCAAAATCCACTCGTTGGATTTAAATGAAAAAAAAAATCTGTGCACCAACATAAATGTCTAACTGACAAAAGTTGGGACTTTAGCTAGAGAGGTGGCTCTTTGGTTAAGAACACTGAGTGCTTTTCCAGGAGTCCAAGGCTCAATTCCCAGAATGTCCATGGAGGTTCACAACCCTCTATTATATATATATATATATATATATATGTATATGTATATGTATATGTATATGTATATGTATATGTATATGTATATGTATATGTATATGTATATGTATATGTATATATATGTATATGTATATATGTATGTGTATATATGTATATATGTATATATGTATATGTACATATATACATATACATATATATACACACATGTATAAATGTATGTATACACATATATATATGTATATGTTCTATCTATCTATCTATCTATCTATCTATCTATCTATCTATCTATCTATCTATCTAAAATACCAAAAGAAATTGATATCACAGGGACTTTTACGAATGACACTCACTAATAAATTGATTATCCTGGAAGAAATGGAGAATTTCTAGTAAAATATTACATGCTATGGCTCATGAGGAAGAAACTGAAAATCTGAACAAAATATTTAAAAAGAATGATTTCCTTTTAAAATACCTCTGCAGGAAAGTTTAAAGCCACTCAAGATGCTCTGGGAGTGAGTTTTACTGAACAGAGAAATTTATGTTAGTATCTTCAAAAAATAAATGACAAATTTTGCATTCCAAAATTAATAAAAAAATTAATTTTAAAAGAGTATAACACATGACATCACAGATATATTATGACATATCAGGGAAATTTTCATAGATATGGAAGTCACTAATAAACTAAGCATAATAGACTTTTAAGAACACTGTCCAGGAATGAGGAGAAATCTGAGTGCTTGAGAATTCTCAAAAAAACCCAACCAAACAAACAAACAAAACAAGAATTTTATGACCTCAGTTTCTTCATAACACAGAATTATTATTGGAATGCATTTTGTTTTTCTTCCTTGTGTAGTGGAGAGGAGTGAGTTTAACCAGGTTACTACTCATTATTGCTTGCTTCTGTTATTCAATTAAATGTCTAACACATCTTTCATGTCCCTCTATAGAAAGACATGTTTTGCCATGGCCAGCTTGTCCTTGTGATTTTACAGAGATTGGAACACATGAGAACTTTACTTATGTAAGCTTTCTTAACCTTCAGACTATAAATGGTTTGGGGGCTTCAACTAAAGTTGTCGATTGCATGAGACTTTAGTCAGTCTCGTTCACTGGCTCAATTCCCACAGGTCCCTCTCACTTTACAGTGGCAGCATTAGACCTTAGAAAATATTATACTCAAAGCCATTGGCTATAATACTGAATCAATATACACCAATCATTCCATATTTACTCCACAATAAAAAAAAACTCAGGGTCAAAATATGTGCAATCATTTATTATTATTATTATTATTATTATTATTATTATTATTATTATTATTATATCTTTTTTTTTACAATCTAGTCATAATCCTTCCTGGCCCACCCTCTGGCTGTTCCTTCACCCAATACCTCCTCCTGTGTCTTCAAGAGAATGTCCCCACCCCCTAATTCTACCTCACCAGACCTCCACATTCCCCGGGGCCTCAAGTCTCTTGAGGGTTAGGTGCATCTTCACTTACTGAAACAAGACCAGGCAGTCCTCTGCTGTATATGTGTTAGGGGCCTCATATCAGCTGGTGTAGGCTGCCTGGTTGGTGGCTCAGTGTCTGAGAGATCTCTGGGGTACAGGTCAGTATAGACTGCTATGGGATTGCCCTCCTCCTCAGCTTCTTCCAGCTTTTCTCTAATTCAACCTCAGTGGTCCCCATATTCTGTCAATTCGTTGGGTGTAACTATCTGTATCTGACTCATTCCATTGCTTGTTGGGCCTCTCAGAGACCAGCCATGCTAGGCTCCTGTCTATAAGCACACCATAGCATCAGTAATAGTGTTAGGCCTTGGAGCCTCCCTTGAGCTGGATCCCATTTGGGCCTGTGACTAGACCTCCTTTCCCTCAGTTGCTTCTCCATTTTTGTCCCTACAGTTCTTTTAGACTGGAACAATTCTAGGTCAGAGTTTATGACTGTGGGATGGCAACCCCATTCCTCTACTTGATGCTCTGTCTGTCTAATGGAGGTGGACTCTACATGTTCCCTCTTCCCACTGTTGGGCATTTTATCTAAGGTCCGTCCCTTTGAGTCCTGAGAGTCTCTCACCTCCCAGGTCTCTGGTACATTCTAGAGGGTCCCCCCACCTACAACTTCCAGAAATTGCCTGTTTCCTTTTTTTCTGCTGAGCCTAAGGGCTTCAGTCCTATTTCCCCTCCCAATACCTGATCATGTCGCCTTTTAGCCTCCTTGTCCCCTCTCCCACTCAGGTTCCTCTCTACCCATTCCTCTCCATTCCCCCCCCTCCCCCCATGATGGCTTTCTTCTCCCTCCCAAGTGAGGATGCCCCAATCCTTCAGCATGTTAATATTCTTGAGTTCTGTGGATTGTATTCTGGGTATTCTGTACTTTATGGATAATATCCACTTATTAGTGAGTATATACTATGCATGTTCTTTTGGATCTGAATTACCTCACTCAGGATGATATTTTTCTAGTTTCATCTATTTGCCTGCAAAATTCATGATTTCCTCATTCTTGATAGCTTAGTAGTATTCCATTGTGAAAATGAACCACATTTTCCATATCCATTCTTCCATTGTGGGACATCTGGGTGGATTCCACCTTCTGTCTATCACAAATAAGGCTGGTATGAATACAGTGGAACATGTGATCCTGTGGCATGGTGGGGCATCTTTTGGGTATATGTCTAAGAGTGGTATAGCTGGCTCTTCAGGTAGACTTTATTTCCAATTTTCTGAGGAACTTTCAGATTTATTTCCAGAGTGGTTGTACCAGTTTGCAGTCCTACCATCAGTGCAGGAGTGTTCTTCTTTCTCCACATTCTTGCTAACATGTGCTATTACCTGAGTTTTTTATCTTAGCCATTCTGATTGGTATAAGGTGGAATCTCTGGGTCATTTTTGTTTACATTTCCCTGATGACTAAAAACTTTGAACATTTCTTTAAGTGCTTCTCAGCCACTCGAGATGCCTCTGTTGTGAATTCTCTGTTTAGTTCTATACCCCATTTTTTAATTGGGTTGTCTGGTTTTTGGTGGTTATCTTCTTGAGTTCTTTTTAGATTTAGGATATTAGCCCTCTATCAGATGTGAGGTTAGTGAAGATTTTTTCCCAATCTCTGGGTTGCTGGTTTGTCCTATTGACTATGTCCTTTTCTGTACAGAAGCTTTTCAGTTCTATGAGGACCCATTTAGTAATTCTTGATCTGATCTTAGCGCCTGAGCCATTGGAGTTCTGTTTAGGAAATTTTTCTCTGTGCCAATGAGTTCAAGGCTCTTTTTCAGTTTCTCTTCTATTAGATTCAGTTTACTTGGTTTTATGTTGAGGTCCTTGATGCACTTGAACTTGAGCTTTGTGCAAAGTGAGAAATACATATCTATTTTCATTTTTCTACATACTGACTGCCATTTAGACCAGCACAATTTATTGAAAATGCTTTTTTTCCCCATTGTATATTTTTGGCTTCTTTGTTAAAGATCAAGTGTCCATAAGTGTCTGGTTTTACTCCTGGGTCTTCAGTTCTATTCCATTGATCATCCTGTCTGTCTCTGTACCAATGCAGTTTTTATCACTATTGCTCTGTACTATAGCTTGAGGTTAGGGATAGTGATTTCCCCAGGCTCACACTGGTAGGATTTGCTGAAGGAGGCAGAGGCAGGAGAATCATGAGTTCAAGGCCAGCTTGGGTTACATATTTTTGAGATCTTATGCTAGCAACTTAGCAGAACACCTGAGAGCTCTATAACAACAACAACAACAACAACAACAACAACAACAACAACAACAACAACAACAACAAAAAGCAAACATACCCAAGAGGAGTAGAAGGCAGGAAATCATTTCAATGGTAGTGAATTTGACAAAATTTAAATACACTGATGATTAAAGGCTGAACAAAATCTCTTGAGAAAAATTTAAGAAAAAATTTGAAGATGAGCAATAGATGAGAAATGTTCAGGATTATGGATTTAAAGAATAAAAATAAAATAATTTTGTACCTCAAAGTAGTTCATGAATTATGTAATCCATCAAAATCCAGGCCATATTCTTCTCCCTCTCAGTGAGATCATCTTGGTTGTGTCTGAAGGATTTCTTACCATTCTTTCCTTTCTCCACCATAAACAACCAGAATCACCAGGTGAACTGGAGTTGGTCTTCTACTTTTTCTTTCTGCAGGTTAGGTTAGGCTGCATTGAAGTGGTTTTACTTGGGAGCAGGAGTTTGATTTGGACACTGCCATACTTTTGTCATACTTAGTAGGATGTTTTCCCCATTCTGTCTGCCTAGACCCCAGTGATCTTTGTTTTCTTTTTCTCCTTCATTGCAAAAGCCTAGCAGAGGCCCTGGAGAAAACACTTGTAAAGATGGAAGGCTCCTGGATGGTTTCAGTCCCAAGCTCCTTAGCCCTCAGTCCCCAGCAGCTCCTTAATTGCCTTTTAAGTGTTCCTAATAGTTTCCCTACTTGCTATTTGCTCCATCAGTGTGTATTCTCAGTAACTTGTCACTCTCTTTATTGTTCTGTCTCTGGCCTCTTGACCTCAATTATGTGATGTATCTGAGTGGAGGCGTTAATTTTTACTTTATTCAGCTTTTTTTTCTCTTTTCTAGTTATGAGCATGAGAATAAGGGTTTCCAATCTCTACCTGTCAGAAATGATCCCACAAAGCATCCTGTTAATGCACATTTTAATATGAAAGCCTTTTCAAGTTTCATAGAGCAAGGAAGATGCATTGTGTAAATTCATAATAATTACATATGAGTAACTGCTAAAAAGGCATTTTAAAATTTCAAGATTCTTGGACCAAAGCTAAAAACATATTCAAAGAAATTTAGAGGGTGAGTACTATATCATCTTGAATTTTCAGTTTATCAACCTTTCAAGTAAAAGGCAACAAGGGAACCAAACTAATCACTTTCACAGAAGGTAGAGTTTGGAGTGCATACATGTGAAACGCTGAACAGGGTTGCAAGTGCACTTTTGTTATAGTTTGGCAGAATTCAAACCAGTAGTATTAAACATATAAACCAAGGAGCTGAATGCTAAAGCCAGGAGGTTAAAGGGGATCACTGAGATGATAGAGCCTGAAGATTGAGTTCCACAATGTAGTACATTTTGTAACATAGGAAGAGCATTTCAGAGAGACAAAAAAAACAAAACAAAAACAAAAACCTACTATATGCAGAAAGATATCCTCCTATAAGAACCAGGCTTCTTGTTGTTTGTTGCTTTACTCTATCAGGGTCATTATATGTGCCTAATGCTAATTGATATGAGGTTTCAAACGTGACTATTGGCATTAAGAAATAGCCCCATGGTTGTCTTGCCATCTCAAACTCAGTTTTTGACACACACACGCACACACACACACACACACACACACACACACACACACACACAAAACTAATGAAGGATCTCAGTTGCTGCTAACGTTGTGGGGTTTAGTCTGCTGTATCCCCATACTCCCTTCTTTGAAGATTTTAGCACCACAATCCTTTAAACACCTTTGGATTCCAAGTACTAACTCGAGACGTCCATCTGTCATCAGAACTCCATGGTGCTAAAAGGAAACTGGCAGAGAAATGACAACCAGAGTGGCGTAGCTGGTGTAATGCTCTTCTCCTTTACTCTGGTAAAACTAATATCTAAACTTCAGCAGGAAATGAAAGGGAGTCTGCTTTCATGTCAGGATTTGTGGGGTTTTTTTTCTGCCTCAAAATGTAAAGTGGAGTATCTTCAGGTGTGTGCCAGAGTGTGATGCCTGACAGCACACACTCACAAACATGCAATCATACCTTTGCATATTCTATGTGTTAAAGATATGAGTATATTTAACAGCAAGATAATGTAGATCAGTATAGCTGAAGACACCATATACTTTGTACTCAGAACTCTGAGGACCCCAACATGGATTGGACCTGAAAGTCTCCTCCCTATGGACAATCAATCATTCATGGTACTACATGACATCATGCAAGCTTCCAAGGGAGGGAAGCAGCAAACAGTCCTACCTGGATATGATATTTATGAACCACAAGAATGAGCAGCATGACACAATAATTCTAAGGGTGCAATATTGGCACGCATATCTTAGAAATAACCAACAGCTCTCTTATTGGACTTAAAAACTATTCAGCAAAAGGGAAATCAGCCTGTGTGCTAGAATCCTAGTCAATTACCCAGAGCTAGTGAAGGCATGGGTCTTGGAGGAAAACCTGTAACCTTAACTTTATTAAACCGTTGTAATCCCTAAATGCAATTTAAATACTTGTCCTTATACAAGTATTTAAATTAGTGCATAATTGTATAATTATATAATTATACAATATATAATACATTTATTTATATATATACATAATTATATTATATTTATATAACAATATATATAATTATATTGTACATATAATTATACAATATATAATAAATACTTGTATAAGGACAAGTATTTAAATTAGTGTCGTAGTTCTAGTCTCTTGAAAAAGACGCTTCTCTTTACAACAGACTAACACCTCAACCACAACCAATAAGATGCAGAGTTGTAGAGTCTCATTGCATTTGCATATCTGCTACATAAATCCTGCATATAAAGCTCAGGGATCATTGTGGAAGGAAGGGAAGGGAGGTTATGAGAGAGAAAGAAACAGTGGGTTTCTGTGAGATTGTTCCTTCTAGGAATGTCAGAATCTAAACGATAAAGTCTCATGAACATAATGGCCTACGCAGGAACTGAACAGGGACAATAAAGATAGACGTGCTTGCCAGGATGAACAAGCTCAGGAAGCCTCTGTCCTACTGAAAGAACTACAAATAACTTGAGAAAGCAGCACTGATAGTCTTCAACAGGGAAGAGAGCATCAGTTGATTATCCAATAACACATGGTCAGTCCTGAGAACATACAAGCAACATGTTCTAGACAGAGCTCCTTGTATGCTTTCTTGGTTTTTGTTTTTTGGTTTGTTTTTTGTTTTTTTCTTCTTCTTCCTTCTCCTTGTCCTTCCCCTTATTTTTCTTCTCCTTCCCCATCCCCTTCTTCTCCCCTCTTCCTCCTCCTTTCCCTTTCTTCTTCTTTTTCCTCTTCCTCTTCTTTCTCTTCTTCCTCTGCCTCCTCTTCCTCCTCCTCTTCCTCCTTTTCCTCCTCTTCCTCTTCTTCCTCTTCCTTTTCCTCCTCCTCTTCTTCTTTTCTCTGTTTACATCCAAAGCAGGTTCGGAAAAATGACAGTGATGTTGACAGTGTACTGTGTGACAGCTGAGCTCAGGTTAGACCCTCTAAACATAAAGATCACTGGAAGATATACAAAACCTGGACTCAGCATTCCTCAGAACTCTCCTGAAGCAGCACTTTGTTTGCCAGGAAAAAGCCATTGCTTTCCATATTTGCCCCCGACAGCCAACTACATCCAAGATCATCTAGTCTCTTATTAACGCCAACAAGCCTGTAACAGATCAAACCCATGTTTGCTCCCAGGATGTTCTGGCTCACACACAACCTTAGGTTCTTCCACCTTTTTGTATTCTTTTGGTTTTCCAAGAAACAGCCCTGGAAGTTTGATTTCTGAATAAATTTATTTTGTGCCCACAGAGTTATCTACTTGGGTGGTCTTACTATACCTTCATGTGCAATTACTATTGACTGTCACTACTTTTGACTGTAACTTTGTTTTTCAAATATCATATTCTTCATCACTTTAAAATGATAGAAATGAAAGAATGTTTTCAATTTTATTAATATTCATAATTCTTATCTCAAAATACTAGATAGAAAGCGTCTGGATGCTACTCCATGTTAACACCTTGGTGTACTGTGATAGAAATTGAAAAATTACCTTTGTAAAATGCAGTGATGGGGAATTTGGAATGCACACCTCATTGGATTAGCAAGTTTCTAGGGTATTAATTAGTCAAACTTCTGGATCTATTTGTCAAGATCGTTGTAGATTTGATTAACTAAGAATGGAAGACACTCCACGAAGGTGGATGGTACTGACCCATTGGCTAGGATCCCAGATGGAGTAAAAGGAGAAAAAGGAGGAAGGCTTGTGAGCCACAGCTTCTGTCTTTGTATCTGTTCTGCAGAGATGTCCAAAACCAACCTTTATCTGCTTATATCACTGTTCCTCCCTCCAGGATTGACAATACCCTTCAAATAAAAGACAAAATGGTTTTCTTAAGTGTTTTTTTTTTTTTTTTTTTTTTGCTTGTTTCCTATAGTTATCTTGTTTGGTCGGGTATTTTAATCACAACCTTCAGCACAATAAGTAATGTAGTTTCTTATTGTAGTGTTTTCTGCTGGTGTCATGTCGGAATAATCTTTTTTGTACACTGTGTGAAGATGTGTCTTGGTCCTTCTTCACTTGCCTATGGCATCTTCTGATTGGTTTAATAAAGAACCAAATGGCCAATAGCTAGCCAGGAGAGGATAGGTGGGACTTCTGGGCAAAGAAAATCAGGGAAAATCTGGAAAATAATCAGCTGCGAGGATTTGCCAGCCCAACATGCAGGAAAAATCAGATGCCAAAAGAAGGAGGTGCCTAGACTAGAGATTGAGAGGTAATGAGCCAAGTGGTGGGACACAGGCTAGGCCAGTATTGTCAGAGTAGCTGAGAATCTGCCCAACTATCGTGCCAAAGCTTATAATAAATATTAAAGAAATCCCTGCCATTACAGTTATAGTAATAAAATCAGTGATCTAGCTAGAAAGACCAGAGGTTCTGAGAGGTTCAGAGGTTCAAATTTCTATAGTGCATCAAATCATTTAGGAACTTAAATCATCACAGGAAAACATGCATACATTGCAGCAGAGTTGTTCTAACTAAAAGTCTCCTACAGACAGCATCTGAGTACTGTGATCTACCTCCTCTAATAGGATATTGAGAATTGGGTGATATTAGTGGAAAGCAGCAAGAAAAACTGCATCTTGCATGTTCTGAATGTCGACCAGTGCAGAGCTAGGAAGGAACTCGACAATCAACACCAAAATGCAACGATAGCTTAAGCATCCTTAAGATCAAACAGGCCAGTTGAGAAGTAGCGGGTGTCCTTTTGGAATACATCACATGCAGAATCAGGACAAAATTTTCACTAAGATATTTGATATCATTAAAGTTTCTGCTACAGAAACCCAATTATAAAACGAAAGAGATAAATTGGGCAATGGCTGAGGTCAAAAGGGGTTTGAGTAGATAAGGACATGCTTCAAAGAGAATAAAGATACCCAGGCATAATTAAAACTCACCTTATGTGTTATTGAAAAGAAAATGTAAAGTCTTAAGATATTAATGGGGTAGGTACTATGAGGGATTAACTTGAAATCCCTCCCTGGCTCGCAGATAAAAATGATCCTAAAAAGATGTATTGGGAAGAAATGTAAGGCTAATAAAAAAAAGCAACGTAGTGATCGTGTCTAAGTGATGTGTCTAAGAGGGAGAAATAGCGGTAGTAACATTTGCTAGACGTCTTACTTGTATTTATTAGTCAAAAAATTTAAATTAAAACATTTTACTTTTTTAAAACTATCTTGTTCTATTTCTATGCATTATAAATCCCAATGTATAGAGGGCACACTACTTTCTAGAAAGGGTAAGTGTAAAGTTTTTCATTTTTGTCTAATTTACTGATTAGGTTTTTTTTCTGCTAAGTATTGGTTAACTTTACATCTTTAAATTTCATGACATATTAGTTCAATTTAAAGATATGTTTTCCATAGTCTTTGTGTTTTTTTTTTCCTTTGACGTGTATAAATATCTACTGAGAAGAGTTTATTTATTTTTTGTTCTTGAGCTCCTAAAATGTTTTATTTATTTATTTATTTTTTGGTTGTTTCAACACAGAGTTTCTCTGTGTAGCCCTGGCTGTCCTGGAACTCATTCTGTAGACCAGGCTGGCCTCGAACAAACAAATCCACCTGCCTCTGCCTCCCAAGTGCTGGGATTAAAGGCCGTACGCCACCACTGCCCAGCTTTCTTTTTCTTTTTAAGTAGCATTCAGAAGTTTTATTCCATATCCACTTTATATCAATCCAGATAAACAGACATAAAATAAAATTATGGAAAAGATATGAATGAAAATGATGACTAATTTTATATTCTCTTACGAAAGTGACTAATTTTATATTCTTTATTCCTGCAATTTTACATTTTATCTTTTTTATTTTTTAATATTTTTTCACACTCCAATTGTTATCCCACTCCCAGCATGCCCCTGGACTGTTCCTCATCCCATACCTCCGCCCTCATCTCCAAAAAGATGTGCCCACCCCAACACCACCCCACACCACCAGACCTCCCCACTCCCTGGGTCAGTCTTTTTGTTATTATTATTAAAAATAGACTCTTCTCTCATGTAAAATGTCCAGACAACAGTTTCCCCTCTCTCCAATGCTTCCAGCTCCATCACCAACCTCCCTTTTCCCCCAGATTCACTTGCTCTCTGAATTCTGCTCTTATTTGAAGAAAAATAATTCCTTAACAAATGTGATGACTGTATCTTGTTTTTTCCTTGACAACTGAGGAAGCTGCATTCTCACGTCCAGGTTTTCATTTATGCTCTCTGCTAAGTAACATTTTCTCTTTTCTAAGGTTGCTCACCTATGAGAAACAGCAGAGATTTGGGGAATTTTCAAGCAATCTATAAAGTATACATCCAGCTTTCGATTCAATCTTCACAAGAAGCTATTCAAACATAAAAAAAATTTCACCCAGATTTATTTTTTTAGTTGTTTTAATAGACATATTTATTTGATTACCCATAATGCACATTTTAATAGTTTTGTATATTTTTACTCTTGCAAATAGAAAACAGACACTTAACATTTGTCCCTGACATTCTTCTCTGGAGGCTACCATTCCTTTATTCTCAAGAAATTAATGAGGCTCATACAAGTTTAAATCCTTCCTGAAAGGAGGGATTGTGTGCACCTGTCAGTATGCCCTGCTGATATAGTTGTACTGCACTGGTTGAATATTCTTTTCAGTTATTCAGTTTTCTTCATGTGCTTTTAAATAAGAGCTAACTATGTATCCTACAGTATGTAATTTACTATGTAGCCCAGGCTAGTCTTCAACTCCTGCCACAGACTCCTGAGTACCAAGATCTCCTGTATGCTCTGATATCCAGCTTGATTAAAAATTCTTAGTACCACTGGGCAGTGGTGGTGCACGACTTTAATCCCAGCATGTGGGAGGCAGAGGCAGGCGGATTTCTGAGTTCGAGGCCAGCCTGGTCTACAGAGTGAGTTCCAGGACAGCCAGGGCTACACAGAGAAACCCTGTCTCGAAAAACCAATAAAATAAAATAAAATAAAATAAAATAAAATAAAATAAAATAAAGTCTTAGTATCTCATTCTCCCGATCTGTGAGATGGAGACAAGTGTGCTGTGCTTGTAAATGTCTAATTTTTGTTACATTTCAGTTGTCATCTATTATTTTTTTTTTTGTTCAAAGGATTTCAATGTGGGGAAAAGGACTAAATGGATATCTTCAATCAAGATTTAATTTAAGAAATTATTCTTCATTTGGTGGTAATGGAATTTTTAATTTCCTACTTGGTAAATTGAGCTTATTAAACTTATTTCAGAAGGTTAACTGGAGGGGGACTCACTGGTGTAGATTTTAGATGGCTATCTTCCTATAAGTCCTATGAGGTGATGCATCTCCTTAATCAGTGCAGTCCAGGCAGGAGTACAGGGCTCCATGACAGTAGCCAGTGGGCTGCAGAATATATTGAAATACCTGAAAGTAGACATATAGAACTTGATTGTGCAGAGGTTGTGGTGACAGTTTTATTCACAGCTGCTATGGGTGACAGCACATCTAAGCTCAGCAGTCTGCCTTGTAATAACTAGGTCACAAAGCAGAGCCTTTACAATAGGGAATAAACATTTAGTAGTAGCATATTCTATATTTGTTTTTGACTTGTGATTATTAGATACAGGAGAAGCTGGGATCGTGGTACTGGTTTGGTATTTATCATGGATAAAGGGAGTAGTGTAAGGAAACAATTGATAGAAACTATGACATCTTTTATGCTGAATTGGATCTATTTAACATTTTTTAAAAGCAACCATTTTCTCCTGAATCTCAAGACTGGTTGGTAATTAAAAATTGTGTCTGTTCCTAATAGCTCTCCTGAGATTCCGAAACTTGCAGAAAGAGCAGAATGATGAAAAGGGAGAAAATGTATTATCCTACTAAAATATCTACCTCACCAAATGTCTTGCATCAGCGTGGGTGACAACCCATCACAGGATCACATCCTACACAAATGAAGCACAACTTCAGCCAACCTTTCACCTGCTTACCCTTGCTGAACTCAGATGGGAGTGCTTCGTTGATAGTGCTGTCCTGTCTGAAGACAGACACACGTCCATATCTCCTCTAGCTGATTCAACCACAGAGGTTGATTTCCTAACTTTATTCCCACCTCTGCATTCTTTTTGATATTTGAGTAAATTACATTTGATATTATTTGCTTTCTGCAGAAACAAATTCCTTCGATTTCACCCAACATAATGGACATTAATTCTATGTAACAACAGTCCCAAAATTTTACTGGTTTTTTTTTTTATGTAAATAGGACTCAAATGGGCTCAGAGAGATCAGGAAGACTATATGGGTCTGACTTTGGTCCTTTGCATATATATTATGATTGTTGTATTAGTCAGAATTCTCTAGAGTCACAGAATGTATGGAATGTCTCTGTAAATTTAAGGGGATTTACTGTAATGACTTGCAATCTGTCGTCCTACTAATTCAACAATGGCAGCTGTGAATGGGAAATCCAAGAAGCTAATAGTTACTGAGTCAGCTGGTCTTCTGTATCAGATGAGATCCTCACGAAGTAGGTTCCAACACATGTGCTGGCAAGTAAGTGCAAGCAAGTGAATAAGAGTGAATCCTCCTTCTTCCAATGTGTTTACATAGGCCTCCAGCAGAAGATATGGCCCAGATTACAGTTATGCACTACCATTCCTGGATTTGGAACTTGATCTGTCCCAGGCTGACCTTGAACTCAGAGACCTGCTTGCCTCAATCACCTGGGATTAAAAATGTGTACTACCTTGCTTGGTCCTAAGCTTTTCATGTCCACTGTGCCTCAAGATCTGGATCAAAATGACATCAAGATTTGGGTCAGAAGCCTGTGTCTTCAGCCTCAAGGTCTGCATCATTCATTCATTTCTGGGTTGGAGTTCATTCCAGATATAGTCAAGTTGACAACCAGGGATAGCCACCACAGGTGTGCAGCTGAGTGTGCTTGTTGCATTCATAACACTGTGAGTGGAGCTCTCATTGACTCATCTGCCTGTGGGACCCTTTTTCTAATACAGGGTTGCCTTGTTCAGCCTTAATGTGAGAATCCTTGCCTGGTATCACTGTAGCTTATTATGCCATGTTTGGTTGTTGTCCGTGGAAGGCCTGCACATTTCTGAGGTGAGGTAGAAGAGGTGTGGGGAAGGGAAAGGGGAGGTACAAGGGACAGACTGAGGATCTGGGAAAGAGGGGTAACTGTAGTCAGAATGTAATAAATATATGAGGGAAGAATAATTAAAAAGGAAAAACAAACAAACAAAACCCCCCAGTCCTGCAGACTTCTTCCTACATGAAGTAACATTCAAATTTTATTAGTTTCTTCTTTGCACACCAAGGCTTGGTGTTCAGTATGGAAAAGCACAAAAGCACTAAGCACTTTTTTTTGGTCACTTGGGCTCTTTCTGCAGCATTCTTCATATTCGTGCAGGCCCTTGAGTACCACTCTTTCACCCTGCCTTGTGTAACATACTTATTAAGTTGCCTAGGGAGCCCTGGATTCTGCATCCTACAGTACTCTTTTTCTTTTGTAAACATTATATTTTGGTCTGAAACACTCTTGCATTCTGTTAAACACCAGAATTCTCCAGCTAAAATGTTTTTCTAAAGAATTACTTTGGACATTTTTTTTTTGTCCTGTATGAGCAGCAATCTCTTGTTTAATTTCTCTCATTTCAAGTAAGTTTGATTATTGCTTACTTTGAAGATCCTGATATAAATCATGGCAAAATCAAATATCACTTTATTGCAAGACTAAAAATCCTTCTAAAATAGTTGATGTTAGGATATCTTGTTAGGATGTCTTGCTTCATTGAATTGCTATAGTAAATACCAGATGATGGATATTTTTAAGCAACTGAAACATATTATTCATAGTTATAGATTATCTTACATCCAAGTTCAGTCCACAGAGTGATTAGCTCTCTGTGGACATCTTAATCAACTTTCACACGCAGATCTTTGTGTCTTAAATTTAGTCAGTAGTAAGGGTGAGAAAGCTCCATAGGCCTCTTTATGGGTACATTAGTCTATTTCAGGTAAGTTCTAACTCCAGGATCTTCTTAGTCCCCAGCCCCAAGTGCTATCCCTAGTAGCATCATGGTTCCACACAGACTTAGTGAGGGAACTTTGTGTGGCACTGGCCCTGGGTAGATGTGAACAAAAGGTACTCATTCCAGATAGGGAATGGCCACAAACCAAGAAAATGGCCACAAAAGTCCAACTTGCTGAGCCAATGAGATTTGGAGTTACAGGAAGAGGGAAGACCCAAAACAGCCTTGGCACTAAAAGGCCATTCCTTCATGGATGAATACTGAAGAAATTGGAACCCAAGAGCTCTCCCGCTGAGTTACAGGTAGCTGAAAATGGTGAGGAGTCTTATTTAAACCATTTAGCTGGTCTGCATCTCCTCAGCTTTCCTTACTGCTTATGTGACATCAGAGAGGGAGGGGTGGGGTTCATCTGGTCAGTTTCAGAGGCTTCCTAAGTTTAAGGAATTGTTACCTCCTGAGATTTTAAAAACTTTCCTTAAAACTTCCTGGAGTCTTAATGAGCCTCTCTTTAGTACTTCCTGTTTCCCAAAAAACTTCTGTTCATGACAAAAAATTTCACCATAGACCAAACACTCAAAGAAAGAGCGCAGACCAAGGCAGTCAGTTCTTATCACTTTTAATACACTTTTAAGTGTTATTGCATATTAATTACTTGATTGCTTATCAAAATGCATGCTGATTTCTTCTGGATTCTTCAAGGATATATTCACTTTCCAAGCACAAATAAGATGAGGTGTCTATTGTTTTTCTTTGAACTATCAGCTGTACATCTGAGACCTAATAGAAAATTAGTCACTCAATACAACTTACTTTCCCCATATTTTATCTACTTCTTTTCTGTCACTTTTTGCAATTTCAGAGAAAATTATGACACACAACAAGAACAACAAAACCACTGTGGAATTAGAACTGACATAAGTGCGATTTTGCCACAAAATCATCAGAACCTCAGGAAAGTTTCATGTCCACAATCTCACAATGCTGCCTGGCTCTCTGCCCTGTTGAGATCCCTATGCTATTTGGTTAAATATCATTTACTATATGTACATAACTCTTTCTTAATTAAAACTTCACAACAAAAGTGGTGAGCACAGCCTATGTATGTATATCTGTCCACCACACTGGACTTGTGTAGAGCTACAAAGCTGTTTGTCAAAGGTGATCATATGTATGTTTCATTTTTTTCAGATCAGAGGCATTGTCCTTTACAACCTTTCTTCTTGTGTCCTGAGGTTATCCATCTCATTCTTCTGTCTCCTCCTTTATATTTTACATTATCTACTTGCCAAAGTATAAAGACATTTCTATTTACTAAACATTTTTATTTAGTATTTTTCCATTCCAACATAGACAACTTCTGAGAAAAATCAGACTAAATATGTGACTCCACTGTCTATAAGCCCATTTAGCTAGTACCTCATTGCTTAACTTATGTGGCCAGCAACTCATTGTTTATCTTATCTGAGTTTTCCTTTAAAAGAAAGACATTATTTCTCCATCTGAAGTATTTTTCCAACGTTTCAAATCCTTCTTGGGCTGTCCGTTAGTCTGTCATGGTTCCTTGCACTGTTCTTTTGGGATGAATGCATAATCTCTTATGTTCTCTTCCTTCCAGCATCTGCATTATAAAATCATAGATGATTTTTTCATTTCAGTTATTATAATTGTTTCCCTAAATGGATAGGATTTAGATTTAAGTATCTGGAGATGGTGTGTGTATGTGGTATGTGAGAGTGTGTGGGTTTGCATGTGTGCATGTATGCATGTGTGTGTGTGTGTGGTATGTGTGCATGTGTGCATTTGCATGTGTGTGTGTATGTGTGTGTGTTTGTATGTGTGAATATTCCTGTGCGGCTGGGTATTGTTACCTATGCATGTATGCGTGGAGTCCATACATCAGTGTTGCTTGTCTTCCACTATTGCTTACCATACTCTTGTTCTTTGTGTGAAGCTTCTTTTCATTGAAGCAGCAGCTTGGCATTTCATCTTGACTGATGGATCAGCAAGCTTCCAGTATCTGTCAGCATCTGCCCATCCTTCCTAGCCTGTGCAGAGTCTCCATATACAATACCACACTGTACTTTGCTTTTGCATGGGTTCCTGGAGTCAAACTCATATTCTCATACATATTTGGCCACTTTACCATCTGACCCATCTCTCCATTTTATGCCTTTCATTTTTTTAATTTTCCTTGTTATTTAACTGTATTATTGGGTCAAAATACAAATTGCAAAAATAAAGAAGCAATCTAGAGAAAATGTTCAGTATTGAGAATGTATTGAGTGGTACTGAGCACTTCCTCAACAATACCGAATAGTTAAAGTGTGCTAATTATTCACAGATGATAAGACAGTATCTGAGACAAACTTCAACTCAAGTCTGCCTATGTGATAGGAAATTTTAAGCTTAAATGAAGTCCATCATAAGAGGAAACTCCTCACAACAAACATGAAGGAGTCAGAATAAGTAATGAGTATCCTTGTTTTTCTTCCAATTTTATAATCTTATTTTGTCTAGAAGCTGAACACTGCAGATAAAGTAAGAGTTGAACGCAGTGAGAGTTATTAAGTTGTTACATTGGTTTGTATATAGTGACAGCACAACTTGAGCATCTCAGATAAACTGAAGGATTTGCTTTAAGATGTCCACCATCCACTCCAGTAAAAAATATAGTTTTCACATACATTAAGGAATTTCTACTTAGTCAAGTATAACTGGAAGAGACTAGGACGAAATCACCTAACACTCAAGGGAGAAAAGGTATAAGTCTTTCTCAAACATGGAGTGGATAAAATTAAGAAGTTATTAATAATATTTACTGAAACTGAAGAGAAAGGATGGAACACATCGAGGACCAAAAAGACTCAATAAAAGCAAGTTTTCAACTTAGAATTTTAGGAATTTTCAGCATCAATGGACTAAATGTTTTGTGTTAATGAAATCACAGTCATACTGAAAAAGACAGTACTAAATTCTCTTTACACATACAAACTTAAAGCATAGAATCTGAAGTGGGAGAATATGATGAGACAGGGAGATTCAACTTCCTCCTGGGGCGCAGTCCTTGATGGAGAACCTGAGTCACTATACATGGATCTGCCCACATGTACACATTGGCGGCCTAAGGGACTGAGCTGGGTTTTATATATAACAATGAAGTTTCAAGAGAAAAGTAGTAGAGTATAGGGGAATATGGGCGGGGAGGGATCAGGGTGGATTATGTCAAAGCACTCCATAAGCATTGAAATTCTCAGACAATAACATATTTCAAATGGCTGAATATCATGGAACTAGCAAACATATCATGAAAATTGTGTTTTAAAATAAACGTGGAAGCTACATTGACACGTCTGATAAAAGCCGAGGCTCACATTTCTGCCAGTCATTTTCCTAGCCACTTTGGGAAATAGATTGGCATTATTAAGTACATTTGCAGTTATGAATGCCCCCTGGCCCAGCAATTACATCGTAAGTATATACAATGCTAAAACTCATCACATTCAGGTCTGGGGTCATGTACAAGGGTTCCAGCACACTGTACTAGAAATCCGAACAACTCAGAGAGCCATCAGTGTTAGAACGGAAAATGAATAATGGAGTATGTATGAGATGGGATATCAAACAACAAATATGTAAAATCACACCTTCAAGCACACGTTTTACAAATACAAGGTAGAAGAAGGGGAGGGAGATGAAACATGAGGGATAGTAAGCTGCGGTTTGGTTTATTTAAATAAAAGAAATAAAAGCAGCAAAACTACAGCAAGTACAGCTTGGAGGGTCAACTCCGGCCTGCGACATACTTTGCCAGGCATTTGAGTGGAGCACAGGCTCTCATTCGTCTATACATCACCTATGGTTTTGTACCAGTGGTCTAGTTCAAGGCAACAAACCATATGAGTTGCAGAGATTAAAATATCTGCAAGTTGATCTTTACAGAGAATTTTTGTCAACTCCTGAAGCAAACTACTATTGGAGATGGACATACATTCTAAAACTTCAAGAAAATAACCAATTCTAGAATGATGTTCATTTTTTTATTCCTGTTGTTAGGAGTAAATAATTAGAGAATGATGTAAAAGACTTTCCCTATAACACAATTCTATTTTAAGATTTGTGTGTGTGTGCATGTATGTGTGTGTGTGTTTGTTTGTCTGTCACCCAGAAGAGGGTGTCATAACCCAGGACCTGGAGTTACAGGTGATTGAAATCCCTCAGATGTGGATGGTGGGAACATAACTCAGGTCAACTGAAAGAGTACTACATTACATGTTTTTAACTGCTGAGAAAACCCTCCAACTTCACAGTGTTCTTATTATTTTATTTTTAAGACTATCATATAAATACATCATTTCTCCATTGTGATTCTTTCCTGTATAGTTGCTTATACATATTTATAAAACTGCCTAATTTTTATAGTTTTAATATGTATGTACATTATATATATACATATATGTATATATACATATATGTATACACACACACACACACACACACACACACACACAAAGGAAAGGGTTAGAATAATCCTGAGTATGTCAGAAAGAACTATCCCTATAGACAAATTAACATCTGACATATATAATGGTGGAAGAGTGAATCCTGGCCTGTCACTGCTTCCTGCCTACAGTGCTTTCTATTGGTTGCCCTTGGTAATCTCACCAACATCACTCAGAACTTTGTGCTGACTGAACATAGGGCTTCCATTATTCTCATCAAAACTGGTGAGAAGAAAAGGATATGGCAGATCCTCCCATAAGGTACAATATGCTTGGTGGGAAAGAACAAATTCCATTAAGAGATAGTGACATTAATGTGGTGCTGGCAAGGCTTGCAACTAAGGTGAGACCCCAAATCTACTGCTGAAAATCTGAATACTTATAAGAGGGGGTCATACTTTTTTCTTATATAAAAAATAGGATTGAATTTATCCTTGGTACTTAACTTTATAGATCTTTATGGTCTTTCAATGTCTCAAGGTTTAATATAAGTAAGAAAAGTAATTGTTTGCTGTTGGCTGGTTGTTTAATACTGCCAGGTTGAAAGACATCAAGATTGAAAACTTGTAAAGAGGCTACGTGGTTTATGCATGGAGAACGGTGTATCTGAAAGGATGAATGGAAAGCTTGAATCCTACATGGAAAGATCCCAGATCTTTCCCATAGATCTCCTCCCACAGATCTCAGCAGCTGTAGCTCAAAAAAGTTTATAGATACACATGAGATTGTTTAACTTAGAATAGCACGGCTACCGTCAATGTCACTCCAAAGTCCTACACAAGCTTGTGAGAGACCACTCTTTCCCTGACTCTTACACTTCAGGAGAACACATGCTACCCAGAGTTTTACCCCTGGCCTTGAAAACCACTTTCTACTGATTAGGAACAGTTGTTTTTGCTTTTGCTTTTGTGTTGTTTCTTTGTTTTATTTACTTTTTATGTGGCAGAAGAAAGAACTTCATTGTCTTCCTCACTATTATCTTTCCTAGAGGCAAACCTAGATAAAATTTTAAGAAATCTATTATTCTGTGATTCTATTATTTAAATTCCAATTATAAAGGTAGACTCGATTAGGTAGAGAAATGTCATTTCCTGCTCAGGGCTACACACGGAGTACCTGTCCTGGGTAGAGGTGGGGCACAGGGCTCTCTGCCCCAGGTCATACTCCTCTCTACCTCATTCTTTTACTGACCTACCTCAGCTCTTCTACATATTTAAATAATGCATATATTAAAAGGGTAACCACTTAATAGTGTAGAATTTCATTTTCCATGTCTTATAAATCAGACCACTCCTCATCGTCTCCTAAATGATAAAGGATTCTTCAGATCGCGATACAGCAAGTTCAATGGCATCGGAAATGTTTCTTGCTATAAAAGCAGGTGCACCAGTGTGAATCCATAGCTGCTCCACACTGCAGAGCCAAGCATCTCACAGTGAGGCTCTGCACTCAGAAATAAACAGCCATATGGTTGACAAACTTACTTTTTACTGCTTCACTCTATTTGTTTCAAAATAGTGCAGTGCCACAGATCCTGAGTATGAACAGTGCCCCATCTGGGGACATACATGTTTCGGGATCTACAAGTGCATGTAAATTACTTTCCCAGTAAATTCTGGACTTCAGACTCTGGATAACTTGGAACCAGCTTCAGAGACAGTGCAACATGGCTTCACAGTGTTATCTGAGTGGCCTAATTAGCAGTGGTAATAAAAAGAGAAAATGAATAATTGCAGAAACATTTTAAAGCTAGTTTTCCTTGCATACAACCCTTAGTTTCATCGTATACGACTTTGACAGCCTATTAAGATGTTGACCACACACAGTTTTATGATTCAGTTGATTTGCTTATCTAGTCTGCAAATGTGGACACTGATCATGTAGAGATTTTCTTAGTTGTATCCACTAGGCTTACTTAGAGATCCATCTACCAAGAGACCGTTTCCCTAAAAGCCTAACTCCACTGAGAGACCTCCGTTTAAAGGGACCAATCACTGAGTGATCAACCATCTGTATCAAAAGTTGATCAAAAGTTGATCTATCACCACATTATCATAAACCACTGTTGTTGTTCTGTGAATAACCAGACATGGGATTCAGGCTGCTAAGAAGTCAAATGGCTGCTGTAATTACTCTAGGAGAAAGATAGTTATCATTTCCTTGTGGATAGAATAATGAATTTATAATACATTTTGCCTCCGGAGTAAAGCAAGTAAGTAGATACATTGCAGAGAAAACTTTCTATCTGGGAAGCCATAGAAATAGAAATTTAATGTTTCTGTATGGATTTTCATCAATGAATATTATTTAACTATCGATAATGTTGTGATCATTACTGTCAGGTGTTTTTGCATCAAAAATAAAAATTTGAATTTTATCTCTTATCATAGTGAAGATACACAAAATTGCCCCTTTAGTCTATACACATACACACACACACACACACACACACAGAGAGAGAGAGAGAGAGAGAGAGAGAGAGAGAGAGAGAGAGAGAGAGAGAGAGAGAGAGACAGACACTAGGATGGGAACAAAGATGTGCATTTTTATTGATTAATATAGGTATCTAGGCTAAGCTTATTCATCCTGTAAATTGCTAATATCCTTTTCAGCATAAACTCTGACTTGTATTCCTCATCACTGAATTAACTCTATTTTGTGAAAAGCATTTGCCTGTTATTATCCAAGCCACCTTCTCTAGAAACAGAATATTCTTTAGTTTTATCCCAGAAATATGTATCAAAAGACATATTTTCAATTCTCAGTTTTATTAACTCTCTTTGCTTTTTTTCCTGTACAACTCTAAGGTTCTCCATGCATCATTAGTAGTTTGCATTTTAAAATTAGAGACAAGCAGAGCTTGTTTCTATATTTTCGATAATGATAGTCAACATTTCTAAGTAGAGAAAGCTGGCTCCTGGCCTCTGTGCAAGGTTAAGTGATGTCTCTGGATTTCTGCTGATAAAACTTTACAGCATCACTTTGGAAAATAACACTGAAAAAAAAAAAGCTCTTTCAGGAAGGCTTAAAGTGCAAATCTGTGGGCTTTCTCAGATTTAGCAGGTTAATTCTAGAGTTAGTACTCCCTTGTGGTATCTTAGCATTTTAGCATGTTAAAGATAAAACACATTTAATGATCACAGGAGAGAACGCAATTACCAAAGCAAGCTCATTTACTGTCTCCTCCTGGTCTATACTTTAGCTGGAAAAGTGGGGTAAACATCTGTGCTCATGGTGTAATCCGAAGGGCATGAAAGATGATTCTTTTAGGTGACATGATTCCAGTTCCAACTAGGTAGTCACAAACAGCATGGAGACACCATTTCCACTCCTGAATTCTTCTGTTCTGTGTCTACTGGATCATCTGAATAAAATCTGAAATGATTAATCTAATTTAATTTTATCATAAAAGATATGATATTTCAGATGAATTGTCTTAGCTACAAAATCCTACATAAATACATTAGATACATTGACAAAAGCCAATGTCAAGGTAGTAGCTGGACTAAAGCATTGTTAATTAGAACTTCAAAACTTTACATACATAAACAAAGGCATGGAACTGGCTTTTATCAAATTATAACATTCTATGTCCTCACAATTGACTACCGAAAGTCAAGAAGTTAAAATTTTTTTTTTTTTTTTTTTTTTTGTCACCCTCAGATGCTACAGAAAAACTTATCTGGAAAGATGCTCTACCTCCAAAAAACCAAATAAGCAAATCATGGACTGGGAAGAGAAGCATCAGACATCTGACCTGCCTATGCTTAGGAGACAGATGGAAATTATTTTAGTCATAGGCTGGGGAGATGGCTCTGTGGCTGAAGAGATTGGCACCCAATAACGTTAGCCTAAGTTTGATCTTCACTTGTGGGGTATCAAACTCTGAGGTTGTCTTATGTCTCCACATATGTGCAATATAGCAAGCACACACCATAGCAAGCACATGTCCATATTCACACAAAATACCAAAGAACACACCCAAGGAGACAGAGAGAGGAGGGAGAGTATTGACAGGAGGGTTGTTTTCAGCAGTTAAGTTTCTATGAGATGCAGAATTAGTCTGTGTGTTTAAATAAAAGAGCAGTGTACAGGTATCATATGTACAGTGCACAATATCATATGTATAGCAAGCTACAAAACAGTTCTAAGGATTGTTTCTATCCTTGCCTTACAGTCAGAATCTCAGTGATTTCTAAAGACCTGTCTGTGTAGTGGTTTGAAAAGAAATACTTCATAGTATTTATAAAATAAAGTAAGTTAAAATTCTGACAGAGCTGGTACTACTACCATGGTTTAATTAATGGTCATTATTTGGGAAATTCTTAATTAATATGAATTCTGACAGAACAGAGAAACTGGCTTTAAACAATGGTCTTACATTCTTCAAATAAACAACTTCTGGGAAGTGTTCATTAGGTAATACAAGTAGCAGGGTTGGTGCATATTTACTTTAAACAATTCCAAAGGGTGGGGGCGGGACCTATAGCAGTAAGTAGGAGAAAAAACATGAGTGTAAAGCAATCAAGATTTGGTCATTTCTCTTTAATCACAAGAGATACTACATATGTATCTTTAGCAAATAATCCCATCCAACATATATACACATTTCCAACCACTTCTGATTGTATAGCCAAGGACTAAGGCATTCATAAATGTTATATTAGAAGTCTTTTGCTTTATAATGTAAACCATGCCTGTGACCCAACGGAAGAATATACAGTAGTTTTCTGTTAGATATTCAGTCCCTTTCATTCCTTTGATGCTCTTTCTCACCTTCAGGGAAGGAGCAAAGGGACTTTGGGTTTGTGTCTCACTCCCCTGTTGTCCTTCATTCCATAGTCACTGAAGATTCTGGGAAACCTCCACTGCTCACTGGAGCAGGCTTGCACAACCCACTGGCTTTCATCAGCAACTTCTCTGCTTTAGGAAAGTTTCTAACAGAGAGCTATGTGCCTTATTATACAGTCCACTCACTCCATTCACCCTGGCCTGGCATGAAACAAGGACTAGCACACAGCCCCACAAAGGGTTCTCTGTCTGTGAGACCCTCAAATGAGTTCTTTGTTCTTTCCAGTGTTGAGGAACTGGGGAACTGAGTGAGTCTCAGTGGATGAGGAGAACGGGTGGATGAGAGGATTTTTGTGGCCCTGACAACCTCCTTCATTATTTCTCTCACCTACATGAACTACTGTGAATTTGACTCAGCAAGCTACCTGGACCTAAATTCTGGGCATTAGACAATGTAGCAATACTTCTGGGAAATGAACTACACCGGCATTTCTTTTTGTCTGTTGTGGGTTTTTTCTTTTTCTGTTTTAAATATAATATTACATAGGTTTATTGTTTATCACATATGTAATTTTGTGGGTGTGCATGTGTGAGTGTGTGTGTGTGTGTGAGTGTGTAAAAACTTTTTCTCATTCTCTTATAGACAAATTTGGGAATATAACTATTAGAATTGTAGCACTGTCTCATGTAAATTTAAGATGTAAGAAGAAGCAAATAAATGAAACAAAACACAGCAAGACCTGAAGAATTTGCTCAGGAGAACTGTTGCTACTGCAGAGGACATAGATTCTCTTCCCTCCATGCATATGGATGCTCACAACCACCTCTAAGTCAGTTTCAGGGTTGGTAATGTTTGCTTTTGGCCCCTGCAGCACCAGATACAAATATTTGAATTAAACACTTAGACACATAAATCAATGAAATAATTGTTCAATCAATCAACCAACAAGGAAACAAATAGAACTTCAACACAGTTATGATAAAACATGAACAAAATGGTCTTGGGAGAAACATATCATTAGCTGTCTTATCCAGGATGGGTATCACTACTAGATTTGACTGAAAGTGTTAGGTATCCTAGAAGGCATTCACCTTTCATGGAGCAGAAATGAACAGGAATATACATTAGATGCTTTTGTATTAGACATTTGAAGTTCAGGAACACTAATAACCAAAACATAGGCATCCACCCCTGGGATTTCATTCAGAACTCCTCATACTGCTAGCTATAGGCTTTAGATATTTTAGTGTATAGATATCACATGGTTATTAATTTGTAATGTTTATTTAATAATTAATAAACACCATGTAGTCTATAATGCATAGAGGTCAATGGCTACGTTTGTTGTGTTGCCTTTTAAGTGATCAGTTGTCCTTGTGTGGCTGCTGGGATGTCCAATCACATATGAGCTTCTACAAGAACTAGTCTGGGCACACACTCTTGTTAGGTGAGAGACAGCTGCAGAGTCATTGGGAAGGTGCTGAGCACTGGGGGAGATGAGGCTGATGGGATTATTATACTAAGACAATTAGTGGAGAGTATTACTGTTTTATTGAAGAGAACTGAAAAGCAGAACATAAGTCATGACAAAGGGTTGGACCCATTCAAAGTCACTGAGAAACAGCACTCTGTCTGCTGTATTTCCCCCTAGATGGGAATCACAGTGCTTTCTGCATGGATGGTCTTAATGTCTTAGGCTCTAACAGTTAGCAATCTACATTTTTGTCTCTTTAGGTTTATATATTACAATTAATTCACTCTACCATAATATAGGTGACATTTGATCTCCTTTCACACTCTAAAATATTATAGGTGACCTTTGATCTCTATTCATACATAATAATAATGATGATGCTAACTCATGTTACAGGATATATTATTGTGCTATTTTAAAATTATTTATTTAATGTATATGGGTGCTATGTCTATATGTATGTCTGTGCACTTTGAACATTCCTGGTGTCTATAAAACCCAGAAATAGAAGATGGGATCCCATGAAACTGGAATTACAGATAGTCATGAGCCAAAGTGTGGGTTTTGGGAATCAAACCTATGTCCTTTGGAAGACCCATAAGTGTTCTTAAACATTGAGCCATATCTCAAGCCCCCACTTTTCCATTTTAAAAGACTTAATAATATTTGGTTATATGATTATATTAGGTGATTCTCATGTTATCAATTAGCACTTAGCTACTGTGAGTTGTGGTACCATAAGTATATGTGTTCATCTGTTTTTTAATATTTGTGGAAATGAAATATCTGGGTTATAATTGATAACTATATGGGGACCTTCCAAATTGCTTTAGTCAACTGTTGAAAATGTAAAATAATTTTACAACTATATATTTTTTTGAAAAATTGTTCCCAACTTTAATATATGATGTGCTTGTAGGTTTTGGCCTTTTTGTTGCTATTATATGGATATTTTTTTATTCATAAGGGTGTTTCTTTTAAGTTCTTTGAATATTACAGAGGACAGTTGACCTAAAAATCATTGTCAAATTAATTCCAAAGTACACATTTTTCCCTTGGCAGTGTTGTTTGCTTGATGAGAAGGTATACTTCCTTGTTTCTTCAAAAGCTTTGTAATGTTTTGTTAAATAACAGATACTATTAATCTCTTAATATATTAACATGAAAAGTAGAATCTCCCAGTTCCTCAAGCTTTCTTTTTGTTTCTTGAAAATCTGTTATTGTATACTCATGTGGGAATGTTGAATAGCTTGAGGGATATTGTAACATTCATTGTCTAGAAATGGGAACTTATTAGACTTCATTATTATATCCAAAATAAATAAATGGCCAAGTGAGGTCACTCAAAAAAGAATGTACTTGAAATGCAGAATGGGTCTAATGAGAATTACAGACATCCCTGCATTGGGAAGTAGGAGGGAAGCCAACACAGAGTGGAACCAGAAGCCAAATTCAGGAAATACTAAAAAGAGGTGATTTTTCAAGCTAGTATGGGCTCAAGGATAGCAAATGCCACTCAGGATGGGCATGATGACATAGCTAATGTGGCTTAGTGTTAGGAGAAGAAATCTCAGGTTTACAGAGACAATAAAGAGAAATATTTATGGAAATTTTAATGAATATGTGAAAACAGATGATGAGTTTCCTAAGAAATAATACACATGATATTTTTGGCATTGTAATTAATATTAACTTAAAGTAGAGAGAGAAACTGTGACTCAGGAAAGCATAAATTATTGTTTTATTTTAAACCATTTAAATACCAGGGATTAGAAAATATACAAATATCCCAATAATTATAACCACTATTACTTGTTGTATAAAATGTAAAATTATATCTTTCCAAATAATTTTATATATAGAAATCTTACGTTATTACAATTCCTTATATAAAATCATTTATATATTTGTAAGTTATATATGTGTGTGTTTATTCATTGTTTACAAGTTCTTTAATTCTCACAATTACTTTAATAACTACACAGTACGCATTTATAACAAAAATTTCTGACTCATCTTTCCACTGAATCTTTGATTTACTTGTATTTTTTTATCTTGTACTTGCTACAATGATTGTTCCTGTTTGTGTGTGCTTGTGAGTGTGTGAAGCATTTCTTAAGAATATATATGCCTAAATTTACTTGGACAAAAATTAAAATTAAAATTGAAGGTTCTTAGAAACCATTGTATTTTTGTCATTGCCCAATACTATTGAATTTTGTGCTGAATATATTTATTATAAAATTAATTTGCAATAAATATAATTAAGAATGAATAAGAAACTTCTGTGTAGAAGAACAATGGAGGCCAGCTTATGATCATACTATACTACGTTTTCATTTCATGAATGAAAAGACCAATGGAGCCAAATAGGATGAATGAAAATAGATTCAACTTAAGTGTTACATAAAGAATTGAATCTGTGGGGGAAAGATGTTTACAGAATAACTGGAGGAAAACTGAAAGGCTGACTCCCATTAAGATCAAATTGGATTTGTTACTCAGTGTTTACAAGGAAAAGTTTGTATTTTTTCAGAAATCTAGGTCAAAAAGAAAAGAAACGTGGTTACACAGAAACAGAAGCTGATCAAAATGTTTAAGATTTGACAGCTTTGTTCCCTAGGAATGATGTTGTGAGAGGCTTGCTAACAGGTAAGATCCAGAAATTGTTTTCCTGCATAATCTCTGTCCATCAATGTTCTCCTGAGCTCATAACAGCGCAAGTACAACTGAAAAATCTCAGGCTGTATGGTAGTACTTGTACAAACTCAACTGGATTTCACTTCTAGATTACGGTTAAGACCTCTTCCAAAATGCAATGTGACTCAATACAACTACGTGTACATCAAATACACAACCAAATGTTAAAAAAAATAAAGGATTTTCACACAATTCAATATGTAATTTTATTATTATTATTATTATTGTTGTTGTTGTTATTAATGCCTATTTATATTTTAATGAGGTAGAAGAAAATGGGTTTGGGGAGATGGGAAAGAAAATCTAGGAGTTGGGGAGAGGGAAATTGTAATCAGAGTGTAGTGTATGGCAAAAACAATCTATTTTAATAAATTTTTGACTGAAATAAAAAGGATTTGTTAAGACAAGAAATCCAATCATTTTTAATGCTTCTTCTGATAATTGTTTGCAGCATGCCTCTGGGAATACTTTGTTATATATTCTCATGAATGTTCAATTTAAGGTTGAATTACCACCAACTTAAGTTGAACATGTAGCTTAGCAGTAGAATCCTAGTTAATTTTGGTATGACTCATCTACCTTCTCCCTCCCTCTTTCCATCCCTCCCTCCACCCTTGTCTCCCTCCATTTCCCCCTCCTTCATCTACTCCCCTCTTTCTTAGTGTGTCTGCATGTCATTAATAGTGATTCATATTTCTTTGTACAATGACTGTGAAGAAATTAGTTTTGATCTTGAAACTTTTCAGACACAGAATCTTACTTTGCTCAGTCCTCTCCTTTTCCTTTGTAATAGTATTCTTAGTCTATACGTTAGCTGTCCTTGTCTAGGACAACATACCTGAAGTAAACAACTTAAAATGAGAAAAGTGTTTATTTTAATTCACAATTTAGACATTTCCATCCATGATTCTTTGGACCCACACCTTTTCCTCATGTTGGCAGTATTTCCTCACAGCCTGGCAGCAGAGCAATTATTTCACAATGTACAGGAAGATGTCAGGCTCATAGTGCCCCTATCAAGTCACCTGCTCAGAGACCCTAGTTCTTTTTAGTTAATTAACTGATCAATTAATTAACATCCCAAATGTTGTCCCCCTTCCAGTATCTCCTTCCAGGTTTCCTTCCTTTCACTCTGAGAGGGTGCCACCCTGGGTATCTCCCCTCCCTGGTGCATCAAGTCTTTGCAGGCCAAACAAGGCAGCCCTCTGCTACTTATGTGCCCCCAGCCTCAGACTAGCCCATGTATGCTCTTTTGTTAGTAGCTCAGTCTCTGAGAGCTTCCGGGTTCCAGGTTAGTTGACACTGTTGGTCTTCCTGTGAGGTTACCTTCCCTTTCAGGTCCTTCAATCCTTCCCCTAACTATTCCATAAGAGTTTCTGACCTCAGTCCAATGTTTATCTGTGGGTATCTGTATCTGTCTCAGTCAGCTGCTGGATAGAGCTTCTCAGAGGACAGCCATTCTAGGCTTCCATCTGCAAAGTACAACATAACATCATTAATGATGTGAGGGATATTGGTGTCTACCCAATGATGGGTCTCAAGTTGGGTCTGACTCTGATCAAAGAAAGCTCCTTGTTTGTCCCTGCATTTCTTTTAGACAGGTCCAATTAGTAGAGTCCCAAATTCTTTTCACTAGGAACCAATCTTAAAATGCCAACAGTGCCACAGGCTAGCAGTCAGGTTTCTACCACAAGGTTTTGGAGGATATTTTAGAGCTCAGTCTGTATTGTGCGAAAACACTCCTTTAATTCCGGAACAACTCTAGTCCTACACAAACATCATGATCAAGAAGCAAGTTGGGGAGAGAGGGTTTATTCAGCTTACACTTCCACATTACTATTCATCACCAAAGGAAGTCAGGACTGGAACTCAAGCAAGTCAGGAAGCAGGAGCTGATGCAGAGGCCATGGAGGGATGCTTGCTTCTTCTGGCTCGCTCAGCCTGCTTTCTTATAGAACCCAGGACTACCAGTCCAGGGATGGCACCGCCCACAATGGGCCCTCCCATCCTTGATCACTAATTGAGAAACTGTTTTACAGCTGGATCTCATAGAGGCGTTTCCTCAAGGGAGGCTCCTTTCTCTGTGATAACTCCAGCTTATATCAAGTTGACACACAAAACCAGCCAGTATAAACTCTCTCTTGTTGGAGCAACATATTACTTCTCCTTTGTTGTGCACTGTATAATGTTTGGTTTTCTTCTAAGTTGGAGGAAAAGTATACATTCGGTTTTCTCAAGTCTGGCAATACTTTCCTTAGTATATATCTTATTGTAGATAAACTCTAAAATGATAACAAAGTTGGTCTATGAAACCTCATTTATATTTTTCTAATCACTTTAAATATTATTCTCTATGATTGTACATACATAAACACACACATATATGATAGTTTAAACACACATATCTGAAAAATTAGGGATATCTTGAATTAAGTTGTGTTTAATTTTCTTTTTCATCAACATAGTTAATTGGGAAAAATTCATTGTTTCAAACCATTCTAAAAATGCCATGCTCACCTTACATCAAATTCTCATAAAAGTGTGTTCCATTTCTACCTATGCATATATATATATATATATATTCATAGTGTTTCTGATTTGTTTTATAAATTACCAAACGAAAGAGCTTCAGTTATATCTTTATGGTCCCTCACTAAGGAGTGAATTTCCTATCTTCTATTTTATGAAATGTTTTTGGTTATGAAATATCACAAAGAAAGATCCTTGTGAAGGAATTATGTCATTATTTTTCTTAAAGTCACTTTGAATTTTAAGGATACATTCATTTTACATATTAAATGGTGGGTAGGAAGTCAAGGCAAGATGTTAATCATCACCCCCACAGTAAGGAGCAGAGAGAAAATGAATATGTGGATCATTGCTGGCTTGCTTGCTTCTAGAGCTTGATAACATTTTTCTCTATGGAGCTCATGACCGAGCCTATAACATTTTGCCTCTTCTTTTCAGGTTGGATCTTCCATCCTTAATAACAGTCATTTCAACCTCCCAGAGACACACCCACAGGTCAACTTGATCAAGAGAGTTTCTAAATTTAAACTCTCTTCCCAGGAGATTTCAGGTTGATTTTAGATTCTCAAGTTGACTGTTTACGTTTTAATGGCTTTTCCTTGTGTTGAGGCCTGCACTCTGCCTCAACACTTTGGGGCTAAGTGCTCTGGTCAAGAGAGAGAGAGTGAGGCTGGAGGGGCAAAAGACGCAAAGAATGGAGACAAGGCAGGGTGTGTGGTCAGGTCTTAATTCTTGTCCCATCTCCCCCGTCTCTCTCGTCTCTCTCTCGTCTCCTTTATTGAAAGGAAATCTGGGGTATTTATCAACACAAGCAGGAGAACACAGGTGAAAGCCAGCTCCGTCAGTTGACTGGTTCTCCAGCGCAGGTGTGAGAATGGCCGCTTCCAATTCCAGCGGAGTCCTTCAAAGTATCCTGCTTACTGGAGCTCTAATGTTGAGACTGGTTCTCCAGCGCAGGGTGTCTTACACTATATCCCAGCTTACTGGAGTCCCCGTTCAGGCCACCAAATGTGCCGCGCAAACCCTGACCAGCAGGAATTAAGACATGGAACAACCGGTTCCTTCTCACAGCAGTTTACTCAGGATGCTTAGCAGTTGGTAGTCAAGATGGCAAGCCCGCGATCCCTTCCTGGGCGCAGCTTATAAACCCTGCCAGGAGCCCAAGATGGCAAGCCCGCGATCCCTTCCTGGGCGCAGCTTATAAACCCTGCCAGGAGCCCATGAACTCATGCCACGTATCATCTCTCCATAGGCTCATGATGCTTGCGTAAGATCAGGCCACCTTGAAGCACAGCCTTCACACCTAATAAGGAGTTGTTTATCACTTGGCCCTCGGGTGGCCATTGCCATATTGGGGCGAGGTTCTTATGGCGCCTAACATCCTTGTAAGGTTTTGGATGTAGATAAACTGTAGAATTTTAGTTTCCTTCCAGTAGCCACTACATATGATCACTAAAATTTTACAGGTGTCTTAGAACGTGAAATAACAATGTTTAACACAAACATCTTGCCTAAACTTGCAGTTCTTATGGAGAATTCATTCCGTATCCCTGTGCTAGCACATGCATTTCCCTAATTTATCTTTGCCTACACTTTCTAGTATATTGATTCTCTAGACATGAAAATATTTATGCTACACAATGAAAACAGCTATTGTGAATAAATTACAGTAGATTGATGAACACCAACCTCAACACTAATAACACATCAAAAAATTAAAATCTCTGTTCCTGCCACCAAATGATATAAATTATGTCTGTCTTGGGGAAAAATAAAGCAATTTCAGAAACACAGCTGGAAATCTAGGATTTTTTTTTTTCCTGAATATCATGTGTCAGAAGAGAATCATTCAAGCAATATCAATACTCGGGCCAATTTTCATAGTTATTAAAATGTGCTGCATTCCTTGTTAGTCAGAAATGATCTCCAGTCATTAAACTACCCAAAATTAAAAGCTTCTCCATAGCACTTTGATAAAAAACTGATTGACTCCTGAGCTGAAAGGAAACATTTATCTTTCCCAGTATCCAATGCAATAACAGATTCTGAGTTTTACCCCACAATGACCAGTTTCACTTAAGCTACTGATTGTATAACACTATTAATAGATTGGATTTAAAAGGCAATGACCTACAATGGCACCCAATTGTTATGCTTAAAATGGGTGGCATAGAACATGATAACCATGTTTACACACAGACATGAAAGATAAAATCTGGAAATTTGTGCTTATGTTACTCTCTCCCACAGTACCTCTTCTAATACAAGCAATAAGATCAGTAGTGGAGATGGACTTAAGATGGCTAAAGCATGACCTCCAGCTCTCTTTCCTAAGGAAACACTAGGACATACTTCAGATTTAAAAGTACAACACTGTTATTACATAAGTTTTAAGCATAAACATGGTTTAAGTATTGTGTAAATTAAGGATTCCTTAGTACTATTTCTTAACTCTCACATATGCAAACCTGTATAACCTGGTACATACATAGCATATTTTATTCTTAGGCTATGTTGGCTATAAACTTAATATAATTTTAAAAGTCATGCTTTATTTCATTGTTTTATAATGGAAAAAAAGTGGGAAAAAACATGCACATGAATGCCTGGCAACTTAAGACAGAAAATGGTGGGAATTGAGAAGTGGAGACACAGAAAATCAGAAAATGACACACACAGGGGTCTAGTCTCATGTCAGTACCTTCTGATTCATAGAAAGATGAGAGGGTATATTTATATTTCAGAAGTTTTTTAGAATATAGAACTGTATAACCAAATCTTAGTAGTCTTCATAGTCACTCTGTGACTCCTCAAAGGTTACAAATCAAAGTGACAAAATTACTGACATGGCTCCTCACATTGTGTCCCCAAATTTTGACTATGTAAGGCTAGATTTATGAATAAAAATGCACAGCTCTCACTTCAAACATTTGTTCTAGTAGGCTGTTAGTTGTAACTAAACACTACTACAGAAGATTCTAGATTCTAGAGATACTATTGGTGACACTGATCTACATATTCTCAAATGTTGGAGTCTGATTTTTTAGAAGCTTCTACAAACTTCTGGGGACTAGATTGTCAGATTTCCCATTGTTCTTTGTACCTAACCTCTGTCTTACATAAATTGTTCTATATGCATTGTCAAAATGCTCAAACATGACCCATGAAATGGGCAGGAAGCTGAAGGTACAGCATAGTGTGGCCTAGAACAGACTTTTTTTTTTTTTTTGGTTCTATTCTTGCCTATGATCGTCACATGATCTGAGTTACATGGGCATTGTGTTCTAGTTTTCTCTTCCAATGGAACAATCCTTTTGAGTAATATTTTATACTGTTGACTTTGTTTAAACATGCTAATTTCTCTGGGTTCCTCTTTTACAATTGACTTTGTTTCCTGTGCATCATTCAGTTAGTTAATTGCAGTTCCAAATGCTTTTCTCTCTTCACAATTAAGGATGACTTTAGCCAGACAATTATTTTAAAATAATAGTTGAACCTCCCATTTTTATTCTTTAGTGGGATGGGAAACATAACCTCATTATCCTTTTTCCATTCCTCACTTCAAACCACAGTTAAGCATCTGTTACACCTATTTTAGTATCTTTTCTATCTTTATTTAGTTCTGAGATGCAATTTCATTAAATAACTTCCAGATTGTCATTTTTCTCTTGAGCTCTGCTGGGTCTTTTATTTAACTGCATTTTAATTCAAATTTCTGTTGTGTAATTTAAGTAACCATGTACTTAATGTTTCTTACTTCTCTCAGCTGTCTTCTCCCCATAACAATTTTCTTGACTTTTGTCTTTCATTATTTTGTATTCTTAATTATACATTTTAAATAACAAGACCATTGTATGACAAGATCAAGTTACAGTTTTACTGCTGTTTTTTTGTCTTCTACCCAAACTGTAAAAGTCCATGTATTATATGAACATATACACGAACCTCATGTTTAATGATGGATCCTGAGTTCACCTTTATGATGATCTTTCCCTTTGGAGAAGGATAAATACTTACAGTTTGTATTGATATTATTTTACAAAAAGTACAGAATTTGCTGCTACAAGTGATGCTGATCTAAGTCCTTTTACAGTGTGAATATCTAGCATGGGGATTCTGAAGACCTACAGGTAAGAACTCCAAGTGTCTTGAGAATAAAGACAGTGGTTATGTTTGTCAAAGAAAAGCTTATTTTCTTCATGCATACATTGTAGAATTCCACCATTAAGTGTTGGTTCATCCTTTTGCACAGGATATTGTACTTTGAAGACAGAAGATATGATGGCTGCATCCATTCTAATCCCCTGCATCATCTGGGCCCAGTATAACCCAGTATCCCAGCATAACACAAGATCCAATGACTTAGGTGAGTCAATCTTTCGACAGCTATTCAGGGAACGTTAGCCTCAGCTAATGCTCTTATTTTCCTCATGAGCTTGTATTATTTTGGGTTCCTTATGTTTGTTTTTCTCTAGTTTCTTATGCGACATGTATATAAGTTAAATTAAGAGACTCCTTTCATATCTACATCATTATTTATATAGTCTACTTTTACTCACATACCGGTTGGTTGCTTGATTTACTTATAGTTAAATATGTCCCTATTTAACTATAAATAAAGGGTCCCTGAGCTTTCCCACACATCCCTTTGATACTCAGATACAAAAATATTCTATGTCATATGTACTAGGGAATGACATTGCGGTAGAAGGATATTTGAGTACTTCAAGATACATAAGACCATAGCTATCTTTTAATATTCATATTAAAAGATATTCATATATTCATATAATATATTCATATATATAATATATATATTTTATATATATATTCATATATATGAATATATATTCATATATATTCATATATATATGAATATTCATATAATTCATATATATTATGAATATTCATAATATTCATAGCTATCTTTTAATATATTCAGTGGAAATATTAGTATTTCCACTGAATATATCTATGGTGACTTTTAACATTACAATTGTCAGATATAATGGCTTTGCCATGAAAATATGTATAAATTCCCTTTCTACTTCTTTCATAACAGATAAGTGTTTTAATTATAGGTCTGTGTTGTGGTTTATGTCTCTTCCTATAGAAGTTGTACATTGACTGTCCTCTACATCTCCCTCCATCAGGTTTGTCCACTTATCTCAACGGCTCATACATGCTACACAAATGTCCTTGATACTGAACTCTGTTGGGCTACAATTTCACAGGTGTCTGCATATTCTATAATCACACTTTGCTTACATCTGACTTGCTTTTTGATGCACAATTTCTTATTTAGCAGTTGGATTTATCAGGTGTTTTTATTACATAAAGCTGGCATATTTGAAGCAACGAGACTCTGCTGAGATGCCTTTGCGAAGATTAAGTTTCAGATAAACCAGTAATAATTTTTCATGACTTTCTCCATGGTTGGCATAAAAAATAAATACACCATAGGCATCCTCTTTTAACTGCACTGCTCAAACAGTTCACTTTTTTTTCTCCTTCCAAAGTCAGTTAATAACACAGTTTGCCTGTGTGGGCTTGATGGAACAATCTGTCTCCATGGGAAGCTTCCTCAGAACTAGCACGATGTGTGAACCCCTGAAGATGCTTCCTTTTCACAAAGCCTATAGTTAGCTTCAATGTTAGACCTACTTTGTTGGATCAATTCCAGTTTGAATAAGACACAATGCTGTCTAACATTCTTTCTACAGTTGAAATGCAATACAGGATATTTCTACATTCCACATGAAAACATTGAGTGATCTATTAAATTGTCATTTAATCTCCAGGATACAATCTTTTCAGTGTTACTTATTACTTTTCAAGACATAGTCAAAACAGGTTTGTTGTATCAGAAATAAATGTATTGCTTCAACACATTCTTATCTCTTCTAACCCATACAGATGCACTATCATAAAGCCTTTAGATAATGTTGCAGATATGACAACTGAGGCTGAGGAAAGCAAGATTGCAGAGGAGTAAACACATCAATTTCAAAAGATTATGTCTGCAATGGTACAATTTACACAGTAAATGACCTGGACCTCAACTTCGGCTTTACACAGAGTCTAGAGATTTGAATATTTCAGGACCACACAGAGAGGAAATACATGCATCTTTTTTCTGAACTAGTAAGGTGCATCTCACTGAATCTATAGAAGAAAAAAAAATCACTGTTAAAAATACTCAATAGATATATTTTAAAGTACAATCCCATGTTCCTATGTGGCTTCTGTTCACATATTCAAAATCATGGATTGAAAATGTTATTTAGGACTATCGTAACAATGGAAGTAGAAGAACCATTTTCATCTTCATCTTTCTCCCTGTTTTTCCTCCTCTGCTTCTTTCAGTACATTTTTACCCTCTCTCTTTCACTTCCTCCTTCCATCTACCCTTCTGCCTTGCCCCCTCCATCCCTCTCATCCTCCCTTGCATTTTTCTCTCCCTTAATGCATAGCTAAGCAACACATCTTTTCATCTTTCTTACATAGAGACTTTTAAAAGTGATTTAAAGTTGAGGTTTAAACTTTTTATTTCTTTTGTTGGGTTGGTGCTGTCTCTTTGTACTCTGTGTGAGCTACTCTGTTAAGTCTACAAATGGGTTTGTTAGGGAATCTGACAACAGAAATCAAGTGTGCACACTTAATGCTTACATTATCTACAAAACAAAGAAGTAACTCAACATAGTACCTCAGTTCCTTAGTGCGTCCTTGCCAAACAGATTTGGTAAATTCAGTAGTCTTCAGTAAATAGTCTTCCTAGGAGACAATAAAGAAAATTTCCTTGTAAAGAATACATTTTTTAAAAGATAATATAAAAGAAAAATTAAAAGTCTTAGGAGTAAATTGATTTGAACTGGTAATTTAGAGGATTTTCTGACAGGACTGTTCAATGTTCTGTTTTCCTGAAGAGCGATTACTAATAATAACCAGCTATGGGGGTACCTACCTTTGTTCAGATAGGTCAAGTCTAAATGATGTATAGCATAGCTCACCTACTTCTCTGCAACCATATAAATCTTGAATATAAGGGCACCATTTTTAATCCTGAACATAAGAACACCATAATTCCAATCAACTACCTCCATTTTGGGGGAACATAAAGCAACATTTTCCAACTCCATTTACTAATCTCACTGTATCTGATGAACATATCAAAATGACAGCTGTGCACCCCATCCCTTAAGGAAGAATGTGTTAAGCAGTGCAGGAAAAGATAAACTTTAAAAGGAGTCACCTGTCCTAACAGCCCATCTGCTCTCTACTCCCCGCAGAGCACAGCTCTTTTCAGGGGTTCCTTTCAGGTGTGCTCCTACCTTATGTAACACTCTCTTTATTATACGTTCGTGCTGCGACCCTGTCAGAATTTCTGCAGCAGGAATGACCTCCGCAATGACCATCCACAGCCTGCCAAGCTAACTTGGTCAGTGTTAGCTGATTAAACTTTTAACAACATCCCCTGTGCGATAAAGGGCAAAATGACAACTTTGCCCATCGTCAAGGTGTCTGTATAATAAACTAATTAGTAAACCACACAGTCTGTGGAGCTTTTAATGAGTGCTATCGGCTGGCCTCTGTAATAAAAACCCAGTCTGCCCCCTTTTGGGATTCAATTAAGGCACAGACTGTCATATGCTTGGTCTAGCTGATCAATGAATCCATTCCGACCTTTGTCAGAGCTGTTTGCAAGGTCAGTGGCAGTAGTGGGGAAAGCTAGAGTGGTAAAGGAGATATACCCAACAGCGATGGACAAGCTGCATGTCCAGTTGTTAATATCCTCGTGGTCATTTGACACCAGCAGAAGTTTCTCTCATTCAAAGGTTATCTGAAAGAGAAGGCAGACCTGAAAAAAAAATATGTTGGTATTTTTTTCCCAGAAAGGTCTTTCTGTTATTAAAAAATGATCATTAGTGTGTTAACACCTATTCCTACCTCATGGTGTCTTCCTCCCTTCACCCAGTGGAATATGCTTTCCAACTTTTGTTCTTTCAAATATAGCTATTGATTTAACTCTCCAGATGTGAAGGTAAATGTCACCTTTTTGAAATGCAGTCCTGTTGTTATGGTTCAAGATGTTGATGTTTTTAAAAAGGAAATGATTGGAAAAGATGATTTTCCTCATTAAAAGTCCAAGATGTTACAAAATTGGTTTTTACAATTAAATGATTTTTTTAGTACTCTATGATTCTGACTATTACAAATAAGATACTTTGAGTCTACATTTCCAACATAGATGTAAGAGAAAGTATTTGCTGAGTGCTGATATTTTTATAATAAAAACAAAACCACAATTTTCGGGTATTTAAATGATTGTTTGAAAATAAAATGAATATAGCCTTCTATCTAAACACTAATAAATTTAAAGGAACAAATATTTGCAAGAATTTTTGATGCTACATTAAAGACAAAAGTTTCAATGGTTTTCACACATATTTGTGTAAGATGTAGGGTGTAGTCAAAACTAGGCAACCTGTTACATTAAGTAAGACTGGTATAATCTTTAAGTATTAAAAATGAAGCTATCAAGAAGTCTAGTTATTTCTGAATGTTAGGTATTGATCATGGAACCATAGAATATAAAATTGGTGAAAGATAATTGAAAAATAGATGTAATATGTAAATGACATAAAAGATTCAACATCATGGAATTCAGCACTTACATGCTGCAGAAATGGCTTTGCTATGAAGAGAATAAACTTATCTTCCAGATAGCTAGAATTTGGATCCCAGCAACTCCAAAGCTCCAGAGTCAGGCTCTAACACCAATCTGTCCTCTGTGGACATAGACACGTACATTTTTTATATACCTTTTCACATAAACATACATACAAAATGTAAATTTAATAAATGAAAAACCCACACAATTAAAAATAAATATTGTAAGAAAGAAAATACACAACTATTGTTTTGTATACAGAAAAAAATTCTGCAACTTTCATGAGGCAATAAATAACCCCTTCCAAAAGAAATTAAGACGAAATAAGAAATTAATTGAAGTAAATTTCACCTCAAAAAAATATTAAAAGTTTCCTTAGAAAAATGTATAAGGATCAGTTACTTGACTCTGCAAAGGGACATGAAGGAATCAGAGAAAGATTTAATTAATGTAAACTAACAATTAGTATGTAAGAACATGTATGCATATATTTCTATTATTAATTTACTCCTGTTAATTTATGTGACAGCAGCTTGACATAGCGACAGAAAAACAGACTCAGTGATTATCGTAGGTTTAAGTAAAATGAATAACAGCAAGGTCACAAAGATGACAGGGAGAAAGTAAGAAAAGTTCCTGACATGATTTCTATGTTATTCAAGAAGTTGTGTCACTATTTAAGTGACTTTTAAAAATATTTCTGAAGTACCATCATAGCACATGAGATACTTTATGAAACTTAAATTATCAGATAATAAACAGTGACAAGAATTCATATATAGGATAATCATTAAACATCAATGGGTAGGAAATCACTTGAGAAAGACAAAGGAATAAGGATAGGAAGTAATATTAAAATGTATTGAATATAAATGCAAATATGAGTCACCATTATTAATGTGAAGAGTCTATTAACATTAACACAAGGTAGTGTATTGATTGTCCAGTTGAATGAAACATTCTATCCGTAAAAACATGTTTCAGGGCCTAGAGTGGAAGCCATGGGTAGGATGTGTCATTGGTGCATATGCCTTGTGAGAAATCTCCAACATCCCCCAAATAAATCAATAAAACCTCAATAAAATCAACACAATGCAGGAAATGGCTTTCAATGTAAAAACCCAGTCAGGGTAAAACTAAAGAGAAGAAAACTATAAATTAACATTAACCCAAGGAAATGTGATACTGTGACAGTTGATTGCAGAGGGTTTGTTCACAGCCTGAAGATATGAGGTCCGTGGCCATCACTTAGTCACCAGGCAGTTTCTTCTCTAGGAAGATGTTATGTGAGAATGTAGGCTTTGGAACAATGTCTGCAATGAGGAGGTGTACGCTTTGGAGTCACATCAGCAATGGGGAGGTACAGACAAGAGGGTATAATTTCAAGTTCATTCTTGTGCACAAAGTAAGTAGAGACCAGCTTGGGCTACTAGGAACTCTGTACGAAGAAAGGCGAGAAGAAAGAAAGAAGAAAGAAAAAGGAAGAACAAAGGAAGAGGAGGAGAAAAAAACATAGGAGAAGGAACAAAAGCAGTTGTTGCTGTAATGGTGAAGGGGAAAGAAAGAAAGATTCAGAAGAGGAGGAGGAGGAAAAAGAGAAGGAAGAGAAAGGGGAAGAAGATGAGGATGAGGTGAAGGAGGAGGAAGAGGAGGAGGAAGAAGAGGAGGATCTGGAGGAGGAGGGATAGGAAGATGAGGAATAGGAGGAGGAGGTGGTGGTGGTTGCATCAGGACCAGTATCTGAAAATGGTGTCTTATTTTCCTAAAATATGTCAAGCAAAAGGGTGCTAACTTTTCCTTCACCAAAGAAAGTTGGAGATTTCCTACCATCTCATAAGAAAGAACAACATATGGGACAGGGTTGTAGGGGCTCACGATCCAGGACCACATTATGAAGTTTGTGAATCGTAGGCCCTTTGTTCCATTGTATACACTAAAGTTACATTTGCAGTACAGTTGTTATAATGTGTCTGCGGTACTTCCCTTGTGTTGTTGCTGCTAAAAGGCCAAAGCTTACTTCTGAATGGAGAGTGTTCACATGCGTGGGATAGAAAGTATTCACTTAAAGAAACGGGTGTGGGGGTAGGGGGTGGGGACAGTGAATGATAGAAGATACCTTACTCCAAACCAGAGGTTATTGAATTTTAAGCCAGTATCATTTCAACTAATAAGCGCTGGGTAAAAATCAGCCTGTCGGTGTAAACTCTGCAACATGCCCCTAACAAACATTTAGCAATGTGTATTTCTTGGATTAAGCAAGGAAATTTCATGGTGTTAAGTGATGTTGGGCCATTCACATTCATGTTGAAACATTAATACTCCTCGATAGATCATTAATAATTATTTCCTTATTATTTTTTCTCTTTCTTTATCTCAGTACTTGAAAGATGCCCTTGTAAAAATCCACGGTGTGCTTAGGTGCCTCTTTTCCTTCTTAGCAATTTTTTTCAATGCTTTCTCAATTTTTATATGACATAGAATATCTAGGGCATATTTCCTGCTCTTTCAGGGCTGTCATGAACTAAAATAAGTTTGACTATCTCAAGCATTTGGTCTTTGCCCTAAATATGCTAAAGAAAAGAAAATATTCTTTATTAATAATTCCAGCTTTTTAAGCAAATCATCACACAAGAAGACCAGCACATTAATTAATTAATGTGTGCACCTGAGAAAAATTAGACAGCTGAAATAACAAGCGTGTGCATGCCTCTGAATATTTGAATTAAATTTTACTATTTAAATGACTACCAAATTTAATCTTTAGTATGAAGCTTGATAACACTGTAGAAGGATTTATTCATAGAACAGAGAACACTGGGTAGCTAAAATGTACACTTTGACTCTTTGAAATATATTTCAGATTCTTGGGGTGAGAACAGTTATAAAGAATTTCAGTTTGTTCAATTTCAAAGGAGAATAGAGTAAGTTCATGACACGCTACTGTTTTGCACACGTATGTTGATATTTGTGTGCATTTTGAGAGTCTATAAGGAGGGTTTGTTTTATCTCTTTTTAAAAAAGTTTTCAGAATCTTACATTCTTGAAGGTGTTATGAGATTGCTATTAATAACTCCAGGAAAATGAGAAGAAGGTGGTTTGTGCCAGAAAATGTTATGTGTAGTTTCGTGCAAGCTATTTCTGGCTTTTAGAAGAATTAGAAGATTCATTTGAGCTAAAGGGATATAAGTAAGGTGACATTAAATCTATCAACATGCCACCCATATTAAACAGTACAACTCACAAAGCCAATACAATTTCTCAGAGGTAAAGGTTGATGAGTTGATTTCAATCCCAGGGATCCTCTAGTGGATGGAAAGAACATACACCAAAAACAATATCAATATGTCCTATGCCGTGTGTACCCGCTTCGTCCACAATACATAAACAGAATGTAATACGTTTGTGATTACAACTGTCTTACTGATAAAGATGGATATGTGTATTTTAGCAAAATCCAGAAAAAATATTTTCTGGCAAGAAAAGGTTTGACAAATATCATGGAAATGTCTAATAGAAACAAGGCTGCTAATGTATTTACAAGTAAAATTTCTAACTAGACATGGCTTGAGTTTATTGAGTGACTTCGAACTATAATTAATGAATAGTTATTGTCATCAACAATGATAAAATACTAATTGCACTGATATTATGTGATCATTCTAAATTATTAGAATAGAGAGGAGAGCGGGAGAAGGAGAGAAAAAAACTATTTTTTTGTGGAGTCCTGTCTGGTCTGAAGCTCACTAAGCTTACAGCTGTCTTCCTACCTCAGAGACTGAACTCTAGAATTACAGATAGAAGATACAATGTCCAGATTAGAACGATGTTTTGATTGAGAACTACAGTTAGAATTATATCCATGGTAATAAAAGGCATTGGTCATAGTCATGAGTGATCAAGAATATAGTACTTCTTAACTTTAGCAAGTATTTGATTGTTTATCTTTACATCCCGACCGCAGCACTTTTCCCTCCAAAACTTTTTCCCAGTCCCTACCCCCGTGTCTCCTCTTTCACTCCACCCCCATTCACTTCTTCATTTCTCTTTAGAAAAGGGCAGACTTCCCATGGATACCAACCAGTCATGGAATATCAAGTTGCAGTAAGACTAGGACATCCTCTTCTATTGAGGCTAGATAGGGCAACCCAGTAGGAGGAAAGGCTCCTAAAGGTAGGCAAAAGAGTCAGAGATAGCTCTTGCTCCTAATGTTAGGACTTCCACAAGAAGACCAAGCTACACAACTATAACGTATATGTGGAGGGTCTATGTCAGTCCTATGTAGGCTCACTGGCTGGTGGGTCAGTCTCTATAAGCCCCTATGATCCCAGATTAGTTGAGTCTGAGGGTTTTGTTATGTGTCCTTGACCCCTTTTTCTCCTACAAGTCTTTCTCCCCATCTTCAGCAGGATTCCACAATCTCCACCTAATGTTTGGCTGTGAGCCTCTGCATCTGTTTCCATCAGTTGCCAAGTGAAGCCTCTCTGATGACAATTAAGAGAGGTATCAATCTGAGTATAGCAGAATATCATTAGAAATTATCTAATTGAATTGATTTTGACTACCAGATTGATTTGATTGTTTTCTTTATTTCTTTTTTCGTCAGTTTAATATAAGCTAAGGTCACCCTGGAAAGGAGAACCTCAGTTGAGAAAATGACTCTATCTGATTGGCATAAGCATGTCTATGGGGAATTTGTATTGATTATTGATTGAGCTATGAAAGTGTGAGCAGTGGCACCCTTGGGCTTACGTTCCTTGTTGTATAAGAACTTGATCTAAGAAAACTAAGAGTAACAAATCACTAAGCAGCATTTACTTCCATTTCTGTATCAACCTTCCTATTCCACTTGAGTTTCTGCCATGACTTCCTAAAAGTTAGATTGTTGGCATGTAAGCCAAATAAACCCCCTTCTACTTGTTGCTATTGGTTTCTTTCTTTCTTTCTTTCTTTCTTTCTTTCTTTCTTTCTTTCTTTCTTCCTTCCTTCCTTTCTTCTCTTTCTTTCTCTCTCCCTTTCTTTCTTTTTCTTCTTTCCTTTCTTCCTTCTTTCCTTCCTTCTTTTTGTTCTTTTGTTCTTTCTTCTCTTTCTTTCTCTCTCCCTTTCTTTCTTTTTCTTCTTTCCTTTCTTCCTTCTTTCCTTCCTTCTTTTTGTTCTTTTGTTCTTTCTTTCTTTCTCTCTTTCTTTCTTTCTTCCTTTCTCCACAGCAATAAAAAGCAAACTAGGATAGATATTTGTCAAAAAGACTTTATATTGAAAATCAGATTAGATGGTAGAATTTCTATTGTCTCCCTTAGGTAGTAATCTCGAAATCTGTACATTACTAAAGACACAGTATATTCTGGGGTGAATTGTCAGAATTGTGCCTTAGATGAAGACTAGGAAAAAGTTCTAGAGCCTGATAGCAATGAGCTCACACTTTCCATCAGACCAAGTACAAAGCTATATGATTAAATAAGAGATTTTAAAATTAGATTAAGAATTAAGAAGTCTTTTTCTTCTCAGTCAAGGTTGATAAACTGAGGACGATGGGCTGATTTTTTTTTTTTATCCTGAAAGCACTTAAAAATAGATTCTCATCTTTCTAGAGTGATCTTCATGATGGTCTATTTTAAGATATCCGATTAGTTACAATGAACTCTTATTTTCAATCGCTGGGATCATGGACATTCAATCTTGCCAACAGTGATGAAGGCTGTGGTGTGTGCTCCCCAGGCAGCACCAAGTGGACATCATTTACAATGGGGTATTTTTTCTCTAAGTGTCAAGAGACTCAAACGCAGTCCTACAAGAAGTTAACTTTACTGCCTACATTTAAATAACCCTACCTATTTGTGTCTCCTTGAGGTTGAGATGTAGAAGCCTAGGTCCAAGCAAAGTCATTAACAAATACATAAAGCTTTCCCTAGTGTTTGATAAATTATGCTTTGACACTCGCAGAAGGCCACAACCTTTACTCTTTAGATTCAGTCATCTGATCATTTATACTTCTTATCTGAGAATTAAATAGAACATTTATACCTAGAATACGAGAATAAGAGAAAGAAAGGAGAGATTGAAAAAATATTCATTTATTTTTGTGGATATCCTTAAATATTTGCACATCTTGCATTTAGGTATCCAAATAAGATTTTACCTTATTTCAAAACATCAATGATCAAAATATTAACTTTCCCTTTGCAAGTTTTAAAATATTCAAATAAATAAATAGGACACTAGGTCAAGAGTCAGGTGGTAAAATGATTATTTTCCTATCAGGGATATGTACACAGTTTTATTTAGCATTTCCAAGGCTGCATAAACACTCATATACACTCCCGTCACCTGAGCTATTTCACAGGTGACCATTGGTTGTCAAATGATAAATAACCGGGCAGTGCAAGCCTGTGTGACAATAAGCACCTTTTAAAGACAATGGCTACAAAATTGAAATTAGGAACAAATTTTAATTTAATTTCAGTTACCCAAGGCAACCTATGAATTTAGAGACTCACAATCTGAAAGTAACATAAACATCATCATAATAGAATGCATACTTTCAAACTTCCAGAAAAGCCTGGGAGCATGCAATCTGATTTCAACAAGAATTTTGGGGGAAAACCTTCAGACTTTCATTATTCAAACTGGGCTATATTTACAGTGTCTTCTACTCACTGAAAGAAACACACTAAGCCTGAGCCAAAGACCTGTGCTATATATATGTTCACTTGAAATGCTGTGAGCAGAAAGAAAAAATTTTTCTTTTTTGTCAGTGATGACACCAATGTGGCTCAAAGTACTCTCACCTTATTTGTGTCCGTGCAAGAAATTCCGAGCTCTGCAGACTGAAGTACATACAGGCTTGTCCTCAGAAGCCTTGAAGTGAAACAGCAAACTCAAGAAGCAGTCACTCAGCAAGTGGCTTTTTACCAGAATGTAAGAAAGATACCGTAGGCCTGTCTTGTACAAGATATAAAGAAAATTCTTTGTTAATATAGAAGAATGAGGAAAAAAAATAACTGCTGATCTATCAGATAGATACATGTTTCTATCTGTGGTCCTTAAATAAGACAATTGATTCAATTAAATAAAACATATATGCTAGATTCCCTTTACCCATGGGCGTGAAATTTCTGACATTATGAAAACTTTGGATTTTTTTTAAAAATGAAATGCTAATTAAACATAGAGTAAAACAGTGAGGGCCAACTCAAGTAGCTGTCAAATCTGCACCTGGAATTGGAGCACACACTTTAATGCAGTCACTTTAGCCCACAAGGCTTTGGATGAGAAAGACGACAGGCTTCCACCAAAAGCTCTAGCAGTCAACATTTATCTCACAGTTTTATGCCTCACACCAATTAGTTGTACTATTATTACATTTGCGTGAAAAAAAAATATGTAAGTCAAACAGGTATAAACAGTATAAATTAGTAAGTCACACATTCGAGCAACAGTGGAGAATTCCCACAATCCCCTTTACAATAAAGCCTATTCTTCAGTGCCCAAATAACATGGATACTTTGAAGGTCTTGGTCTCTTCAAGTTTTTTGTATTTCTCATTGTTAAGATATTTTCATTTGTATGCAAAGCCTATGACAACTGCCTAGATACTGAAGAGTTACCCAGCTGTAAGAGATTTGAGGAGGAGCACGCCCAGATCTCCCAGCAGGGAATTTGTCCCCCAGCTTGAGACTGTGTCTCAAATACCACAGCTTCGGCTTCCTTATAGTTTCATAGCCACAAATGAGCTAAAGCCACATTGGAAGCATGGCTTTCTTTCCATCCCAGCCACAGATGGTTAATGGTGGATATCGGCACTGTTGGGACCTTCTTCCTTTTCCAGCTAGTTATTGCCTAGAAAGCTTCTTGCTTCCCAATTGACTACACGTCTGCTTCTACAACACATGACAAGCTCAGTTATTTTTTTTAATTGTCAGTGCAAGAAGAAATCTCAAAGATATTTTTTTATTTGAAAGTCCTGACTTGTTTAAATAAAAAATCTTTGAGACCGTCTTAAATAACCCAGGCTAGCTTCAAACGCAGTTTGTATCCAAGGATGATGATGAACTTCTGGGCCTTCTGCCTCCATGCCCTGGATGTTAGGAATATGGACATGGACTACCATGCCTAGTTGATGCCACGCTGGGGATCAAGCCTAGGTCTCTGTGCATGCTAGGGACATACTTTACTAAATTAGCTACATCCCAGGCCTGACTAGCATCTTCAATCACTAAAAGATGGCAAGCTCCACAGGGAGACACACTGATGGAAAAGTCCTCATTGCCTCATTTTCCCACAGAGAGGCAGGTTTGAAGCCAGCAGAAACAGCTTGCATGCAGAGAGGTTAGCTGGAATTCGTCGGACTCACCCTGCACACCAGTTCTGCTCTCCTCAAACACTATCTTTATGTGAACAACCTTTCTTTCTTGGTTACAGCATGTTTGTCCTGCCCAGTTGATCAGAGAGGCTAAGCTGGTGCTCTTTAGGGCAGCATAGCACATTTTTTCCTCCTCCTGTTCCTTATCCAATGTGTAGTACAAGTCTCAAGTTTACAGAGGTAATTCAATGAGCAAGAATGCGGAAATGCCTGCGTTCAAGCTCCAAAAACACGTTCCATCTCCGAAACCAACACCCCCCACAACAAGTGAGAGAAAATAATGTACGAAGCCTGCAACACCAGAGTGCTAACGTGAGAGTAGGTCCAAGTGCACTCTGCACAGGGCCTTCGAGTTGTGCAGTTGAAGGCATCACGTGAGTGGAGTCAACTGTCAGCAAGCATCGTCAGCTACCAGTCACGGCAGCTTTGTCTCCATACTCTTACCCAATCATGGACCAGCCCTCCGTCACAGCCCCCACCCTGTTCACCATTCCTTCTCCATTGACCACCCTCGTGAGGATCACCTCTGTGTCCCCCATTTAGTTGTATGGGCTCTCAACACTTCTCTCTTATTTGCTACGTCTTAGAAATAAAATATTTAAAAAGTGATCACTGACCTATGCATTACTATCATCCTTGGTAAGTACAAAGCGGGTACCAGCTTGTGGCATTTGGCATTCTATGTGGTTGTGGCTGCAGGAGGCGTAACCCCTTTTGGTACCTGACTGGGCCAGTCTAAACCTCCCACCCCTACTGCTGCCTTCCTGTGTACACAATGTCCACACATGTGATCTCCCCCAAGTTCTCACACTTTCTGCAAAACTAGCCATAATTAAACTGCATTTCATGGTTAAAAAAGGTTGGATGCTTTATACCTGGTCATGCTTACTTTCTCTGTTTTAATTCATAACCATTATTTTCAAGTAACCATTAATTTTCTCCTCTACTGGGTCATCAACCCAGCCTATCCTGGGCGTATGCATTGCATTTCTTTCCATCTTAAAAAAAAAAAAAAGTAAAAATGTATTTCCTTCATTTTCAAAACTTTAAAGCAAAATTCAGACTTCTTTCCCCTTTATTTCCATTTCCCACTACTCCATGTCACCCAGGCATTTGGCCCCACAATGCACTATAAATGACATTCTTGAATTCATGAATGGGATCTCATTTGTTAAGACAAAACTCCTGTCCTTATACTGGTCTTATTTCATTAGCCATATCTTGTCAGTTATCGAATGGCCTCTATTTTCAAAGAAGCACTCAACTTTCCATATCCCAAAATATCCCCTTGAGCAAATATGTTGTCATCATTTGGTTGGACAAGTCTGAAGCCTCCCTAACTGGTCTTTGGTTTATCTCTGAAACAACCCAATTAACACGGTTGTTTTTTTGTTGGTGGTGGTTTTCTTTTCTTTTCTTTCCTTTCCTTTCCTTTCCTTTCCTTTTCTTTCCTTTCCTTTCCTTTTCTTTTCTTTTCTCAATCCAGAAGTCAAAGTTATCATGTTTAAACCAAAATTAACATGCAACTTCATAAGCAATATATTCAAATGTCCTCTGTCTCACACAGGAACAGTGTCAAACCTTCTTCAGGTTTCTGAAGAACACACACCTACTGAACCACAACACTTCTTTGAGCAGAACCCCCAATGGGCTTCGACCCTCCAGATCACTTTTTTCCAGCCACTTTTATTTCTACAGCTCTACAGACAACTTTTCATGCCCCTGACTCAGAGCTTCTACATTTGCCTGTTGCCATTTTGCCTTCCAACTTTACAAAAATTTAAGTAGCAATGTGCTTCTTGATTCCTCATCACGACTTCACAACCATTAGACTCTTCTGAAAGCATGTTTAACTTCTCCCATGAGAGAAAATATAGATGAATGGATGGAGGGCAGACGGGACTCATGTAGGTGGATAGACAGACATAGATGGATAGATGAAAAGAAGGATGGACAGATTAAAACTGTGAGTGATAACGTATTTCATAACAGTAGGCCACATCATACATGTAGAACAGAGAGCATTTTGAATAATAAATATAAGTAATTAAACTATATCTGCTGATAAAGCTCATACAAAGTACTTTAATTTTTAAAATTTCTAATACACATCTGGCATCATATGAACAACTTGTCAAAAACCAAGGGAATGTTTTCTAGGACAGATGAAAATATTCAAGTAGGTATGAGGGAAACTAAAAAGGGGGAAAAAGCAAATTTCTCCTGAACACATGGAAATTATATGCTAATGAAATAAATAATTCAAAGTCTGATTTTTTTCCTTAAAGGAGATGATACATAATGACTTTTAAAACCAATACAAACAATTAAATTAAAAAAAAATGAGAAGATGATCTGAATCTGGTTTTTCAAAGGTGCTTGTTAAAATACTGATGGATGTCAGGAATTCTCCAACCATGCACTTAGCATGTCTGATCATGGTGAAGGGGCAGCAATGGCTCTCAGAGGGCTATTGAAGCTTGCAGTGGTATGTGCATGTGTATACACATTTGTATGTGCTTGGGTATACATGTCTATATATGTGTGTAAGCTTGTGATTGTGTGTCTGAGCATTTATGTCTATGCATGTGTACATATGTGTGCATGTGGGTAGGGGACATGTTTGTGAAATGTATGTACCCATGCAATTAAACAAATAGTTCACAAAATATTATCATATGGATTGTAAATCCACATTGCTGTTAGCATGTTGTAGAACACACATGCCACTGGTCCATTTAGGAACAGCCTCTCTCTTGTATGTTCCACTCAAAGCTTCTTCTCTAGTGTTTTGGTTAACATGTACAAAGTGTGTTGCCACGTTTATCGTAGTTTGATGCTAGAATATGGCTACTTCCCTCTCAAGGTGTTCTTTATGCTGAACATATTTTTAAAAAGAAGAAAAAAAAGTTGATCTTTTGTAAGAACCTTCAAGACAGTATACCTCACAGCATTCAAATACAAGCTTTTATCCAGTTAATCATCAAGCATTACCCACTTTCATCAATGTTCAGGAGCTTAATTCCTGGATTACACATCCCCCCAAAAGCTAAATATGAAAATCAGAATCACAGACCCAAACAATAGAACTCTTATACCGTGATAATTAGAAAAGAAACCTATTACCCAGGATGATAATTAGTGACTAACATATTAAATAACCTTTAGCATTTACCTTAAGCCCTGGATTTCTGGAAAACCAGCAAGGTTATGAATGCCGTATTAGTAATCTTTAATCTTTATTACTGCTGTGGACAGAATCTTAATGATTTTTAAACAGGCAGTGGTCACTAACATATCCCTATTAAAATAAAAAAAATCTCATAAAAAATTAAATGGATTAAGACTTCAAATGTACCATCATCAAAAGTATTATCTAATTATGGAGTTCAGTGCGCAGGCCAAGCGAAATGCCTGGTAATATCAGTTACTCGCCACATGGGAATGCCCAGGATTTATGCACAAATAGATTCTGCTTCTGTTGCAACATAGTAATTAAGAATTTGTCAGGGAAATTTGACCCTCTAGGGTAGAAATTACTTTGTAAAATAAGAATGGCAGTGCACTAGTCTCCTTACTGCCCATAATTTAACTTGATTATTTATACATCAAAGTGTGTGCAGTAACTGCAGTATAATCTTTAAGTGGAGGGATATTAAAGAAAGGAGCATCCAGAGGAATCATCTCCCAAATCTCCGTGAGAAAATAGAAGAAATTTTCATAAAGCATTTCATTTTGCATATAAATTGAGGCCTAGATTGTGCCTGTGAATTTACTGCTGTCAAATTTAATTTTTCTTTAATTCTTCAGGCCCAGATGTGAAAGGCTCAGTGTGCAGGCTGCAATTTTCAATGCTTACAGGTAGCTCCCGGATCGATAATGTGTCTTTATGAGAAATTACCGTTAATGTTATCGAGTATGCACTTTGTTTTATAGGATAATAAGGTAATATGAAATGCCAATTCATTCATTAGGAGAGAGCTAAGGGCTACAATGAAGCGGGTGAAGGGTCTGGAAAAAGACGTAGCAGTGGCCAGGAAGAAGGGATGGGTTTTTTAATGTCCTAATACTTAAAGGTTTGAATGGGATTTTGCATATTCTTCTTAAGCACAGTTTTCATCTATGAAATAAAGACATTTGATTTAGTTACAGAATGAGTTTTGGGATGAAAATACTCTCCAAAAGTAAATAATAAAATAAACAATGAAGTGGTGGGAGCACTTTAAAAAATTTGTTTTTTCTGATTCACAGCACCTAAGTTAACTAAAATTAAACATTTGACATGAACTAAAATTCAATAGAATGTAATAAAAAGCTACCCTTTCACCTGGTAATAACATGAAAATATACTTTATACCTTACATTGAAGTATGCGGCTTTAGGGGCTGATTTTTAAAATGAATAAATCTGTTAGAAGTTCAGAAGTACGGATTTGGAAAACCAATGATTCAGTTTCAAAGCCAGGTCAAAGAACGACCTGATCACTTACATTAATGGAATATAATATAATATAATCTCAGGAATGATATTAAGACCTTCACGCATATATTTTATTACAAGAAAAATAAATATCTATGTTTTCATGACTATAACTTGCTGAGCTTCGGCTCAGCTTTCGACTTCCCCACACAGGGCTTCTCATCCTCTTATAAAGTTGGGCAGACTCATCCAGTTCATGCCAGTGATTTTGTAGTAAACCCGTGTATATTCTTGAAGAGAGGTATGCCACTTGTTCAGATAAGCTCCATTTTTCCAAAATTAAAACATATCTCTTGCTGAATAATTTGTATTAAAATGACCTAGTTTTGACAACTTACCCGCTTCGCTTACTTAATTCCTGGCAAGCCTGAAACCTTATCGTATCACACAAACAAATGTCATTAGGTTGTACACTACCAAACTGAAAAACAACACTAATATATTTGAAGAATTTCTAAATCAGACTCAGAAAAAGCAGGTTCAATCACTTGTAGTTACAAAGTATAAAGAAAATAATTCCAGAACCACTCTGAGCCTCTGAAGATGAGAGGGCTACAGATCTATGTACGTGCACAACCTGCATCCCGAAAGTACTTTTTAAAAGACAAATTGTAAGAGAGAATGACATGTAATGAAAACACAGAGGCGTTGGCATCATTAAGATCAGTCAGGGGTCATTTAAACACAGATAAAATAAATATTTACTCTCTGTAATGGGCTTCCCTAACTTAAAACCGGAAGTCAAGCCCGTGACCACGGGATGCTTTGAAACTGAGTGAAATTAAGTCCGCACTTGAACACTGATGCTTTGGGCCTTAACTTGTGCTGTCTCTCCGGGTTCCCATGCTAAGCATTTCACCTGTTACACAGTTCTTAGATCCCACCTCTTCTCTCTAAAACCTTGCTGCCCACTGCTCAGCTTGGGATTCAGGAGCCAGCACCGGAAATATTTTATCAACACCTCAGTTCTGTGAAGTTATCTTTGTAGGTATCCACCAAAAGCTTTGTGGACTTAATTTTTATTTTCTCATGACACTGTGGAAAAAGCAAGTCCGTTACAAATGTGTCTCCCCTCAAACCTTCAGGTAGTCACAAACTTATAGTATTGAGTTACTGCTAATTCCTTCGACCTGACAATCTTTTGCCTCCTGTATCAATATCTTTCCTTTTCCTTCACCAACCTCTCCACCTTCGTGCTTAAAACCCCTTATTCTCACAATCACTCACCCTAATTACCAAACATTCTAACTTATTAGAAACTTGAACACATGAAGCATGAGGCATTTGCTCTACTCTCACCTTCAGATGCCTAGGCATTGTTTTTTTCTTTTAATTTTCTGAACATTCTCCCAGTGTTCCTTCAGCTGCCAGATCCTACTCTTTCTGGTCTTTCTTCTTCCTTCCTTTGGCTTTCCCTTGTTACATTTTACACACACACACATTCTCTAAATAACCTCATGAAACACAATTAGAAATCATCCTATGTGAAATTTATTGGATGCAAGACCTCCCTTTCCCAGTTGGGTCAGATCTCTCTGGGCTGGCCTCAGCTGTGTGTTGTTTGAAAGGAAATAGTGTCTCGGCTTTCCCATTCATTCCTCAGTAGCCTGTACCTTACAACTTACACACTGTTTCTTTAAATTTACTGAAGCCATTTTGTCAGAGTAACCAATAGCTTCCTGATTCGTAGCCCACTGGGCCCCTTTCATCTTCAGTTCCTAGAACAGTGGGGAGATGAACATTCTTTCCTTCGACTGATAGGTAGCAATCCTTTTGATTGCTATTTTTTCTGTTTGTTTTACGTGCGTTCTAGCCTCCTGTACGCAGGCTTTCCTATCTGGATCCATCTTTAAATGTCTCTCAGCACCGAGCTCCGGCTGCTTCCACATCGATCTCCTTCCCTGGAGGATTTTATTTTTCTAGATTTACCTATAAACCAATGTTTATTACTTTGATCTGTCCCTTTCTGAAGCACCTACGTTTACTGCAGCTCAGATTTGTGTATGTAGTGCTCTGTTAAGAATTTCCAAAGCTATCTCATACCTATTGAGAGCTAATTTCTCCATATTCATCATTCTGTGTCTGTCATACTTGTCAACATCCATTTAAATTCTCTCTTTGTCTTACAGTAGCTTCCAGCTCACCAGCTGCTAAATGCACCTAACACCTCCCCTTGTCTCCCCCTTCTTCTCTGCGACCAGACCGTCTTCATTGCTACCTACTAAGAATGGCCGCCTAACCATTTTCTTCACCTGGGGTATTTCTCCAATGCATCCTTCATAAAATTACCAAGGACATTTCATCTAAACTTGGATCTCAACATGCCACTTGCCTGCTTCAGAACTCATCAACGGAACCCCTGCGACTCTAAAATCCCCACACTTTGCTATTATATACTGTCTGGCCCTTGGTGACCTACCTAACTCTCCCATTTTATCTACAGCCATGTCCTGCCTCTTACTGTATGTGCTTGAAATCAAATGACTTGCTGTTTTTCCCATGCACCATGCTGATTCACAGCTCTCTGCCTTAGCTCACGCTGCTTAACTGCCCCAGTGTACTTCACCACATTCTTTGCCTGGCTAACTCTTACTCATCTTTAAAACTTTACTTCCCACCATGCGGTCTTCTCAGGAAATGTTCCTGTGCCCCCTCGCAGCCTGAGTGTAAATGCTCTCTGCTCTCCAGCAGCTACTGGATTCCCAGGCCTTATGTATCACGCTGAAAACTGTGTCTTTTTCCTCCTGCTAGAAGGAGCACAGTCTTAAGTAATAGTTGAGTCTTTTTCTTTGAGATGGATTCACCTCAGATCACTGAGTTGCCAACGTGCTTTATTTTTCTAATCATTGTCATAAACTAAATCAACACGTCCCTTCTCCTGGAATGCTGGGCTTTCCTTTACTAATGCCCTGTTCCCGTCTGCAACATTTCAACGGACTTTGCCATTAGAAAAATAAACTTCTAGTTACTAAGACATGAACATAACTTTTTAAAAATTTGATTTTTGATAGAATGTTTCATGTCTTCCCATTCTGCTGCTATGGCTCTTGGTAACAGTGATGCTGTTGCCTATTGTTTTGGGGACAAGAAGTACACAGGACACATTTGATGATAATGAAGCAAGGTGTGAGTTGGCTGTAATGTTCCCGTTTAATTGCTCCTCAAGGAATGGATATGTTTAATCAGTGTCTGACTTGTGTGTGTGCATGTACGTGTTGCTATTGATAGTTTGTTTTTTTTTAAATTATGTAACCTCTGTTTTTTTGGGGGGGAAGCTTAGAAGGATATAACAGACTCTATCTATATGGAGTATCATCTGTTTTTAATAGCTTCAGAGTAGACACAGCACTAGATACCTTTCTGTAATCTAGTGCTATCTTCCTCCACTCGAGGGCCCACTTACAGGGAGAAGTGGTTGCCAAGGTAGTCTCAAACACTATAGTCCAGATTGGATTTGAACTCACAACCTTCCAGCTGCAGCCTCTGAAGTGCTGCCATTATAATCCATAAACTACCTGCTATTCTTTTTCTAGCCCTAGTGTAAGAGTCTGAAAATCACTGAAGGAAGACCCCAGACTCAGATAGTATGCAAAGACAAAGAGCATCTGTTCTGCAGAAACATCCAGTAGGTGGAGGTCAACCATTCTTTGAAATGGCTACCCCAGGCAAAGGTGTTCAGGCCTTCTTAAAGGAAATTAGGGGAGTTTTCTAGAAGGATTAGGTAATCTAAAATTTTATTGGTGAGTGGTGGGGTCGGGGTCACAGGTGGTCAGTGTTCTGCATTCCCATGTCATGAACATTTAACCATAAGACAGAGGATGAGATAGGGCTGTCTAGCACAGATGGTCTGTCCTGTGGTAAGATATTTTCCCGTTCTTGTGGTTATCCCCAGGCTGTTCATTGGGAGGTAGCTTTAATGACTTTGTATCTGGATTTTATGGTCAGTTTCTGGAGCTGGTGCCTTACCCCCTTCTTTTCGAAATCGGGCCTGGTTCTTAAATGGAGACCAATGGGTTTTATGTTATCCTTTCAGTTGAAGTATTAGGAAATCATTGTCTGTCTACTCAGAGACCTTCGCATGTAAGACAGTGAACACTGTCAACTGACTTCTACTGAGGCTTCTTTCATTCCTGCATTTGTTTGTTTGTTTTTGAGGTAGAATATTTTTTTAACACTGCTCTGTCCTAAAACTGTGCATTCTCTTCTCACAGTCTCACTGGGCATTTTAATTATACTGACATGATCCTCTTAGCTTAAGAAACTTCACATCTAAGTAGCTAAAAACATTATCTTTGAATTTATCTTGAAAATATTCCTAGGAAGGCAAAGTTGAATTTAATGAGAAAGAGGCAAAATATTGTGTCTGTTGGGTCCGAGGCTTTGACTCTGTTTGTGGCTACTGATAGTATCCTGCATCCAGGAGTCCAGGCTATACTAGTGTAGGCCAGTTGGATGTACAGATTTTCTTATTGCTGCTTATGGAAGATTTTAATTTAAATTATCTTCAACCCCAATTGAGCTGAATTGCATTCCAATGCAAAAGAGCTCATTTTAAAATTTTAATTAATGTTTTTGTCACCAAAATAAAAAACCAAATAAAAAACAAACAACAGAAAGCAAAACAAACAAACAAATAAACAAACAAACAACAAAACCACAGGTTCTTCCTGGAAAAAAAAAAAGACAACAGTCTATTTTGTGTAACAAATGGCAGCTTCAAAGAAGAATGTCTCCCACTAAAGCCAAGTTGGCTGTGGGGTAAATGGTAGCCTGCTAAGGCTGACTGAGTAAAAAGACTTGAGATTATTCTGACTATCAATGAGAGGCTCTGGCTGATCAGTTGACAGCCAATGGAGCAGAGCTTATCATGCAACCCATCAATTAAAAATATACATATATGAATTAAATATCCAAGAGACAAGTCACTCTCCCAGGTTTCTTAGTTTTTGTTGTTGTTTTGTTTTTGTCTACTTTTATTGCTGTGATAAGATAGCATGTCTTAGGAAACATGAAGAAGAAAGACTTTATTAGGTGTATTTGTTTTCACAGGGTTAGAGTCCTAGACTGTCATGTCAAGAACAGGGCAGCAGACAGGCAGACATGCCATTGGAGCAGTAGGTGAAAGCTTACATCCTGATCCAAAGGATGAGATCAGGGAGCTAACTAGTAGTGGTGAAGGATACTGAAAACTCAAAGCATACCCCGATGACACACCTCCCCCAACAAGGCCACTCACTCTTCCCAGTCCTTCCCAAACAGCTCCAGCATCTCAGGACTAAGATTCAAAGAGATGAGCCTAGAGAGGCCATTCTTGTCCAGGCCACCATACCAAGTTCTCACTGTGTTCTTAGACCCCTGGTGACATTGACCCATGCCTCTGGCAGTATTAAGATCTACTCTACCCTGTAAGAGAAGACAGGCAGTAAGGATTGAGCAATGAATGATCTTAGACTATCCTGTAAAAAACAAATCTAAACTCAGTCTTTTACTTAAACCATCTTATTATTTCTGTCTGAGCAAAGAGCTTATTGAATAGAATACAAACTCGTATTTGAAAGGACAGGTGCACTAGAATTTCTGTAGGATGCAGGTAAGTTACAATATGGGTTCTCAGGATGAAAAGCACTCACTTTAGCCTGCATCATCCTACATTGTGAGATGTTTAGCAGAGTCCTTGCCTGTACTCACTAGACGCCACTAACACATCCCACATTTTGGGTCAACTAAAATTGTATCCAAATACTGTCATTTGTCCCTTGCCAGGACAAATTTCCAAGGGGACAAATTACAGTTGGCAGAGAAGAGCTGACCTGGAGTAAAATGAAGACGTACTCACTGATTTTTCACACTGTTGTGGCAAATGCCTAACAAGATGCAATGTAAAAGGAGATTTATTTGGACCTGCAATTTAGGAAGGAATGTGTGTGGGCCAGGAAGGGAAAGAAACAGGAAGTGAGGCAGCTGATTGCATTGTAATAGAGATCAGGAAATAGCCCACAGGAGGCAGGAGAAGGCTAGTGATGTCCTTCCTCCAGAGAGAATCAACCTCCAAAATGTTCCACAGCCATTGAAAACAGTTCCCCATGATTGTTATAAAAAGATAAAGAGAGGAGAGATCTATGTTCTATGGAGGTGTGGTGAGGTTGAGGGAAGGGAATGCCTCAACAGGCCCATGCCCTTCTCCCCGAGGGCCTAGCCACGTGAAGGTATAGTATAGAATAAAGTTTATTCAGTGAATGAGGAGGGGAGTTAAGAGGGTAGTGGAGGCAGAGACAGAGAGCGCGAGAGCGAGAGAGAGAGAGAGACAGAGCCACAGAGAAGACGAAGAAGAAGAAGAAGAAGAAGAAGAAGAAGAAGAAGAAGAAGAAGAAGAAGAAGAAAAGAGTAGTAGAGACCAGCCATGAGCTCCTGGAGAAAGAAGGGGGTCGGGAATGGGGAGAGAAGGGAAAGGGAAGGGAAACAGGAAAAGAACAAGGGAGGAACAAGAGAGCAAGGAAGTGGCAAGCAGCCCCTTTTATAGTGAGTCAACCCTGCCTGGCTATTACCAGGTAACAGTGAGGCGAAGCCTAGACAGAATGCTAACACCCACAACTAGGGACCAAGTGCTCCAACACCCACTTATGGGAAATGTCATACGCTAAGACCACAATAGCTGGTATTAAAATGTTGTGACCCTCATATTATTTTCTGTTAAGTAATGCTATTGCATGAAATCCACAATCGTAGAAGAACCTCATGCCTCTGGGATTTGGGGGGGGGGGGGGGTGGAGGGCTACTGCCTCTGGGTCACTGCACCCTCCAATTTAGCAAAGGATATTAAGGACCTAGACACTATCAGGACACTTTTAATTTGTGAAACTAATATTCTAACCACTGCTGCTTGTTTGTCTCAGGAGCCAGAAGGAGTTTATACATTCCTTGCAGGGGAGTCACTGTGTCCCCACTGGAGCGGAACAGTAAAGGATAAGTTTAAGAACTGTTCTATTAAAGCTGAAGAGAAACCTACTCAAACTGCCTTAAATCTTAGAGAAATGTGTAATCTCAGAAAGCCGGACTTCCAGACCAGGGTAAGCTCCATTATTGGAACATCGTTTCAACAAACGTCAGCCCTTTGCTCTTTTCGTTTTTTACAGTCTAATATCATGGGATGTCACGGGGAGTGAGTGGCTCCATTCGTTTCAAGTGTTATAACAGGGCATACCAGATCAAAAGCGAGAATATAGACCTGCTCTGTGGCTCTCGAGTAGAAGCAAGAAAACAGTTACATGATAGCTGGTGCTGAACGGGAATTAGAAAGCCAAGGTTACACAAATTTGCTCTGAGTCTTGGAGGAGACAAATTACTAACTGTGGGATTCAGTCTCCATGTCTGTTAAGTAAAGATTGGATCAAATTGTCTTCAAAACAACTGCACCACCTGTCTCAATTGCCACAAAGCTTTTGAACACATGCGGATGCTTGCTTTCCTAAGCTTAAATGTATAATTGAGGTTTAAAATTAAATAAACAGGTGGCAGGCTCTCTTTCCCATTGTTGGGTAGTATTTGTTTCTCTTCAGGTGGCTTCATTGTTAACTTTCCCTTTGTAAAGTAAATGGCTCTCAGCTCCAGAAGGTTGACAGTGGAGGAAGGGAATCTCCTCTGAGTTTCTCCAAGGTCCCAGAGGCTCTACCCATCTCCAGCTCATCCAATCAATAGCCAGTTAGAGCTGGGGAGAAACAGTGAGTAAAAATTACAGAATCGATCTGCCCTGCCCCACGTGGACCATCATTCACTCTGTGCACTTCCGAGGTTGTGAAGGGACCACTCAGGTTAATGGGAACACTGTGGCAGACCTGATCTTGTGTTTTCTCATTTCTCCTCTCTTGCCCTGAAGTAGATGCTCAGGACTCAGAGAGTCAGACAGGCCAGGCAAAACCTGATGGAAATTCCTATCAAGAATCTCTTCAAACTCTACCAACACTAATAATGGCATCTGCTCCGTCCACTACAGAAACAGAAACTTAAATGGAGAACCTAGAGGAAATTCCATTCTACTAATTCAGATAGTGTAATTAAAATATAAAAGGGCTTGTATATAAAACTCTGAAGGGGCTTGGGAAATGGAAAAATCTACCCTTATTGAACAGCTCTAAAAGATAATCTACATAAAGTTACTGGTAATTTTGGTAGTACCCATAGAAAGTCTATTGTTTTCAAACACATAATAACTTAACGATACTTTTCACTTTCATTTTGTAAAACTAACGAAGATCATCCCATTGTGCTGAAAGTTGATAAGTGAACACAAAGGTTCATGATGTTGAACAAATGGTTTAACAGTTGTCGTTATTCTCCTGCTCACAGAACTTTTAGGTACTGATTTGTGTGCGAATGGAATGTGCACACGTGTATACGCTCCTGTGCTCAGGCACATGGGGAGCTCCTATGTGGATTTTGGGATTTCTTCTCCAATAATGTTTCTGCCTGCTAATCTATTTGCTTATCTGGAGAAAGGGTCTCTTACTGAATGTGAGGTTCACATTTTGGCTACTGTAGCTTGGCAGAGACACCCTCCACCCCAGGACCCCTCTCTGTATCCTCACAGTACTGCACTGTAGGGCTGCAGATGTTATATTGAGCACTTAATGGGTGCCAAGGATTCAAACTCCAGTTCTCCTGTTTGTGCAGCCATCGTTTTACATCATGAGACATCTCCTCGGCCTGTATCTCTTTCTCCTAGAAGAGCTTAATATAGAGATTTTTTTATAATCTTTTCTGGCCAGAAATTTTTTAATGTATAATTATTTGATTTGAAGTTCAAAGGAATGGTTAAGGTGCCATTTGTCTGAAGAATTAGATAATATGTTCCTTTCTGTTTGCTGGACTTTGACAGCTGCTGACTCTCAGATAAGAAATTTGCATCAGGGATGGAGAGATGGCTCAGCGGTTAAGTCACTGGTTGCTCTTCCAAAGGTCCTGAGTTCAATTCCCAGCAACCACATGGGGGCTCACAACCATCTGTAATGGGATCTGATGCCCTCTTCTGGTGTGTCAAGGACAGTGTGATCATATACATAAAATAAATAAATAAATCTTTTAAAAAATTTGCGTCAAAAGTGTTCACTTTGTCTTCAGTTGTTCTGGAGGCATCAGATCTAGAAGGCAGTTTTATCCAGTATTACGGAGGAAGTTGTCCTGACAGTATTTTCTTCTGTCTTTCAACACATGGCATCCTGGAGCTGGAGAGATAGCCTAATAGTTCAGAGCACTGGCTGATCTCACCGAGCACTTAGGATGGATTCCCAGCCTCCATGGAATCTACCAACCACCCATAACTTTAGTTCCAGGGGATCTGATGGCCTCTTATGGTCTCCAGGAGCAGCAGACATGCTTGGGGTACATAGAAGTACATCCAGCAAAACAAATATAAACATAATCAAATATTAAAAAATAAATAAAATGAGATGTCCTCCTTTGGGAGGATAAAACCTTTTATTTCTGCGGTGCTAAGAGAGACTATAAACCATAAACTAACCTGGTAAGAAAACATACTGCAAGTTATCTTTAACTCTGGGTATATTGCACATGAGCTTGCGTCTGGCAGGACAGACCATTTAGAGATGTAACAAAACCAACGTGCAACTGCAAGTCTAAGCCTTTGACTTGCAGCTGTAAACCTTTCACTTGAAGCGCCTTTCTCCCAAACTCCATGGGAGAAAGTGTGACACCACAGCCAGAAAAGAAGAGTGGAGGAGAAGATGGACAGAAAACACAAGGTATAAGGGAGCAACAAGGGAGCAACATTAATTATCACCTCCAAAAGATGAAGCCTGGGAACACAAAACGTTTTTGCATTAAACGAAGTACAAAAGTCTGAAAGTTGGAAAGTAACAATTGCACGAATGTTAGAACATGAGAGCATTAGTATAAGCCAGGGTAAGCAGAAAATCAAGTCTAGTAGGAAATTGATTTCTGGGAGATTGGAAGTATTGGACCCACAGAAACTTTAATGATGGCATAAAGCACTAGAGATTGGGTACAAAAGTCAACCATATATCCATCCTCATACTAGAAGCAGCAATAGATGGCTCCTTATGATATATGGTCAAGAGCTTCTCTGGGGTCTCCTCTATTTTCAGTGTCTAGGGATGCCATATGTTCCTTCCTCTTTATCACAGCAATGCGGGCTTTTAGGGAAAAGTACATCATGATGCTTGGAGAGTCTTTTCAAAGAGACAAAAGTAACTCCCACTGATATTCATGGGTCAAAGCCAGACTCTTGGCACCTGGCATATGAGAGGAGGAGAGGGTTTGTTTTTTGTTGTTGCTGCTGTTTTGTTGTTTTGTGTGGCTTTTTGGCATATTTTTTTACTCCAGGTCCTGGAAGAGATATCCCTCAAGTCTTCAAAACGCAATCATGTTTTTCTACCAAGAAAATTTCTGAGGACTATGTTAAAGCCTACCGTGTTTTTGTTGTGAAAATTTTAATTGGTAATACTTTGGGAAGTCTGTCGCCTAATTAATTCATCTCCTATGAGAAGAGAAGCTAAGTAGACTCATTCTACTAAACAGTGACAGAAGACATTACAGGAGAATTCACCTGCGGCAGACTGGCCACCATTTTAGAGTGAGATAAACTTCGGTGTTCTCAGTGCAGGGGTCCGACACCCCTTTCCTCATCAACATCTTACTTAGTGAGTGGCATAATGATCTGCATTATGATATTTTCACACATATTTATCATTGTACCATTATCCCTTGTCTCCAGCCTTGCTTTCCCCTCCTTTTCTGACTCCTCTTGTGAATCTTTTCCCTCCCCAGCATGCTCCTCTCTAGTCTCTTAACCCATAAATCCTGCGTAGGAGACAAAACATTTGACATTTCCTCTTTCTCTTTGGCTCCTCACTCTTGTGCTCCTCCTCCCTCCAGGCCTTGTCTCCTCTCTCTGTAAGCAGGGCTTCACTATGCGTTCCCTTATGTGTATACACAGGTGCATGCATATGTAAATCTGGATTCAGAATGAGAGAAAACATGGTATTTGCCTTTCAGAGTCTGGCTTACTTTGTTTAACAAATTCTTGAAAATGACATTATTTCATTATTTATGGGTGAATAAAATTCCACTGTGTGCACCAATACTACATTTTCTCTACCCATCACTGTTCTCTATACATTCACTGTTGGGAATCTAGACAGTTCCACACCTCTGCCACTGTGAGGAATGCTGCAGTATACACAGATGTTTAAGAGTCTCCGTGGTGTATTGACTTAAAGTCCTCCAGGTGTGTACCCTGGAGTAATGTACTCGGATGGTAACATATGTTTTAAGAGAGAACATAGCACGAAAATGATTTTTGTAACATCAAGGATTATTTGCTACCTGAATGTTGTTAATATTCCTCTAAAAATTTTGGGCAAAGTTAAATAAAATTTGCAATAGTTAGCATCTTACCTGTTGAAACGGTTGAAAATCTATATGAGTATTGGTTGTTAATTTCCCGTAGATTTAAATACATTATATACTTATATAATGTGAACTTTAGTATGAAAACAAAGCTGCTTAAAAACTCTGAGAGGCCAGGTAAGTTTTGTATTTCCATACTTGTGGACTTGGAATACTTCGTCGTCATCATCTTCATCATCATCATCATCACCATGCAAACATATAAATAAATATTTAAATATGAATGTATTGTTTTGTGTTTATTGTTTGATTCTTTCACACATGCATGCATATAATGAACCTTAGTCATATTTACTGTGTCCCCCATTTAACTCACAAATTTCCATCCCGAAAGTCCATGAGGCATGTGTGAGCTCTGGTGATGAATGAGACTGGATGACAAAAACCCAAGAAAGAGTGATCACACAGATGAAGCCTTCTGGACATGACACATCTCTTTCCTTCTTTCAAGCTGTGTGTGTGTGTGTGTGTGTGTGTGTGTGTGTGTGTGTGTGTGTGTGTGTGCACATGCACAGACATGTGCATGTGTGTGCAACAGAAAGGTTAGAGGAGGAGGGAGGAAAGTTTATATGGTGGGCAGATTTTAATTAGTGTTGCTTGCATGAGCCTAGATGGGAAATATTTGCTGGGAAGTTGGTAATTCAAATTATCTGTGTTTATACCAGATACTTCCTACCCAATTTATCGTGGATTTTTCTGTAGGTGAAGAGTACTAGTGTATCTTTAGCAAAGCAATGCATACACAGGTACACATATCTGAGTATTGTCTGAAGGACTGCAAGGCACTGGACACACCTGGTTGGCGAGCCACAGTTCTAGTACTTCACCATTGTTCTTAACTTACTTACCTCCCTCTAGTACAGATAACAGAACACGACGCTTGTGGATATTTCTCAAGATGAGAATATACATATATGTATTCGTTATTACCATAAAAGTCATACATTTTTCTAAGCTCTCATTATGTTGGACATCTTCATACTTTAATGCCATTTTATAAAACTTAATTGAAGTAAACATTGCTTCTAAAAACCGAGGCTCTTTCTGAAAGAAGATCGTAAATTTCTTTTGGGGTTTGTTTGTTTGTTTTTTTGTTTCTATTACAACTTCAACACAAATTAAATTCAAGAGCACAGTTTGTAGTAAAATGTTTGCTTAAGTGAATCAAATGAAGGCAAATAAGCTTACTGTGTCTGCCTTGTGACTGTGAGCCTGTGACAGAACCTCTCTGCCATAGTCTCTTAGAACTTATAGAACAATTTTTAAGTTTTAGATCTGTATGGTCCCACATATTAAGGGTCTGAGCACTGGGGTTTCAGTATTGAGAGAAAGCCAGACCTTTAACAAGTGAGCCTAGTTGGACATCCTTTGGCCATTTTGTTGCATGTATTCTGGATCATGTGACTTCATACTCTCTCTGGCTTCAGTCTTTGCCATGGAATCTTTCTTGGATGTGATTTTGTCAATTGTCATGAGGCATAAGAGGTTCGCATTAGAGTAAGGACCATGTTTCTTGACATTCAGTCTCCAGAAATATGAGCTAAATAAGTCAGGAACAGTTTTTTGTAGTTAGCCTGCCTTTCTTTATAGTTAGGCATTTTGTTATAGCTATGAAAATCTGACTAGTATAATATGCCATCTACAATAGTTTCTTCATACTTTAGTTTCAAAATTATGAATTTGTTTATCATTCATTACACAAAGATAATGTAGCTTTATTTTCTTCATTTGGTGATATAGCAGTATATTTCATCACCTCTTGAGAAATATCCATAAGTGTCTTATAGTTTATCTATAACCTAGAGTGAGGTAAATTAAAAACGATGGTGAATTACTGTGGCTCGTCAACCAGGTGTCCAGTGCCTTGTAGTCCTTCAAACAATACATTAATATAGCTACCATTCCAAATAATGTGCCCCTCCCCCCAAATCTGGAAAAAATAATGACCGTCTTAAGAAGAATAATGTTGTTCAAGTATCTTTAGTCCAACTTCCACACTAATGTCTTCAAGCCATCTCCATGCTAGCCACTCACCTCTACCCTATGACTTTTAGCTTTTCCTTTCAACAATTGACAGGAACCTGGACTGTTACCACTGGATTCCCTTCTATCACCTTGGATACTTTGATGTAGATCTTTCATGGACTCTAATTCACCTAGCTGTCATCTGCGTGTCAAGAGACCCATAGTTTGACCTGTGGCCTGTTCTCTTCTCTGTTTGTGCTTGCTCTCAAAGACCATGCTACTGTGGTTTTGGTGACTTTCAAAACTGTGTCCTTAGATGTGGTCACACCTCAGATGAGCAGACCATGCCATCAAGGTATGCAATGACAATGTTCTTCTGATAACTGAAATGCATTATGCATTTCCTTGCCTTTTACTCCTTGGCTTACACTTAAACTACTTGTTTTTTTTCTGTTTCATAGTGACACTATTGAGCTTATTCTGGGTTCCTATCTTTTCTCCATTTCCCTTTCCTAAGTTTCCAACCTATTTTCATGCTGTTTTTTTATTCTCCAAAATACCTCCTACATATGATCACATCTTCCTTTCCAAAGCTAGCGTGTTTTCCAGTTAACTGTTTTTTTTTTCATTTAAAACACTATGCTTTCAACCCTGATATCTACCCTTTAGCTACCACAGTTATTCAATATGGTGGTTGGTAGTGTTGTTAGACGAAATAACACTTCTCATTGCTTTGCTTAAAGTATCTGTTGTGTTACACTCTGTATGAGAAACAAACCTTTGTATGTCCTTGCACTCCAACATCCTATCGAGGACAAGAGTGCTGGGGTCACATCTAGTGTCACCTGTCAGAAGGCTGAAAGGACTGAAAGATCAAAGAGTCTCCAGGTTACATAGGAAGTCTCTGTTAGAGAAACAACTAAATTAAGATTGACCAAACCATGTGTTTGTAATATTATCTCCCATTCTTCATGATAAAATTTCATTTCTGTCAGATTGCCATTTTCATCCTCTTCCTCTAGTATATGAGGCTCCTTGTGCCCCCGTATCTCTTTATCGAGTCCATTTGGAAAGATGTTTAGCTTAAAGTTCACATAGCTGGATCTTAGATTAAATTTCATCTCCACAGAGAGGATTTTATGATGCCATTTAAAGTAGACCACCCTCGTGCCACCATGTGTCACTTCTCCACCTACCTCCAAATAATGTACTCAAATATTTGTTTTGTTCACTAAGAATGCTAAGACATTTAAAATAAGTATAACAACACAACAAAATTGTATGTCTGAGTTGCATCAATGCCGTGTGTCCAAATGATCAGTATGTATGTAAACTTCTAACATCATCATGTTTATTGAAGCCCTTTGCTAAATGTACAACTTCCTAAGCAGGTATACTCTATGGTGAGTTCTATGGAGATTCTTTCAGGATTGAAGCTCATCTTAAATTTCCAAGCTTTGTTTGGGCCCCAAAGATATACTGATCACAGTAACACACAAAAGATTTGAGACGTTATATCCATGTGTTAAAATAAATAGTGTGTATATAATCATAAATTTAGTTCTTTTAATATTGTAAATATACATAAACTATTTTATTATGTACTTGAGTAGAGTCTCACAACAGATGAGTTCTATGACCCAGTCTTTGAGTTTTTAAAATATGCAGAATTTAAATATATTGAGTACCAATGGAAGGAATCACTAATTACTCATTATTGAGTATTTTCCACTGTTGTGGTAAAGGACCTTCTACTTGGAGGCACACTTCAATCTCCCCGACGTTTACCGATGTGAAGGATGGTTGCCTGTCAGGTCTTTTACTGTAAATCAGACTGCAGTATGACTTGCTTACCTTTTCCTATTTGCAGAGCAAATGATGACACTGAGCTATACCTTTGATCTCGGAGGCAGCGTGCATGCATCCCAGAAAGCAAATCTTACCCTATCGCAGACCACCTTCCCATTCCACTGGAAAAATGAAACATCTCAATTGATTAAGGGATTTCAATTGAGTTGTTTGGTTATTACTTGCCCTAATTATACCCAAACCGTAGGGCTTCATGTAGCATGTGGGTTGTTTCTTCAAGTCAAATTTCAAATATGTGTATTTTAGATCAATGCTTTTAAGTCAGAGATATCTTAGACTATGATGCTGTTTTAGGATCAAAATAACGTCAATTATAGGTTGTGGCTGCAAATAGAATCAAGAGAGCTGGGGCAAGTGGTGAACGGATGGAAGTTTAAAGTGACAGTCACAGCTGCAAGTTCTGGATGTTTATGAAAATGGATTAACTGCACACTTTAAATTCTTTGAAAAAAATCTTTACCAATAGAGTCAAGTTCAAGTTCTTTTTATTTTTAACTTTATGTTACCACATACAAGAATCTCAATAGTATTTAAAGTTCTTTTCCTAGTACACTTAAGAATAGAAAAAAAAACTGCAATTAAAATTTGTAGATGATACATTTATACCAAAGAACAAAATTTACTCACTATTCAGACAGTTCATTTTCCACAGTGAAAGCCCCATCCTTACCTGTAATTCAGAACGTATCTCCCCTATACCCCTGTATTTATTTACGCTGTGACTGTCTACAGCGATTTGAGTTAAACCAAGGAGCACTAATTCCTATATAATTCAATTAGACTGGTTTAAGTTGGTGGGATGACAGCAGAACACCACACAAAAGTGAGGCAGAAGATGAACAGGAACACAGAGATGCGTCCTGCTTCATCACTGGGGTGTCCACAGAACTGTTGTCACACCACTCAGGAGAGGTAGAACGAAGTCCTTAATGGGGGTCCTTGGTCCATGTTTTCCTGGAGTGAGAGCCAGTGGATTCTGAGTCATGATTCCTGTGTACATGCAAAATAGTAAATGCTAGGAATCAGGCACAGCCACAGACAGCTAGAAGTGACTTCATGACAACCAGGCATCTTTACAACCAGCTTTCTAATGACCCAGCAAGGATACATGAGATATATCATCTCTAGCAGCCCAAGAGGCTACAGCATTGCTCCTGTGTCTGTCCCTTTGCACATGTGCCATGGTCTTTGTTGCATGTCCCTTTATGCATGCATCATGGCTGATGAAAGCCTCTTTTCTCTCCTCCCTCTCCCAGAGGCTACCTCTGTTTTTTTCTCCTTCCAAATAAACCTCCCATGTTAGACCTGCTGCATGGTGTGATTTGTTTGGAACTCGCAGCTTACAGTATGTATGCACATACAGTATATATATATATATCTTACAGTATGTCTATATATACATACAGTATATATACAGCTTACAGTATGTACACACACATATACTGTTAGAAGTATTACAAGCAAAAACATGTCAGCAAAAGTCGAAGACTGTCTGAGGCATCTTTCTACTCAAATACGCAAGATCTACACGATAAACTGAGACCTTCAGTAGTATTAAGGAATTAAATACTTGAATGGACACCTAGTTTCTTTAAGCAATGAATTAAATAAAACACAGGCTCTCATTTGTTGAGCACCATTTAATTTTAATTTTGCTTCCACAGAATTAACACAATCGAGAAAACAATGATTTGGACTTGTTAACAGCTCTGTAGAAACAATGATAAGTTGTATTTATAAATAAAGGCAAATGATTTTCAAATTTCACCATAATCAAACAATAATGTTTCTACATATATGCAGTAGTATTTTGCTTCCACTTTCATGTAAGGAAACACCAGAACATTTCCTTGATATGGAGAACTTGAATTCTGTTCATTGTTGTTTGAAATATATGCACTTGCAGTTTTGTGTGTGTTCATGTTTGTGTGTGTGTGTGTGTGTGTGTGTGTGTGTATACACAATGTGGTACATGTTTTCTTATTTATGGAAGCAGGAGATTTCTTTACAGCAGGGAGGGAAAAGGATGGTGATGATTCTTCAAGCAATGTGAGAGAAGTGCATGCTGGCAAAGGGTCATCTCTCGTGTCATTTATTGCAGTGAAGAATATAATTTTTATCAATGTTCCTTGTCCCAGAGTGGCAATTCATTGTAAATCATACCGCTGATTAGAGTCTATAAAAAGATTTTGGAGTCTTCTAATGGGAGTAATTATTTTTCCTTGTTCTTCTGTGTAACAGAATTCAGACATACTGATTTCCAGTCAAACTAACTTAGAAATAATATATGTTCAGCTAAGTTATAGCACTTGATCATGTCCCTTGAAATATGTGCCCTTGATGACAGCATATCGGAAGGATTTGCCTGCTGTTATAAAATTCAATACCAAATTATAGGAAATGCATTTTGCTTTCATTGAAAATAAGTTATAATACTTGAAACAAATAATACATTTTAACTCCCACATAATGCCATCATGGGCCACAAGAAAAAATTAGTCGCAACATGTCAGATTGTCCAGAACTTACTAATTATAAAGTCCCTTTCTGTTTTCTTAATGTGTTTGTATATATGTGTATTTATGTATATACACAGGTGTGGGTACATGTGTGTGTGTGTGTGTGTGTGTGTGTGTGTGTATGCACTTGTGGTATATGCCAGTGAACAGCTTCTGGTATAATCCATCAAATACTCTTCACCTTTTGTTGAGTTAGGATTTCCCAATGGCTCAGCACTTTCTACATACTACATAGGCTAGGCTAACCAGCCAGAAAGCTGAGGAAACCCAATGGTCTGTTTTGCTAAACCTGAGGTTACTCTATTTTTTAAAATGTGTTTCTGAGGTTCAAACTCAGATCCTTACACTTGCCAAGTGAACACTTTGGTGAGTGTGTCATCTTACCAGCCAGCCATTCAGCAATTAAGCCTATGGAGGTACTAGTTTAGGTCTTAAAGTATTAAGCTTATTCAACAAATGTAGTCTCCCAAACAGCCATAATGGACACTAAACAACCCAAACACTCAGGACACTGAGTTGTGAAAAAACTCAGCATCAGTTTCAGGGACATATACAGTTGGCATGAAATATAGTTACTAAAACTAGGTAGATAGTTGTGAGCCAAGGACCAGGTTCTTACTTTAAGATCTGTATGTGTCAACTAGTTGAAAGATCTTCAGCCTTATGTATTATCCTCTGGATCACTGAAGGTGCAACCTGGGACTGGAAAAAAGCAATGAAGGTATAAGGGCCCCTAAGAATACATTTAGAGCACCAAATACCATTGAGTACCTGGTACCAAAGCTGAATGTTTTGTAACATGGGGTATTTAACCATGATGAAATTAAACCATCCCAGTTTTGGTTGGAGCTAAAGAAATGTACCTAATCCGAATTGGTCAGGAAGTAGGGGGAAAAACACATAAAGAAAAAAAAAGAGAGAGAATGAAAATTGTGTCTTCTGATCTGAGAGAGAGATAGATAGATAAATAGATAGATAGATTGATAGATAGATAGATAGATAGATAGATAGACAGACAGACAGACAGACAGACAGACAGATAGATAGATAATAGATGGACAGATGATCAATAGATAGAGGATAGATAAATGATAGATGATATATAGATTAATGATAGATGATAGATGGATAATTGATAGATGATAGATAAATGATAGATGATAGATGATAGATGGATGTAGATAGATAGATAGATGGATAGATGATAGATAGATGGATAGATGGTAGATAGATAAATGATAGATGATAGATATAGATAAAGCACTGTTTTGTACTCAACATAATATTATAAAATCCTCTCAGTCTTCAAAAGTAAAATTGAAAGGACAGATACTTATTTATTTATAGTATTTCAGTATTTACTGAAATTATTTTATTTGTTTTAAATTTAAGGAATTGATTTCAGATTGAAGAAAAAACAGTTTTCTCCCTTCTATTTTTTTTCTGGTCTGACTGAAATATCAAATGTCTTGATGTTATTTTCCCTTGTGGGAATTAGAGGGATCTTGCAAAGTTTTGTTGCCATGTTGAAATTTTAGATTTGAAAATTCAACACCACAGATGTAATCACAGCCAGATACTAATTAAGCATCCAGCCAAATTTGGTCCAAGAATGCATATGCATATTTCTTGACTTTGGTGGGTGCAATCTGTGTGTTTTCAAGGGCAGACTTTGGTCAAACATTTATTAAAGAATCCAGAAAGAAAATTTTTCTAAAGAAACATGACACTTTTATTCAATAATCCTCATTAAGTATAAATTGCTTTTTATTTTTGATTAATGTGTATCATGGGTAAAGCTGTAGCAATTTTCTTATATTTTCTGTATCATGAAAAGGCAAAAATTGTCATTATACTTTTCCTCCTTATTCATCTTCCTTTTTCTTTCTTCTTTCTCTTTCTGTGTCTCTACCTCTTTGTCTCTCTGTTTCTCTATGTCTATCTGTCTGTATTTAGTTCTGTATCTCTCTCTCTGTCTCTGTCTCTGTCTCTCTCTCTCTCTTTCATTCTCTCTCTTTCTGTCTCTCTTCCTCTCTCCTTTTCTCTTTCTCTCCTCTTTTCCTCCCCCGTTGTTTTAGGGCAAGAGAGACTAGGCATAGGAAGGGCACACAGTCCTCTCCATAAAAGTTTAGTTCTTAATTTTTTTTTACTCTTTCTAGGGCTCTCTCATGGTAGATTTAGAGTGAGGAAGGCACATGTGTGACAGAAAAATATGATAGTAGTTCATATTCAGAAAATTTTGCTGGGTTCCTGCCCAGTAGAATTGTTCCATACACCCAAGAAATAGTTTGGTTTTTTTCTTCATGGCTTTTGATTTCCTTTAATATCTAGAGGCATATGAGGCAATCCTCAGCTTTTTAAAATTTCTATGGAAATGAATTGAGAAGTTGTATTTCATTTTATTTATAGAAAATTTACAGCTCTGTGTAAGACTCTTGTCTCTGAATCTGGGCCAGGCAACACGTCTGAAAGAGTCACTTTGCACTATGGATGTGAACAGTTAGACTCAACTAGAAAGCCAAATCTCAAAATTTAGTTATGTATGTCTTCAACTTTCCTCGTGTCTCTAAGCCTAGCTTTCCTTATTTAGCAGAACAAACGATTAATGTCTTACTGTTAGACCCAAAATAACAACCAAAACCAAACAATCAATAAATGCCTAGAGTCATCTTCAACATACAAGGTTTTCAACTATTTTAAGATTTTTTTATTTATCATTTGTACCTTGACTGCTGTAGTGGTACTTTTCTTTGTCTCTTTCTCACAGTTCTCAGATAATAATTTTATAAGCTATAAACTACAGTAAATATAACATGTATAGGGTTTTATGAATATGAATGCATACATCAAAATTTAAAGCATCACTCTCATTACCTATCACTTTAATGGTACAACAATAATAACCCCAAGTAATGTTGAACTGTTCTACTAAATTACATATAAAAATTAATTTTTCCACATTAAAGATCTCTCACATGTCAAAATTTTTATAGCCTATGATCAGGGAATTCCTGGTTGATGCATTCCTACATGTTTTCTTATTTAGACATTAACTGTGTTTTGGGATTCACTGAGTCTCAGTCATGAGTTTTGTGAAGCTCCTATTAAAGTATCCCTCTCAGGGCTGAAGAGATGGCTCAAAGTTTAAGAGCGCTTGCAGAGGACCAAATTTTGCTTCATAACACACACATCAGTTAGCTCACATCTGCCTTTACTCCAAGTCCAAGGGTCTGATGTCTCAGGCCTTGGGGATGGAGGGGGTACTTGAAATTGTGTAAACAAACCCACATGCATATCAGGCCTACATATTACTCAAAAACAATGAAGGTGACAATTTAAGGGAAAGAAAAACATCATTTATAAACAGCACTCTTCTAAGAAAGGCTAAGGTTGCATAGTAAACAGAAGTGGGCTGTCCCAGCCAGGAGGAGGAAGATGGCAGCCATATTTGCTTTCTGAAAACTTGGTCCTGGGAAGTACACTTTTTCTTTTTCTGAACCCATGTTAGAAGTAAACTTTTTTTGGGGGGGAAGGGGGGAACTGTGTAGACTTGTATTTCAGACCCAGCTAACCTCAAATGAAGATAGCACTTTTACAAGATTTATACCCATAGAAAACAAGAGGATGAAGTCAACATTTAAAGTCAAGGCTGGAGAGATGGCTCAGTAGTTAAGAGCTCTTGCTGTCTGTCTTAGTTTTCTGGTGCTATGATAAACACCATGACCAAAAGAAACTTGGGAGAAAGCATTCATATAACTTACAGTTTATGGCTCACAGTGAAGGGAAATCAGGACAGGAAGTCCAACAAATGTACTGGGGTAGGGGTGGGATAGGAAATGAAGTCAAGGTCCTGATGGAACCCTGCTTAATAGATTGCTCTTTGTAGGTTGTGGGCCTTTCTTCTTATAACACCAGGAAAATCAGCCTATGGTGTCAAACACAATTGGCTGTGTCCTATAGCATCAGTCACTAACAACAACAACAACAACAACAACAAAGATAAAAGAAAAGAAAAAAAGAAGAAGAAAGTCACACATACTTACCTTCAGGACAGCTGATGGAAGCATCCTGTAAACTGAGGTTCCCTCTTCTTGTATGACTCCAGCTTGTGTTAAATTGGCAGGAACTGACCACAACACAGTTTTTAAATAGCTATGAGTAGGATCCCCAGCACCTACCCTCAGTAGCTCAACTGCCTGTTATTCTAGCTGCAGGGGATCCTATATCCTCTTTATGCCTCTGTGGGCACCTGCACATAAGAGCATAAACACATACAGTCTCATACACACATAAAAGAAAAATAATAAACACACATCATTAAAACTTAATAATTACTGTGTATTTTGTCATCATGTGACTCACCATAAAGTGACCATTTTGATCAATACTATGATAACTTACTACTATGTCCAAACATACTTATCACCAATTAGTCATGAGAATGCATTTGTAAACACACATTCCCAGAGGCCGTATACCAGGGAAACACAGAAAAATAAATTGAGTGATTACATATTCCATATTCTAGACAGCTCCGCTTACTCTAAACAGCAAGCACATTTTGAAATTAACCTTGTTTATACTTAATGTGACCATTCCTATGGGTTATTTTTCTCTAATTTATTTATTTATTTATAATTTAGAGAAACAAAACCATAGGCTGTTATAGCACACTAAGGGAATTGATAGTCTTTTGCCATAGTGGAATGGAAAGTGCGTTAATTACTAGCAAGAAGTAATTAAATTATCACTTGATGGGTTTTATCTGTAGTTTTTACACCATGTCTAGAATATCATTCATTTTTCTGTTAATGTTATAATACTGGTGATTTGAAGACAGGAAAAAGTAAGTGCTTGGCTTTATCTCTAAATGTCAACTGCTTAAGTGGTTTGACTTTTATTTTCTATTTACTTTGGTCAGTGTAAATTTCCATGGGTTTTGCTGGTTGGGGAAAAGGGGATTTAAGGATCTGTACTTCTTGGTTATTAATATTTGACTTTGTTAGTTCTATCTATTTACTATATGACTTGTGAAAAAAACCACACACACACACACACAACAAAATCAGATATCTATTCACAGTCCTTAGATGCCTGGGAAGTGTGATCACACATCCAGCTGACAGGTTTTATATCTTGCTTGTGTCTTCAGATATGCATTTGAATGACAACAGCCTTTGAGCTCTTATGTTTCATTACTTCCTAATATCATAAATGTGTTGATTTTTTTGTAACTTAGAGTATTTTAATGCTTGCTCAAACAATGTCAAAATCTACAAAAATAACATGGCCCCACACCTCTTGCAACTGTCTTGTAACACTGAGTGAGTGTTAATTTCTAACCTTCATCCTCTGAGCTAAAGCCAGAGCCTCAGTCTCTGCCCCTACCCCCCCCCAACAACACCCACTTAATCAAATTCTTGTAGCCAGCCCGCCAGAAAGCAACCCAAAGCAAAGTAAGCAGGGTATTAAGACATCTGTCATTCATATGTTAGCTCAGTTTCCTATCACGAGATCTCCTGCCAATTATCATTAAATAGCTTGCACTGGCAGTAGGTGTGTCCTCCAGTGGACCACAGATACGAAGAGTCCACGAGCATACCTAATAAGGCTTTTCCATTATGCACCAGCTCAGTTTGATCTGCTCAGTAGCCAGGCTGTATTTGCTTGGTGATGGGGCCTATGCAGATTATAGTGAATGAAGAGAAATTATTTTCCCCTCAGTTTTGTGTATTTTCATCAGCATAATCAATTCTCAGTGTCTCCCTATGTCCCAAGCAAGCAATCCAGGCTCTGTTCTGTTGAAAACCATCTGTGGCATACCCACCCAGACAATTGTTCTATATTTTTTCACTATAACACAGAACTCTTGAGACCTCTGAGCTACACACTACATCTTCCTAGGTGGTAATCCGAGAGAGGGATGTTAAAAGAGAAATGGCTGTGTTTTCTGTACTGCCATGCTCTTATTTTGGCATCTAAGAAAGATATGAACAGGAACTAAGCTGCACTTATCCCATGAAGGGAGGAGTTTAAGTTCTTGAGTGAGAAAAGTTGGAATCAATGACTGACACATTCAATTCCATTCAATTCTACTCTGTACTTAATAGCTGTACTACAATCACTGGGTATGGACTGTTCTCTCTTCTCTTATTGTCAAATATGTACCAGGATGATCACGGTCTCTGTTTTCCACCAGAACATCACTGTATCCTTTGATTTCACTGTTGACCTTTTAGAGTTGTTGCTTCCCGTATTCATGACTTTTCTGTGGTTAAGGTAAAATATTGTGACCAAAGGCTACTTGAAGAAGAGGGTGTTTATTTTGGCTTTTGTTCTAAAGGAATAGACTTCAAGAGGCCAGGAATGCATGGCATGGCTGCAGAATCAGGAGCCTGGGTAATTACAACTTTTGTTTTTAATCACAAAAACGCCAAGAGAACAACCTGACTTCTTACCCTGCCTCCCCTTTCTTCTCCCCTGCCTTTTCCTACCTTCCTTTCTTCACCTCCCTGTGGTTCCTCCCTTCCTCTGCTTTTTCTTCTCTGCTCCTTCTCTCATCTTCTTCCACGACTTCCCCTCTCTTCCCCTGTCTTCCCCCAACCCCCATATCCTCCTCTTGAGCATAGTCATTGTCTGTATGAAGAGTACTATGTTGGCTGTGTTGCTCTGTCTGGCACTAGGCTAGCCTTGAGACTGGTTTTGTTTGTTTGTTTTGTTCATTTTTGGGTTTTTTTTTTTTTTTTTGGTATGTGCTTAGGCATTTATTTACATTTTTTTCTTCATGCCACGTATTCTGATTACCGTTCACCCTTCCCCTATTTATCCTGCACTTTCTGACCCACTCAACTCCTTCCCTTTTTGTACACTCTTTAGAAAACAAGCAAGCAAAACAAAACAAAAACAGAATAAAACACACACACACACACACACACACACACACACACAGCCATAAAAGCACAAAATCAGAAGCCATAATATACAAATGAAGACTGGAAATACTCAAAAAAATGTGATACAAGAAGCCCATAAAAATATTTTTAAGATAAACAGCTACCTATATTAAACAATTATACATATATATGCACACACACATATATATATACACATTTTACATATATACAATTATGTATACATGTACATATATATACATTTTACAATATACAATTATACATATATGTATACACATAATGTGAATGCATTGTATGTACTTTATGCATAATGTGGTTACAGAAAGAAAAAAATAATTTTGATATCTGTGAAATCTTAATACCATTTTCTTTTTATTGGGTATTTTATTTATTTACATTTCAAATGTTATCCCTTTCCTGGTGGCTTCCTGTCTGGAAACCCCCTATTTCACCCTCCCTTTTTCTGCTTCTATGAGGGTTCTCTCCCATCCATCCACTCCTGCCTCTCCACGCTGGCATTACCCTACACTGGGGCATCTAGCCTTCACAAGAGCAAGGGCCTCTCCTACCATTGATGTCCAAAATGATGACCCCTAGAACAACAATATCAACCAACCAGACCTACAGACCTAAACCACCAATCAAAGAGTACACATGGAGGGACAATGGCTCCAGTTGTATATGTACAGAGGACTGTTTTTGAATGCTTTATTCCACAGAGCTTGTACTTGTCGGTGTAAGCTTTCAGAAAATTTGCCTTTATCTAAGTCCACACAACATTCCCCTGAGGACCCTTTCTCCCATACTGTTGCCTGTTTGTTTTCAGACCATGGGATAAGGGACAAGGTGTATATTTACACACCAAAGCAGAATTGGCCTCCAGATTCTCCCAGACTCTCTCAATCCCTATTTGGTATCTGGTATACCCTGCCCTAAACCCTGAATTTTCGAGGCCAAGGGCTGGGCTGAACTTCCCCCAAAGGCTCCTCCCTACATAATCCAGACATCATTTTGTTTCTTTCTTCTCTCTCTCTCTCTCTCTCTCTCTCTCTCTCTCTCTCTTTCTCTCTCTCTCTCTGTCTCTCTCTCCCTCCTCTCTCTCTCCCTTCTTTTTTCTCTTCTCCTCCTCTTCTCTCTCTGCTCTGGTACCCTTTCTCTTTCTATTCCCCCTCCCCCCAACTCTCTCTCTCCTTGGCAACTCCCCTGGTCTCAATCCTTGGGGCCAGTCAACTCTCCAGAGTACAGTATTCCAATAAATCTACTTTTAATATAATTTAATCTGGTTTGAATTGGCTCATTTCACCAGTGGCAGAAAAATAACCTATCATTGCACCCTGGCTATACCTGGACACCGGTGGTGTATGAATAATATAGAAATAACTATTAACCACAAAAATGATCATTGCAACTTTGTAACATTCCTGACTTGTATTCTAATCAAACAGCAATGGGACACTTTTTACCTTCACCTAAATTTAAGTTTACTGACAATTGCAGTCTAAATCAAAGGCATACACCTTTCTAAAGTATTTTGGAGCTTAAATCTCATAGTGTTTCCCCACCATTGCAAACAATAATTCTTAAAAAAAAAAAAAAAGTCTGGCCAAAAGCCAGTGAGATAATTCATTGAATAAAGTTGTTCTCCAGCAAGTCTGAGGACCAGTTTCCAACCCTAGGACCCAAGTTCATAATTGAAAAAGAAAACCAATCTGCGAAATTTGTCCTCTCACCTCCACATGGTCCCCAATGGCACACCTCTGACCCCACACATACATAACACCTCTGTGAACAAGCAAATGTCATTTAAAAAAAGATGTCGAGCCAAGTCATGTTCCATGGACACTTCTCACATCCTTATGAGAATAAAGAAGCTACATGATCTCTTTCTCTGCCCTTCTCTTACCAGCTCTGTGCTTCGGTTCTGATGTTCTAAATATTTCTATGGAGAGGAATTTTGACTTTTTAAGCAGAAGTTCCCACCCTTAGAACAATTAGGATCTCATAGTAACTTGAAATAGGAAGGAAATTTTTTTTTCATTTTACAAACATAATAGCAGCTAAGATACCATTGACTTGTGGCTGTCATCCCTCTCTTTAGCAGGTCAAACTGGTCACATCAAAACCCGCCACACATTTTTGTCTTTTGAAATCATCTCTTCAATTCGTAGAGTAGATTCTGACAATGGAGAGTCAGTAGTTTGGACTGGAAGCCACTTCTACTTCCTCGTGCTCCCATTGTTTCTGATTTCAATATTGGGAGATTCTTTGCTTTATGAGTGTCTTGTTAACCTCCAATGTGCTATGAAAATGTCAGGAATTCCAAGAACTTTGAGTGCAGTTTTGCTCAGAGTGTCTTGTGACAAAACACCAGACCCATGGGTATGTCATAGTCAAGTAAATGAAATTAAATAAAGGAAACAAAGTGTCGACCTTATTAATTCCACAAGCCAACATTCTTCCAGTTCCTTTGAGGATGATAGCCTTTGAACAAACAGGATGTTTTAGTGTCTTTTAGTATCCTGCCTTGTGGAATAGTCTCTAGTAAGATCTAATCTGCAGAACTGGCTCCAAGGCTCCTTTTCGCCTCCAGGGGCTCCATAGTCTCTACCTTGCCATAATCACACCTATGCTCGTTCTAATGGTCAACTCTTCTCCTGTTTCCTTATGATGCTTTCTGTAGATTTTCTGCCAGCTTGCTCACACAGATTTCCTGTCATGGATTCTGCCCGGTTTCTTCTTTCATTGTTAGGTTCTCCCTTAATCATCCCATGTATTCTTCAAAATCCTGGCTCTCTTTCTCTTACTGTTTCTTACCCAGACCAGCCCTTGGTTTCTTTGACCAAACATCCATTTCTCTCTCTCTCTCTCTCTCTCTCTCTCTCTCTCTCTCTCTCTCTCTCTCTCTCTGTTCTTATTCTTTATTGGGATATAGTCACATTAGCAGGATGCAAATCCAGACTCATTCTTTCTTTTTCCTTTTATTCCCCACCCCTTATTCCATTGGAGCCCCTTTCCTGCTCCCAGCAGTTGACTAAAGGGCCAGGATAAAAGGAGCATGAAAGTTTCCCCATCTATGTTTCCTAGTAATGAGGGTATTTTCTCCTAATCTTCTCTTTTCTCAATAGAAATTCTATCTAGTAGAGAGATTCCCCATGTAAAGCCTCGGTTCTGCGGGCTTGTTCTCTTCTTTCTGTTAATATCAAAAGTACCTTTGGAGATGAAATGCAGAGTTAGTAGTATACTTTTTCAGTTGCTAATCCTGTTCTTATGTATTCTGTTATGTGCAGCATAAATGTCTCTTGCTCTACCGTGCCTTGATTAAGGATCACTTATGCACTTAATAAGTTACCTTTCTATTATTCTCAGTTTATAACTTTTATTAATTTTTAAGTTGTAAGACTGCAAAACCATGTCATCTAAAACCAACCAACCAAACAACAACAGTAACCATCAACAACCAAACCAAAACACACCAAAAAGGTTGGGGACTCTCAAATTCTGAGAATATTGTCTACTCTGCGGCATAAAAAATGTTCCTGGGTTTTAATCTTGCATTCATTCTGACCTACATTGTCTTGCACTTCCTTCATGGTGGTGGTTATGTATTCATTCAGAAATTTAATGAATCGAAATTCTATCCTTAAACGTTCTCAGAACTTTGCTTATTTTTTGCCTAACCATTTCCAACAATGTTGGCTTTTCCTTCCTTCCTTCCTTCCTTTCTTTCTTTCTTTCTTTCTTTCTTTCTTTCTTTCTTTCTTTCTTTCTTTTTCTTTCTTTCTTTTTTTAAAAACTCAGTTAGCACCATTGGTGCATAATACTCTCTGCTCATTGTAGAATGTTGTTAGAAGTCTGAGAAAGGCAGTGATGAGACACTCCCTCCCCGCCCCGCCTCCCCTGCTCCTTCATCACCTTTTAAGGTCAACACAGCTGCTGAGTTTCACTTTTCTTAAACACCCCTCGAAGTTTGTCAGACTCTCTCCTTCTCCTTGAGGAAGGACTTAGCATTGATTTCCGTAACAGCGATTTTTCTTTCTCTTGTTAAGTGGTGTTTCTGACTCAAATGCAGCTAATGCACCAAGAGGACCATTTTGACTGCGGGCTGCCTGCTAAGCCCCTCAGAGTTCAGTGCGCTGGAAGAAGAGGATAGAATTCCTTCGAGTCGCCACTAGGTGGCAGCAGCATTGTGAAAAGCACCGAAGTTGGACAGTTCCAGAGGCGGCTCTGTGAGGAAGTGCTTGAATGTTCTGTCATTTCAGTTTGTGTCCTTGGCTTTGGAGAGAAGTTAAATAGAAAAAACAAAAATTTTTTTTAAAAAATGAATGCTTTCTGAAAGGAACAATTAAAATAACTGTTATATGAATGTGTCCTTCTGTGAAGCAGGACACAGGTGGTCGCCCAGCTTTGGGTATTCTGATGAGACTTGAGTCTTCCAGACAGAGAAGAAACAAGAAGTCAAATACTGAAAACAGAAACAGTACTCCATATCAACCAACTGTCGCTCAGGACTTAGCTTTCTGGTACCCAAGTATTGATGATAGTGTCAAGCCAAGACTACTTGTTTTGACAGACAGTTCTTAGAACAGCTTCGTGGATGCCAGTGTCGTTAGCAGTACTCCAGGAAATTAGAAAATAAAGACGGGAACTATTGAAAAGTATATGGCGCACAATACATAAATTGTTTGTTTTAATGTAATAGGACATAGGGCAAAATTAGATATAAGTAGTATTCTATTTCTCTGTCACAAATTAGATGCTGAAAGTAAAATTTAATGTTAACCTTCACAACTTCTGTCTCAAATACCTATCCTAATTGTGTGTAAGTTCATGAAGTTGTATAGACTTTGGATCCAATAATTTTAGTTTGTGGCATTTGTATTTACTTTCAATTTTTTATGTAATAAGGTTTATAAAAATATATGTCAGTGAATTTGAAAAGATAAATGATGGTTACTTTTGGTTACTTTTTTATTATGCAAACATATACATTTTGAAAGTAATTTATAAAATACATGTCATAAAACATTACAAAGTAAAATTTATGAAAGTTGCTTTTGTTATCCTAAACAGTGTTTGAACACCTGTGGACTTTCTTCTTCTTCTTCTTCTTCTTCTTCTTCTTCTTCTTCTTCTTCTTCTTCTTCTTCTTCTTCTTCTTCTTCTTCTGCACAAAATTCATGAGTAACATTGGAATGAGCTACAGAGGTGATTTTATGTGATAGAGATTTTGTTTTATTTTTGGAAATCAGCACATTTTGTGAATTGTCGAAATTCATTTATTGAACACCTATATAAATTGGCAGTTGGCACAAACCGGTCCTACCTGGTGTAGTGTCAGAGCTAACCTCCTGAGCTTCCATGTGGAAAGATGTGTGGTAAGCACCCTGAGCATGCAGCCTGCGTATATTCTGTCAGAAGCTGTGTTGTAAGGAGGGGTAGGATTGGTGAATGGATTAATTGATTCTCACTGAGTTTCTTAGAATATATTTTCAGCACAATAGAGATTGTTATTAACAAACACAAGAAAAAACTGGGGTCAGTGAGATGTTCATCAGTACCCAAACATTGAAGAAGCTCTGGAATTTCGCCTTGAATTAGTAACCTGTGGAATTCACATGAAAATGTTAAGATCAGGATGTGTCTTTGTCTTCTTTCTTAGTGATGTCACCTGATGCTGTGGCAAGAGAGACTCAAGGTAGAAAGGTATATTTAGCTCATTGTTCAAGTTGTTCAGTCAGAGGAGGCAAGAGCTGGAAGCAGTCAGTCACATCCTGTCTATTCTCAGGAAGCAGGAGGTGAAGAATGAAGTGGACTCTCTGTCCACTTCTTTCCAAAGGCCCACGTCAGGGAATGAGGCCAGCCATAGGTATGCACACCCACCTTAAGCTAAAGAATATGGCTCCTCACAGTCATGTACAGAGGCTATTCCAACCTAAATAATCCCTGACAAATGTGTCTAAAGGCTTGTGATTCTAGATCTTGTCAGGTTGGCAATTAAAACCAATCACCACTACTTGTCTCAGTTAAAGTTCTGTTTTCCTATCTTTAATCAGGCATTGGATTTGTGGACGTACTAGACTGTACCCCACAACTAAGACATCCTTTAACTCATCAGATTGATGAATGCCTTCGGGTTGTGCAGGTGACTCGGGCTGAGGTATGTCGCTTCATTCGCTGGAAAGATAAGGGTAAAATACTGGCCACTGGTACCACATCCACACCATGTCTTCCAGCCATATGGTGAATACCATGTTTTTTTTGTTTGTTTGTTTTGTTTTGTTTTTTGTTTTTTGTTTTTTTTTTTTTTGTTTTTTTTTTTTTTTTTTTTGTAGCCTACATAAGTACCCATTATTCTTACCTCCTATGGAAAGTGATAAATAAGACAGATATAAGAAACACCACAATGGGATAGTTTAGAGATGAATGTGACTTTCTTTGTGTTTCTCTTCTATTAACTAGAAAAACAAATACCACCTACTTTCATTTGTTTATTTTTTTTTAAGTTTCAAAATGTACTTGTAACATGAATGTCGTTGAGATAACTCAAAATTTCTAAGTGCATGCATGAGTCAGTGAGCAAAAAGTGCTTAGACTGAGGAAGGGTAAGCCCGCTTCTCCACACTTTCCATTAGCCGATTGTGATTGGGGTAGCCATCATTTTTCTAGCCTGGGTTTATTATTAGAAATACTTTCTGAATCCTTTAAAACTGCACTTTGGGGTAGGTAGCATTTGAATGCATCAACACAGAGGTTCTCATTAAGAGAATTGAAACAAGCAGAAACACACTCACAACACACACACACACACACACACACACACACACACACCACATACCACAGTCAGAGGGAGAGAAAGATAGGTACTGGCAGTGGTTTAGTGGATTTTAAATTGACATGCAAAATACCAACAGGGCCATGAAGAAAAAAGTGATTTTGCTGATGGCCAGGAACTCACATGGGTACTCATTACTCTGCATACACATCCCTCAGTGCTTAATGAAGATCTCACTACCCTTAAACAGCAGGACACACGTTTGATATTTATGCTACTTAAGGCAAACCTGAATTAGCATAGGTGGTCAGACCCAGTGAGATGGAAGCCAAACTCAAATTAGTCCGAACCTTCAGAAGAAATATGAAAATAGAAATGTTAAAGTATTTTGAGAAAAGACGACTGGAATTTCTCCCTTTGCAGCTGCTTAGTTTCTTTTCGGAAGATTTTTTTTTTTTTTTAACTTCGCTTTATGCACATGCGTGTTGGGTCTGCCGGTATTTGTATTCATAATGAACGCTGCGGCCTCTGAAGTTCAGGAAGGAGTGTCAGGTCCCCTAGAGCTGGAGTTACAGATGATTGTGGGCCACCATGTGTGTGCTGGGAACTGAACCCTAGTTTTTTGTAACAGCAACAAGTGCTCTTAAGCACTGAGCAAGCTCTCCAGTCCCAGTTTTTATTTCTTTTTAAACTAGTAAATTTTCAATCACTGAGGCATCTTCAGTCCTACAAAAGCATCGAAGCACACACCTTGGTCTGATGGACACAGGGACCTCGATGCTGTCCTCATAATGTGCGTTGTTTGCAATCTGAAGCAGAATGAGGAAGCAGAGCATCGACTTCACAGGCCCTGCATTGTAAAGATTGCCTGGCAGCAACTCATGTGGGGTTTTCTGGTGACTGGGAGAAGTTAATTGCACAAATCAGTGCATTAGGAGAAAGTCACGTATTTCAAACCCTATAAAACTCTCGAAATATTCTCCAATAGATTTTCAGGGTTCTCAATAAAAGTGTTAATGAATCAGGAGACTGCAGAGTGTGAGGGTTACTTCAGAGATATTGGGTCCTTCGTTCTACGTCTCAAGCTTGGAGCTCATTTAGACACAATGAAGTGTCCAGATTTCCCAGTTATATCTGAAAACGTATCTTCGCTATAATGCAGCCAAGTGTGAATTCTGGGATTGGGATGAATTCCAATTTTCTCGATGGCATATGGGTTTATATTAGTGAGAACCATCTGAATTCTGCTTCATTGTGTAGCCCACCTGAAGTAAAAATGGGACACAGGGTTGGAGACACACGCCTCTGTGGGTATAGGGATGATCGAAAAGACAGCTGGGGATTAGAATATTTTGGGGAGATGGTAGCAACAGGTTCTTCTCTTGGTTCCATGGAGCCACCAGTTTGCAAAGTAGCAAGGAAGCATAGTTCAAGGAGAAGAGATCACACCGGTTAGTGTAAATGTACCTTTAGTCGCTCACATGGGGGAATGAAATGAGAGCTGTACCAAGCGTTGTGAATACATGGCTTGGGCTGTGTCCAGAGCATTTCTCTCTGTGTTATTTATCCCTAGGCCTAGGCCTGGAAACCCCGAGCCTCCATACAGTCCAGTCTTTTGCAACCGCAAATCTTGAATGCCTTAGCGTCCCACTTCCATCTGCTAACCTAGGCCTAGAATGTTACCAGCTTCTAAGACTTGTTGCTGAATACATTCACTCTTTCTAGCTCGTTCTGAACACTCAAAGGCTGGTTCAACTCAGCTGTTCTGGCTCAAACTCCTCTCTAAGATGACTGATTTAATCTGGGTTCTCTTAGCTTCTTACTGAACTGCTCTGCTTGACTTCAAATTTATTCTGGCTTCCTGCTCTAATCTTCTGGCTTCTTGTCATTCTCTGTCTTCACATGTGTCTAACTTGTTCTTTCTGTAACCCGTCTGAGCTATCTTGGTAAAACTGCTACACACCACCACCACTACCACCATCACCAACACCACCACCACCACCATCACCACCATCATCATTACAATCACCATCACCACCACCACCACCACCACCACCACCACCACCATCACCACCACCACCACCACCATCACCACCATCACCACCACCATCACCACCACCACCACCACCATCACCACCATCACCACCATCATCACCATCACCACCATCACCACCATCACCACCATCACCACTATCACCACCACCATCACCACCATCACCACCACCACTTTTTCTCCCTGGCTTGCTCTTAAGTAGTGTCTCTTTCCTGTCTGTTCTCGTGAGAGGTCATACATCTCCTATTTCTAACTCATTCTGTCAAATCTTTTTTCTGATTTGTCATGTTGTCTGCCTCTCAATTAGACTTCACTTGCAAACATTGCCAAACTAAACTTACCTTCATCATTAAGGATTAAGATTGTGTACCAAGGACCTGGACTGTATTCCAGGCAGTTCATACTGTAATCCAGAGTGTCTGGATTCCAGCTGGATCACTTAGACCTAGACCTTGGCCTGTGACTCTTTGCCAAAGCAGTCATGTTGCTGCATTAAAATTCCTCTACAGGATAGAAGTGAACACACTGTCAATGGCAATGGTATGACACACTAGTTAAAGGACTCAAGGGCTGAAATTATTCCTCAGATCTTTTTTTTTAAAATGGGGCTCTTTATGGTGTTAAGGAGAAGTGGACTTTGTTTGCTATTTCCATTGAAAGGCCAGGATTATTTAACTTTTTGCTCACCAAGTGGGTCACTTTTAATGTGTCTGATGTTAGTCATATGCACCTTATACTGGCAGATTTTGTCATCTTGAACCAAACTACAGTTATCAGAGAAGAAGCCCCAGTTGAGGAAATGCCTCCATGAAATGCAGCTGTAAGGCATTTTCTCAATTCTTGATCAGTAGGGGAAGTCCCACCTTATTGTAGGTGGATCCATCCCTGGGCTGATGGTCCTGGGTTCAATAAGGAGATAGGCTGAGCAAGCCATGAGAAGCAAGTCAGGAAGCAGCAGCCCTCTATGTATTTATTGCCTCAGCTGCTGCCTCCATGATCCTATCCTATTTGACTTCCTTTAATAATGAACAGCAATATGGAAATACAAGCTAAATAAACCTCTTACCCTGCAACTTGCCTTTCTGTCATTGTGTTTTGTTGCAGCAATAGAAACCCTGACTAAGACACACCCCGAGTTATGTATAGGCAAAGATGGTAAAAAAGAGATTCTCCCTAAAAGTCAATATATAGGACAAAGTTTGTCTTATGATGCACATACCAAATCTAGTTTAGGTTAGTCTGGCTGTTTTTCCTCCCTTTATGGAAAAAACCAGATCAAGGCTGAAAACAATGTGCATTATTCTGAGAGAACTGTGTAGCTCTTTGCAGGTGGGGATTCTGGATTGCTAACAGGTTACTTGGTGCACTGGTCAGAGAGAAGTCTGTACAAAGGCAAGAGTCCTAGACCACCAAGTACATTATGAAAACCAAGTAGAGCCTCAGATTCTTAAGATGCTATCTAAGCCAGTGTGCCTCAAGGTTGTGCCAGGAAAACAGGGTCTCCATCTGTATAGCAATGAAACAATATTCCTAAACATAATAATCACATCCTGTTTAAAGAGAGTCGAAAGCAATTGAAGAGACTTGAAAGTTTGAAATTTCCAGAGAAAAATGAGGGAATCCTCTCAGACATTGGAATAGGCAAGGACTGTCTAGATAGCACTTCAGTAGCTGAGGTAATAAAAACAAAAAACAATATTGGCATATGAGATTGCATGTAATGGAAAAGGTTCTGAATAGCAAAATAGTCATCAGAGTGAAGGGAAGCATATAGTGACGAAAATGTTAAGTGTGTGTGTGTGTGTGTGTGTGTGTGCGTGTGCGTGTGTGTACCAGAGGAATAATATATCCATTATATAAAGAACTCAAAAAATTAAATACCATAAACACAAATCACCCAGTAAATAGGCAAATTAATTGAATGGCTCTCAACAGAAGATATACAAATTGTGATGAAATATATGCAAAAAATTCAAATTTCTCAACCAACATGGAAATGAAAATTAGAATTCTATTAGATTTTTTTTTTACCTCAGACCAGTTAGAATGACAATCATCAAGTATAATGGAATACGTATATAGAGACATCCTATGAACCTGTAATTTTGTAAACTAGCTCCTTTGAATCTCCATCTCACTACAACATTATTTGCCTTAGTCTAAATATGGAAACTACCTAAATGTTGATCACGATTTGGAAAAAACGAAATATACACATCTAATGGATTATTAGTGACCTTTTGAAAAAAAAAAGATAGATCTACCATCTAAGATAATGTGAATGAACCCAGAAGCCATTGTCTTAATTTATTCCATATGCTGTTTAAAAAATGATCATCCTCACAGCTGATTTTAAGATTCTTAAGCATCCTGAAGTTTATTAGGACATGAGTGACAACTAGCAACCGAAATACATTAATGTTACTAAAGTACTTTCCGTGTAACACAACGTAACACAATGTTCTACTATATGATGATCACAGTCTCCCATGCTTAAAGTTCACCTGCTTCAGAAAATGGTATTAGTAATTTGCACACAAATGATGGTATTTCAGAGTTCATTAATATCCACAAATGGTACATACATATCCACAAATGGTAGATTTGCAAATACATCAACACACTTTATAAATTTGACATAGCACATTTTATAAATCCAGAGGCCAACTGTTTGGACAGTTCATTTGAGCTGCTCTCTGGTAGTGGTTAGGTTCTTAAGCTTGGCTGACATGCCATGAAAAACTATATAAGCTGCTGGTTTGGAGAAAATCTCTCTCTGATGAACTCTCTGAGACTTTTTGTGTGACCAAGCACTTCATCAATAGAGCTCTGTGAAAGCAAGCGAATGACCTGACATGCAAACTTGTCAGAATAAACAGGGTGGCAGGGACAGCAAAGCATAGTGACAGGGAGAACCCATGACAGCACTTTCTGCTTTATTTTTCAGCTTTATAAGGTATAGCTGTAGGCCATCTGTCCATGACACCTCCAATTGTGGCAGTGGGATCTAATACACATGAGTTCAAAGAGATGTTGTCATTTGACTTCCAGACATGGACATCTGTCATTGCTCAGAATCTGGAGAAAAACAAAACAGAACAAAAGAAGAGCCACAAAGGCACAGCCATTAACACTGTCAGCAATTCTGCTCACCTTTGTTTCAGGAAGTATGCTTGGTGAGGCACAAGGGCCAGAGGAAAAGCCCTTTAAGTGTGCAGTGTCCACTGACATCCTTAGTCTCTACCCTGCCTTTACTACTCTCATTTTCCTGTCAATACAGAGCAGTATGCACACATATGTGCCCCCACCATCTCTGTTTACAGATGTCCCTTTGCTCTACACTGCTCACACACAGCCCGCTTTATCTTTGAGTGTCGGTCTCATGAGCCTCCTTATTTTCATGCTTTTATATGTCCTTTTTCTCTTCTGTCACTTGTTTGCCTCTCTCCACTTTGTCATCACCCCATTATATCACACGTCCTTTCAAATTAATTAATGCACCAATTATGTAATTAAACATCTAATACATGTAGAGGTTTTATATACACACACTTAGACTCAAAATGATTGAATTAATTTATATTCCTCTTTAATATTATACACACACACATAGTCATAAGTGATGAGGATACAGCAGTTGATAAAGTTCTTGGGCTTCTATAAATTACATTTTGGCGAGGAACACAGATAAATACCACATGGATATGTCATACGTAAAGAAAGCATGGATTTGATGGAAGTTTTTATGTATGCTGGTAATAACCATGAAGAAACACTTTAAAGACCTAAGCACTGGTCCAAATGAAAATTTTAGGCCTTTCTAAAATCTCCAGGAACAGTCTGGCCACTAGAGGAGACAGCTGGAAGAAATCATGACCAGAAAAAGCTGGGTAGCGAATGAAGTTGCACCTTTGATCAGAATCTAGAATGTGGTGCCCTGAATAAAAGTAATGTCATTAGGTTTTTTTTTTTTTTTTTTTTGAATAATGTAGTAACCCAGGGTCAGACTTATAGCAAGTGATTAAAAAGATATTATTTTAGTATAAAAGGTCAATTCAGAGGTAAACTGGGGTGAAATAGAAGACTTGGAAGCAGGGAGGCATAGAGGAAACCCGGGTGCCTGAGTTGTGTGTGATCTAGGCTGGGCACTTGTCTACATACAGATTCTGGGTTGATTTTTGTCTAATGCACACATAAGATAAATATATATAGTCATTGCATATTCTATGCAAGGCAAGAAGTAATGAAGAGATAAAGAATTCAAGCTTTAGGTCTACAAAACTGAAAATATGGAGTTGGTATTTAATGAATTCATGAATATTCGAAGAGAATGCTGAAGATGATGCAGTAGGAGGCTGAGTGACATTCAGATGAAAGCGGCAGTTAGATATCCTGTATGAGATGCCCTATGAACAGCCACATACACACGTTTTATTCAGAGGAAGATCAATTCCTCCAGAGTGCTATAGAAAAATTCATATTAACTTGGGAGAATGTGTAAGCTGTCCACAGCAGTCTACCCTCCCTACCACTTGTGCTTGTACATACACCTTCAAGGGTTTCCAGTCTATCATTGCACAGCTAAAGTATTTAACCTTACACGCCTGTCCACTCCTAAGAAAACTACAGAGACCTCTTTTCTAAAATGTATAAACACCCCAAACGATTTACACCGATGACCCTATAAGTATAATAATGAAAATTTGATTAAAGGAAGATGATTTAACATGGAATGTTATTTGCTTACTTTGGTGGAATACTCAACATGTGAGATTAAGGTAGGTAGAGAGGTAGGTAGGTAAGGTAGGTTGAAGGTAGGTAGAGGAGTTGTGGCTAGTGAGGATCTTGGATTTGCCTCCAACAGTTTATGTAGAAAGAGTCATAATGTCTGCCTACTTGCTAACTTTTTACAGGCTAGAGAGAATAATATCTCCAGTACACTTCAAAAGTAATGTTGCTATAATACCTAAACAACAAAATGTCAGTAATTATGGTACATATTCTTATGTATTGATGGAAAAAAATTTTCTTAATATAAATCAATATTTCAGAAAAACTTTAAGATTATGTTTTGAATCTTCTCATTAGCATATTCTTTGACTAACACTAAAGAACACACATCATTCTGCTAGCTGAATATTAACTTACATCATTAGCTCTTTGGGAAGTAAAGATTGAAGAAACACAGTTCTATCTAGTATGGAGTTAACACTTTGAAGATTAAAAAAAAATCTTTGATGTATGCACAACCAAACTCCAATATATAAAACCCTGAAAGATAAGTGTCACAAAATAGAAAAAGCCAGACATACCAAAAAGTAAAAGGCAATTTAGTGTCCTCTATGCCAGCATCTAATTCAGAAGAAAACAAATAAAAACATTATCCCAAATAATGTCTAATAGGCAAGCATTTTCCATCCAGTAGCATGAGAGGTGATTACCATCTTTTTAACTTATATGAAGACAGATGTGCCTGCTGGCCCTAAAATTGCCTGGATGTTTGAAGAATCCATCCACATTATTCAATGATATTACATTTTGTAGTGGGATATTCTGTAGGTTGATTGCGTGCTTGGTTATACCATTTGAGTTTATTGGCTCCATATTTACTGCCCTTCAACATTAAGTATCTTTTTCTCTCCTATTACTGTAACAAGGCAATAGGCAGAATTGATTCATCAGCTACCATCATTCATTTTAAAACGGTGCTCTTTTGGGCTATACTGACTTATGTTTCCTCTGTTATAAAACAAAATGGTATTATACCCTTGGCTAAATTCACATGCTGGCTAGAATCCCTGAGTGGGACTCTCATATTTAGAATATGTCTGAAATAAAAATACATCCTTTCCAAGTTGATGTATTCTATAATTATGCTGCCTTTCATCTTCTAATCATGTGACAAACATGTAGAGAATTTGCTTGTACCTGGGCTACTGAATACATTCAATCTGTAGATAACTCCCTGATAGAGAATAATTAGTCCCCAGAAAACCTCCCAATGATTTACTGGGTTAAGTATAATTTAAAGATGGTAACAGAAAATCAGTTAGAGGAAAAATTAAAAAACACTCATTTAGTCTTCATTAATTTATTCTTTTATGTATGTACATCCCATGTGAAAGGGTCACATTACACAATGCAATAATGCCTGATTTTAAGAGCCAGTATTTTGGTGGTGTGGGTTAATCCAGGACCACATGTCCTTTCTTTGTTAAATGATAACAAAATAATATGCACTTACTGGAGCTGAATTGAGCATTGTCTGGATAATTTCAGAGATATGTGTAGAATGGTACTTCACTGAGTGTGTGTGTCATATAACCATTGCTCAAGGAAAAGCTCTCTGCTGTGTTTTTTAGAATAGCAAAGATAGTCAAGACAAAGGATTCATCCGTCTACTTAATATCACCAAAGTACTCATAGTGAACACTTAAGCAAAGTTGCTTGTAATTTAGATGGTGAGATAAGGTACACATGCTAGATTTAAAGTTTTGTCTCATAGTCTGAGAAAATACTCTGTGTGTTCATTGGAAATAAAAATGTTATTTGAATGTTAAAATATTTTAAAATTCCAAGTAATTTGCTAAATATTATACTATTTTAGTGTATGTTGAACACTGTTTGAATAAGGTCATCTCCTAAAACGTTTATCACTTATTTATAGTAAAACATTGAAAATATTTATATGGTATTCTTTAAATGTGCAGCTAACTATGGTTGATAGTCAATCTACAACAAAATGGCAGTAATAAAAATTAAAAATAGCAGGTGATTGTCATAAAAAACAGACCAACAGACTAATGGGACAGAAGTGAAGACAAACACACACACACACACACACACACACACACACACACACACACACACACACTTCTGCAATAAATTGATTTTCAACAAAATTTCCCAGCCTATACACCCTAGCAAGGATATGTTAAATGGATACTTCTGCAGAAATATGTTACTCAATATATAAAATGAACCAAAATATCTCTTTCTTTGACCAATTGCAAGTATTAACTCACAAAGGATTAAAGACTTTAGTAAAATACCTGAGATTCTGAAGTGACTAGAGAATACTCTAAGGTCACGAGACTAGACACTATAGAGATCATGTAATTCCCAGTAGAAAAGTCTCCATTCCTGCCAAAGTCGGGGATTCTAGGTCCTGAGACTCAATTTAGAGCACCCTAAGACATTTTCTCAAGCTACTACTTTTCCTTTTTACATTTTATAACAATGTATTTATCTTTTGTATTGAAACTTCACATGTGTACCCCTTGCAGAAATCAACATCTTTAAGTAAAAAAGGCCCTTTCTTGTTCATCAAAGGCAGTGAATGTTAGGGCTATTGAAGTGAAACTTCATGCTCTTGCTTCTAATTGTACTAAGAAGAACCATAAAGATTGAATTGCATAGTATCACTCAGATCTAAGGAGATGGCTTTTTGTTTAAAGCTCTTCCAGCAAAAGGAAGGGGACCAAAGGATAGATCCCCATCACCATGGAAATGACACCCAGTCAAGAAGGCCACCTAGATTTCCAACCTCAGAATGTGGATACAGGATGTCTCTGGAGCATACTCACTTAGAAAGATGGCCTTGTTGATGAGCGCGACAATTGACTATGAAATTCTCCCTCAGTGAGTTAGGTGAAGAATAATAATTCCAGACATAGACCTCAGGTCTCCATGTACATTCCACACCAGTACATGCACATATGTACATACTGCATATATGCATGCAGAAATCATCACACATTAAACACGCTAACAGAGATTCACTCACCTGTCAGGTTTTGTGTGTGTGTGTGTGTGTGTGTGTGTGTGTGTGTGTAATTTTACAAATAAGTCTAGTACGTTGATGATGGACATATTTAAAATGTATGTGTAGCTGATTTTCATTCTCTGCTGACAGCCTATTCAAAGATACCACCTAACTATTGGTTTTGGCATTCTTCTCTGATTTCATACTGCATATAATTCTCTTTGAAATATTGACAAATATGGGATTGTGAGATGGTTCAACAAACAAGGATGTTTCCTGCCTGTGTATCCCTAACTACAAACTTTAGCCATTGTAGAAAAAAATCATATTAATCCTTATGTAAATTATCTAGTTTATTTTCCTTTCTTTTTAAAAATATAAAAATATATGTGTGAATAAGAGAGATTGTATATTTGTGATTTCAGACATTTTCATTTCTTTAACTCAAGATATGAAATTACACAAAGTAACTATGACGACATATGCAGGTTATGAGAGTTAAACCAATACATTTTGTTCAAAAAATAAATCTCTTTTCAGCATTTCAAAACTGTTTTTGTAGAGAATAGAAGCAAATGCTGATTTTGTACTCTGATTCTTTTCAATATTCCATTAAATCTGATTTTTATCTTTTGAGAAATGTGCAGCTTTGCAATTTTTATTTATTTGCTATTCTACTCATGTCATTTGGCTTCCTCTTTCATTGGTAACAATCACCACAGAATTTTCAACACATAAAATATTAATCATTTAAGTAATTATATTTATATTTATTCTATGTGTACCTAAAATCTATTGTCTATAAATCTGTCATCTATGTATCTATTTATTTATCTATATAATCTTTCATCTATCAGCTATCCTTCTATCACCGATTTTTATATCTACATACCTTTTGACCTATTATTTATTGATTGGCATCTTTCTATCTCTGTTTTTTTCTTCCTGTCTACAATCCATCATTTAACTTTAATCTATCTACTTGCCTATTTATTTACTATTATCTATCATCTATCTAGCAATAAATTAAGTCTCTATCTATCTATCTATCTATCTATCTATCTATCTATCTATCTATCTTCTTTATCACTATGTAAAGCTAAAACACCTAGAGAGGTGTTAGAATTATGCTAAACACACTGCAAGTGTCTTTAAACTTTTTTCTAATTAAAATGACTACCAATGTAAAAATGACCCTCCCCCCCAGACAGAGTTATTAAATTAACAGGCTAGCCAGCCAAGGACAGGTGAGATTCTGCACAGACCCTTACCAACCTAAGACATAAGTACATTGCTTTTGATAATGTATATTCCATGATGGGTAAGGAAGGTATTCTTGTCAGAATTACCCAAGACAGGCTCAGTCTTGTTAATGAAATAAAAAAATTGGAGAGGCAGAGAGCCTTTAGGGCTGCTTGGTAAGAATCTGACAAGAAAATGGGCTGCTTGACAGGAATATGACATTGGCTGAGGACAAGGAAGTAGGCTTCAGGCAGGAATCTGATATTAGGCTAAAACAAAGAAGTAATTTCAGGTAGGAATCTAAATATTAGGCTAGAACAAAGAAATAACTTTAGACAGGAATCTAAATTTTAGGCTAGAACAAAGACGTAGGATTCAGACATTAAAATGACTTTGGATTAGGACAGGGAAGTTGGCTCAGATGTTTTGGTCATCCTGATAAGCCCTTAGAAACAGTGATCACAGGAGTGATCACAGGACGTTGTTTATTGACTTGCTTGTTCTTTGGCTATTTGTTTATTGTCTTGCTTGTTTTTTGACTATTTGCATCTATTGTATTGCTAGTCCCTCAACCTAGAACAGACCTTAATACTTGCATGTAATAAAAATGGTATAAAAGCAAATTAGAGGAGAGGGGATGGTATAGGGTGATTTTAAGGAGGGGACATGGGGAAAGGGGATGACATCTGAAATGCAAATAAATAAAATATCTGATAAAAAAGAAAAATACAACACTCCCTCCAAAAAAAGTCATGGACTTAAAAATATGTTCACATGTTACTGGAGACAGCTTACATGTTCTAAAAATGAGATAATATAAGCCTATTTGAATTATATTCCTGCTTCAAGTAAGATGGAGTTCTGGGCAAAATCACTAACATACACTACTGTTTTTCCAGATTAAGGCAAACTTTATCATAATAAAGACTGAATACACTGTACAGTGAATATCAGACCAGGAATCACATATCTAGTTGCAAAACTATGGAGACATATCATCCTAGTTTTTCAGCTGCATTTACTTTTTGACTATTTAAATTATGGAGAGTATTTTAAGAAGGGCTAAACAGAAGTTTAACCAATGAATTATTCTATCATTTGTACACATATACTACACTACAATTAAAATTATTAACAATTTAAATTTATATTCATCCATGTCTAGCAAAGATAGAACAAGTTTGAAGCTTCTGTTTAGTCTTTCCTAAAATACTCTCCAAAATTTAAATGGTCAAAAAGTAAATATAGCTGGCAAACTAGGAAGATATGTCTCCTTTACAACTTACTGTGAAAATGACTTGAATTTGTCTCCATTTATATATCTATAATCCCACCATAATATATTTTTGTATTACCTGCATAATATATCTATGAGCCTCATTAATCCCCACAGAAGATATATCTCACTATCCCAGCAGTTCTTAGCCTGTGGTTTGCGGCTAATTTGAGAGTCAGTGACCCTTTTACACAGGTCACTTATCAGGAATCCTGCGTATCAGATATTGAGATTCATAACAGTAACAAAATTATTCTTATTAAGTAGCAACAAAAATTATTGTATGGTTAGAAGTGACTACAATATAAGGAACTTTATTAAAGAGTCAATGAAGGTTGCAAACCACTGACCTACTCTGATACATAATAGATGATGGATGGATAATGGGTAGCTATATGTGTATAGATAGATAAATCCATATAATCATGAATAATAGATCAGTGTAGTTAGATATATGATAGGACTTTAGATAAATGGATGCAAATCAATACATACCTAACAATACCTAGATGAATAGAAAAAATACATGATTAATAATATATATAATATATAAGATAGATGATAGATATATCAATTTAATACAAACATACATATATACATACTTAAGTGGAAAATGGGTTACTAATATAGTTATGTTACAGATGACAAAGATGATAAGTATTTAAACATAATAAGAAGACAGAAGGGTGGTTGATACATACACAAATCTACATCATTTATATATATATTATATACTATATATACATATAGTATATAACACACACATATGTATATTGTTGATCTGTGAAAGTGTTTTTGGGTACTTTCTCAAATAAATTTGGCTCAATTTTTATTCAATAGTATCCAAATTTATTTAAATCCCTAAACTGAGGAAAGCATCACAAATTTTCATTTTGATATTTAATATCAAAGTTAATTTCATCTTTTCAGATGTACAAGGTGAGGATATCTCTGTCCACGTTTCTTGACCTATAGGCATGTTGTTCTTTTATTCACCCCTATACATATCTGTGGATAATTGTTTTCTGATAACCTTCCAACTTGCAGTGACTTATAGCAATTATTGTTACATTTCCTCTCAATGTTAGATGCTGCCACATGACCTCAGCTACTCTGAAACTGCTATCTGTATTGGCCATGAGTCCAGTTATATAGCAGAGGCTTCTACAATAAACTATTCCTTATAAGAGACAATCACCTCTGAAGTATGCATGGCCATTTGTCATTACATATTGCTCATCTCAGAGGAACCCTTAAGGTCTTTTTAGAGAATATAGCCTTATGCATCTCCCATCATAAATACATCCTGACATGTCCACTTGTAATGCCCTTATGACCTCTTCCTGTCAAGGCAATATAATATCTATAATTCATTTAAAAAGAAATTCTTGACATGTCTATGGATTAAAAACCAGTTCAGCAGTTGGCCACATTCCAGGAGTTCAAGATATTCAGTCTTAAACATTCCCCTACCAATTAATTTCAAATATACATCCTCACAACTTAACATGTACTCAGGGACCTGTACCTTGCCTGGGCAACACAGTGGAGATGGCCCTGATGGTGAAGGCACAGGCAAGCCATACTCAAGGATGTGAGAGCAAGAGAACTGTCCCAACTTCTCACAGGTTGAACTACTTGGGAGTGTGGGTCCTGCCCATTGACTGGAGCTGGCTCTGGTAGCATGGATGAGGGTGAAGCAGCAAAGAGGTCATGCTAGCAGGAAAGGTGACCCTGTCCTCTGTCAATGGCAGCACTGGGCAGCCTAGCTAGAGCAGTGCTAGTAATGTTGCCCTAGTTGTACAGATAAGGGAGAGCTGGTAGGCTAACTAGTTCAGCTACCACTCAGGCCAAGATCCAGGGCTCTGAATTGGCCAACACAAAATCTACATCATAGGTAAATAGTTGGGGTGTGTGAAAGGACCAGTCCTGCAGATCCAAAGATGTAAGATCTCCATGACACAGGACAATAACAGAATAACCAGGGAATGTGCTGGTGAGGATCCAATATTGATGGTATCAGAGGTGCCAGAGATCTCAAAAGGATCAATGACTCATTGCAGTGAGCGTTTCCAAGTGAAGATGTGTGAAGAAAGGGATATACTGTGGGACACACTGTGACATACTCCAGCTTCCATGATGAGATGTTTTCTGTGCTTCATGGGTTTTTGGCTTGGTTTTTTCATTTGTTTGTTTACTTGCTTGTTTGTGAGTTTTTTTAATTTGGTGGGAATGTTGCAACAGTAAAGGGCAGATATGAGGGTACAGGGAAGTGTGTGGGACTGGAGCACATCATCTGAAACTCACAAAGAATCAGTAAGAACTTAAAAAGGACTCCCCCCCCCCAAAGCTGTATTTACGTCTCTTATTTGATGACAATACATATTTAACACTTTCTACTTAAATTGATAAACAATTATTGTTTTCCATAATGGGAGCTGTAGTTTAATACTAGTTCTGCACTATTATCTGGTCTCAGAAACTTATTAAAAACAATGTTTCAAATATTATATCTAATCAGAGCCAACTGAAAGACTTAGTAAATGCATATGACCAGACTCCATTGAAGAGTGAGACAACCTTTGGACTCAATTCTGTTCAATTGTATGATGGCTTGAAGGTACCATAATGTTTAATCAATATCATTTCTGTTATAGATTTTGAAATCAGATAATGTGGAGTCATAAGCTTACTTGTTTGTACTCATTATTGCTCTGCTAAATATAGGATTCTTTTTTCCTATTTCTATAAAAGATAATAATGGTCTCTCAGTAAATAATGCATTGATCTAAACATAAGTTTGCTTTGTAGTAATATATTAAAATATAATCTTTCAATAGATATTTCAGCAGTAGTGGTTCTTATGCCCTATAAATGTAGAGGACATTTGCATTTATTTGTGCATTCCTCAATATTTTTATTATTTTATAGACTTGAATGTATTACAGGTGAACTTATTCTCTCGCATACAGTTTACTATCAGAAAAGAATTGTTACTAGGCTGAGTGTGGTGATGATTGCCTTTAATCTCTGAACTCCTGTAGAGTAGAGGTAAAGTAATCAGTGTGAATTCAAGGCCAGGCCAGTTCAAATAGTTATTTCCAGGACAGCTAAAACTACATTAAGAGACCGTGTCTCTATAAACAAGTAAACAAAAAACCAAAAATAAAGTTATTAATTTTTTTATGTTACTATTATATATCACAAAAATGTGGTATTGATTACTTGTGATTGAAAATTAAATTAGCTGATTAATTGATAGAATCTGTAGGGTTTTATTCATTTTGTCACTTTATTGGCAAGCAGTGGCAATACTATTTCTTCATTGTTTTTCATTTGTTTGTTTTGTTTTTGTTTTGATTTAGTAACTCTTATTTCTTTAGGAAAAAGCCCCCAAAACAAAGACTAGAAGTATTAGGAGTAGATGCTCTTATAGCATGGACATATCAGGAGGAGGTATCCTTATCTCATTCTAGGCTTCAAGGGATAGGTTTTCATTTTACATTTTCGAATATAAAGGGAGCTACAGGCTTCTCAGAAATTGTCTGTAACTTGCTGGAAAAAAACAAAAACAAAACCAACCAAACAAACACACAAACAACCCAACAACAGAGAAATGGCCAAGGAAGTACAAGGGATGTTTAACATTGTTAATCATCAAGGAATTCAAATTGTCTTCAGTGAGACAACATCTTTACCCTTCTAGAATAGCTACTATCACAATAGATGATAGATAGATAGATAGATAGATAGATAGATAGATAGATAGACAAATAAATAGACAAATGATAGGCCAATGTTTGCAAGGATCTAAAGAAAGGGGACTAGTGGACACATTTACTGCCAATTTAAGTGGTCAGAACTCCATGTAAGCCCTTCAAACATATATGATTAAATATTATGAAAAATATGTGAAGTGATTTTGTTGAGGAGATTTTTTTTCAACTGCATGTTCATTGCATGCTGCTCATAATAGCTGAGATGTAGGAACAACCTGAGTGTCCATCACCAGATCAGAGGACAAAAAAAAAAAACATGTGGCATATACACACAACAAAATACCATCTTGAGACTATGCAACCCCAAATAAGGGAATTTTGTCATATTTGATAACATGAACTGGTTATTATGTTCCATAAAATGGGCCAGGTAGGGAAATCCAAATCCTATTGACATCATTTATACAAAAATATCAAAGCAATTTAACTCACAGAAGCAAATGAAAATGGAAACTAAGAACTCAGGAACAAATGATGGGGACAGGGTGCTCAGAAGTCAAGATCTTAGACAAGAAAAATGGCTAGTTTTCAGTTCTATTGTACAGCAAGATAAATATAGTCAATAACAAAGTAAAATCTGTAGTGAGTTGTTGAGAGTAAATTTCAAATATGCTTGCCACAAAAGAGTATTAAACATTCAAGGTGATGGATTTGTTAACTGCCTCAGTTTAATTAATCCACATTGTATTCATAAATCATAATGAACGATGATTCATTATATCACATAAATTTAGACAAATATAAATCATCAATTTGCAAGAAAATGGGTCATAATGAGCCCAGAACAATGGAGGAAAATTGTCCAACATCAAGTAAGACATTAGTGAAGGATTCCATGACATGCAACAGTGAGTGTTCACCGTGACCTCTAGAGAAAGATAGAAAATTCTGAGATCAAATCATAATGGGCATTTTACTACCAAACAGAAGTATAAGAAAACATCAGATTTCTTTAAAATTCTGTGAAATAAAAATCTCAATTGAAAATGCTGTTAAAGTAAAGTATTTAGGATTATAATTCCCCCACCCCCTCCAAATTTTTCTAGGCTTCCTTTTTCTGCAAGAAAAGGAAGAATAGATTTCATTTGAGTGAAAAAAGAAAATCTTCACAGAGGAAGAAGAGCTACAATTTAAGCTAGAGGTTGTCTGTTTTCATCAATATCACAGAACACCAGTTTACTACCTTTACCAGAAACATATTTACAGCAGATATTATGAGAGTCTTTACTATTTTGATACACATTGTTTTCATGTTGGTGAAGAAAGAATGTATTTCACCTTACATTCATACTCTACTATTGACGGAAACCCAGGTAGGAACTTATGGCAGAAACCTGGAGGGAAGCAAGAACTGAAGTGGAGAACCTCTGCCTATTGACTTGCTCTCTGGCTCACTTTTCTACATAGCACAGGACCAACTTCTCAAGAATGACCCACAGTGATGTGGGGCCTCTTACATCAATTATCAGTTAATAAAATGTCCCACAGATATGCCCACAGGTCAACTGATGAAGGTAATTCATTAATTGGGGTTGTATCTTCCCAGGCATATCAAATCAACACCTGGAATTAACCATGACAGTTATTAACATGACTTTATACAGTTTTCATTTGGTCATCATTTATCTTGTTAAATTTTTTTATATTTTTGAAAACTCTCATGTATTTCTATAATGTTTTTTGACCTCAGCAAGTTTATAGTACTCCCCTCACTTCCACTTTATATCCTACTGTTATTAGTAGAACATTATTACCACACTTTCACCAGTTGTTTTAGCCAATGTATATTTGGCTAGTTGTGAGACACCCAAATACGATTGTATTTTTCAAGATTATTCTCTATAAAAATTTGCAAACATAAGATCAAAAATAAGAGGGCTCTTTTTTTCTGCTAACAATCTTTGCAGTTTTAGATGATCGTCAAATTAGTAGTATGTATAAATTTAATAAAAGTCTAAAACTGAAAAATTATATACATTAGCAAGTATATTACAAATTTTCATGTAATGTACTCACTGGGCAACAAAGGGCGTGGAGTTTTCTGTAAAATATAGTTTTAAAATGAAGTAAAAAATGCTTCAGCTCTTAGTCATGCCACACAATGCTTTCTAATTCAAGGATCCTACCGTGGAGTTCATTTCATATTAGTTATAAAAACTATAGTGGCCAACATTTATTAAATAAGATACAAACACCATATGCTCTACCCTGTGTGATCCATCAAGGCAATCTGTGAGGTGATTAGTCCTATTATCATGATTTTCTAGAAGCTAGGAATTGATGGTTAAATTTTCTTGAAACTGCAGAGCATTTTTTAGGTAGGGACAGAATCTAAAACTATGAAATCTAATTTTTGGAATTTGGGTGTTATTCTTTGATGTGATGATTTCAAGTCATTTGTGAAAAAATGGAGTGACAGCTGGGTGGATGTTAATTTGTGTAACACTAGCAACTGTAGGAAAATAAAGGAAGTACACCAATAACTAAGTCCACCTACACACCTAAATTATGTAAAATTTTAATACTGCACTTCACTCAAGAAACCTGAGAGGTCCTGGGGATCTTACTGCCTTTCTTCTTATGTGATTATTTATTTCAGCTTATATTCATGATAGATTATTTTGAAAAGGTTGCCTATTTTTATTTGCCATAGTTCTCAGCTTGTGTTAGATTCTAATAAGAAAGCAAAGCCTGAAGGCAGAAACTTGGACGAGTCTTAATGAAAGCTCAATTAATTCTCCTTACTTCTACTTTACTGTAATTTATGATAATGATGTAGCATGTGTGTTGCATATGAAGAAAATATCATTAGACTTGTGTTGTTTAACCCAGAATCTCAACACATTTCAGTGCCATACCCAAAAGGAGTATATCTATGACTGGATCCAATACTCAAGACTCCAGGCAAGTTGTGGAGAGAACAAAGACTATAGGAGCCAGAGGACCCTACATCAGCTGTGAGAAACTGTCTTTTAGACATGACAGGAAAGCTGCACCCATTTAAACTCAATGGTGTGATTGCCTAAAGAAGACATGGATAATGATGGTAGCAGTTGACATGCCAATGTGGTGGGGAGATTTCTCAGAACTCTGCTTCTAGATAAAAGGTTACAGGCAATCAATGGACCTATAAAAAATAGAAAGAGCTCATGAATTTGGAATAGAGTGGAAGAACAAGAGTGAAATTGAAGATGGGAGAGGACAGGGTAGAAATGATATAAACACTGTTGCCGTGTATGTATCAAAAATTTTTAGGTACTGGGATGCCCTTGTGTTTGGGGCATAGATGTTAAAAATTGTAATATGACCTTCGACCTTCGTGGATATTTTTCTTTGATGAGTATATAGTGTCCTTCACAATCTCTTTTGATTAATTTGGGTTGAAACTCTATTTTGATAGATATTAAAATACCAATACCAACTTGCTTCTGAGGTCCATTTGCTTGAAAAATCTTTTTTCCAAAACCTTACCCTGAGGTAATGTCTATTCTTGATGATGTGATATGTTTCTTACATGCAGCTGAAGGATGGGCCCTGTTTTAATACCCTCTCTGTTAATCTGTTTCTTTTTATTAGGGAATTGAGGCCACTGATAATAAGGCCACTGAAAGATCAATGACCAATGATTGTTAATTCTTGTTATTCTGTGTTGTCATTGTTGTTGGTGGTGGTGATATTTGTGTGTGTGTTGGTGTGTGTTTCTCTTCTTTTGTTTTTCCTCATGTAAAATTACTTATTTCTTGTGCTTTCATATGTGCAGTTAACTCCTTTGGTTTGGATATTTCCTTTAAAACTTCTATAGATCTGGGTTTATAGATATTGTTTAAATTTGAGTTTATCATGAAATATCTTGTTTTCTCCATCTTGAAAGTTTTGCTGGTATAGTAATTTGTGCTTACATCTGTTATTTCAGTGTTTGTAGCTCATCTGTTTAAGGTCCTTCAGTCTTTTAGAGTTTCCATTGATAAGTCAGGTGTAATTCTTATTGGTCTGCCTTTACATGTTACTTGGTTCTTTTTCCCTTTGCAGAAATGTGTGTGTGTGTGTGTGTGTGTGTGTGTGTGTGTGTGTGTGTAGCTGACAGAAGGCAGCTATCATCCTTGCAGCCATCTTGAGCCATACACTTTGACAAAAGACTTGATTACAATAGCCTACAACAGCTGATAACATCTTGTTTTAGATACCCAGGACTTTCCCTTGGGTGTGTGAGACTTAAAGGTGTGTGACTTAAGGGCGTGACTTAGAGATCAGATTTAGAGACAAGATCTAAGGGCATGACTTAAAGGCGTGACTTAGAGGCGTGGCTTAGAAGTGAGACATATAAAAGGTGAGAGGCAGACAGAAGGAATGATTATTATGTATTAGGCACTTGGAGTAGGCACTTGAGACTCAAGACAGGTAACTATTATTAAGTATTAGGCACTTAGCACTTGGAGAAAGTACTTGGAACTGGGAAAGAGACTAGCAACTGGAACTAGGGACTAAGAACTAGTGACTAGGAACTCAAGTCTTAGGACTTGGACTAGAAAGAGAGACTGAAGAATAAATGGGATTGAATCACACTCTGTCTGATCTCCATTCTTTGAATCCGGCCTCACTCTCTCTCTTGCTGAACCCCAACCCGTGGACCAGAGCAGCTTGGGGCAGTGCCTTCTCTATAACGAGAGACCCAGTGAGGAACATTACTGGAAGAAGGATCTGCTGAAAATTCAGAAGTGAAATGAAGTTGATCACCACGGAAATCTGCCACTTCGAGAAAGGTAAGTCATGTTAATGAAAATGGGGCAAGAAATAAGTCAGCCTGAACCAAACTCTGTTTTTATTTTGTTGTTTGATGCTCACATGTGTTAATTGTCTGCTTTTGTTTTGTTGTTTGAATGCTGTCTTTCATATTCAAAATAAAAAGAAAAGTATTTATCCGAAATTAGAATCTAAAATACAGCCAAAGGTTGATGATGATTTGTCAGAGCCAGATTGTGCTAATTTTGAGGAAGAGGCAGCAGAACATTATGACCTTGAATGGCCCTTGCGTTCCTCAACCAAGAGTCCAAAGGCAGTCTCTATCACCTAGCTTAAGATTAGCCACAGATCAACCAGAGAAGGGAGACACTGAGGCTTTCCCTGTATCAGAAACCAGAGATGCTCAAGGAGTTGCTTGGAGACATCACACAGGATTTAATTTTTAAATTATTAAAGAATTAAAAAATGCACTATCACAATACACTGCCACTGCTCCCTTTACTCTTGCAATTTTAGAGTCTGCTGAAGAAGAGTGGCTGACTCCTGGTGATTGGAATACATTAGTGAGAGCACGTTCTTAATGGTGGTGACTATCTTATTTGGAAATCAGAGTATCATGAGAATTGTAAAGAAACAGCTAGGAGAAACATTCAGGCAGGCAATGGTTGATCCTTTGATGCCTTAGTAGGAGAAGGGCAATTTGCTTCTAGTGATAACCAGATGCAATATGACCCAGGCTTATTCCTCAAATTCAAAATGCAGCCATGAAGGTTTCCTGTAACTCCTGGCAAAAGGGGACCCTAGTGCATCCTTAATAGCAGTCAGACAAGGACCTGATGAACGATTTTCTGATTTTGTTCATTGAATAATGACAACAGCATGGAGGATTTTGGGTAATGCAGAGGCAGGTGTAGATTATGTAAAACAACTTGCATATGAAAATGCCAATCCTGCCTGCCAAGTGGCCATTAGACCCTACAGGAAAAAGACAGACCTTACAGGTATATCAAACTCTGTTCTGGCATAGGTCCCTCCTACCAACAGGGCTTAGCTATGGCTGCTTCCATGCAAGGACAATCAGTAAGAGATTTTTTTGGCTAGTAGAAACCAAAAGTCCTGTTTTAAATGTGGCAAGCCTAGACACTTTGCAAGAGATTGCAAGGTAAAAAATGAGTTAACCCAGAGGCAGCCCAGAAAACAGCCTGGGCTTTGCCCACTTTGCAAACGTGGAAGGCATTGGGCTAGTGAATGTAGGTTCAAAAGAGACGCACAAGGAAACACCCTTTCCCATAATCAGGGAAACGGGAACAGGGGCCAGCTCCAGGCCCTGAACCAACACAAGCCAAAACAGGCTTATGGAGCAGTCAGTTTCATACCAACAAACAACAGTCCCTGTCTGAGCTTAGTCAAGCAACACCAGAAAGTGCAGGACTAGACCTCAGTTCTTCCACCCACATAGTATTAACCCCAGAAATGGGACCTCAGGCCTTACCCACTGGAATGTTTGGACCACTCTATCCAAATGTGTTTGGCCTGATAGTGGGAAGAAGCAGTACTACTATGCAGGGACTACAAATTTTTCCTGGAGTAATAGACAATGATTATCAAGGTGAGATTAAGGTAATGGCACAGGCTATTCAGATTATTGTCACCGTTCCTACAGGAAGGAGGATAGCTCAACTATTGTTATTTCCATTGTACCCTACTAATCACAAATATAAGAATCCTAAAAGAAGGGATCAAGGCTTTTATAAGTTTATTAGGTAGAGGAGAATACAACATTCTAGGCCTTCCTTGTCCCCTGCACTCACTGACTCCCTCAGAGCCACATTGACTCCTGCAGTTGCTGTTGATGGTAGAGTCCTCTGCAAGAAGGCATTTTCTGTCTGTCACTGTGATAGAGTTGATCTCTGTTGGTCAGCTCACAGAGAGAAAGGTTTCCTTTTTGCCCACATTAGTAGATGTTATTATACATGATCAAATGGCTCTGCTGCCTGGGTACTACACTGAGGCAGAATTCCATAGATAGGCATGGCTGGGAATACCAACCATGCTGCACTGGCCAGCAATCAGAAGTCAGATAAAAGGAAGACTAGCCTCTGGGCGGCCTTTCTGATGGCCCATCCCGGCTCTAGCTCTAGAATGTTTCATACCCTCTTAAAAGCTTTTTTTTTTTTTTTTTTTTTTTTCCTCTCGGGAGCAAACTTTCAGCATGTGAGTCTTTGGAGTACATTTCAGTCTCAAATTATAGAAATTATTAGAGTTCTAAGGAGAGACAGAACCACCAACCAGGATGAATTTGTGTTGCAAGGCAAATTTACTAGACTGGCTTACATCGGGGATGGAAAGGATAATGGCTGTTAGTGCAGTAGACAAGTCAAGGACCTGGTAGCTACTCAGTCCACAAGTCTGGATGCATCAGTAAAACAGATCTAAAGGGGAAGATTGGGAAATTTCTAGAGTTACAGGTCTTCAGTCTGTGTTGGGTGGCTGAAGAAGCTGGACTCTGTTGCCAGAGAACAATGACATCAGCAATAGCTGCAAACAGGTGGATGAATTCACTATCAAAGAGCGAAAAATGTCAGTCTAAAGTTGCATTGCATTTCTTTGGAATGTTATTCTCTCTTTCCAGAAGTATATATTCTAATCTAATTTAGATACAATCAATCTTAAACACTGGCAACTGAGATTAAACATCATGATATAGCTTTAAAACCCAGTTAGGTTAGTACAGATACTTCTCCATAAAACCTCTTGCTCCAGAAACATTGGTGTTCAGATAACCCCAAGTCTTGTGTGAAAATGGGGGCTGGGTTTACAGTGTCTCTAATCCCAGAACATTTATGAGAAAAAGGAATAAGATGCCAGAGTATCTCCAGATATTCAGGAGTCTGTTGGTTTGGCTAATGCATAGGTTTAAATAAGATGGAGAAGAAGGAGGAAGAGGAAGAGGAGGAGGAAGAGGAGGAAGAAGAGGAGGAGGAGAAAGAGGAGGAGGAATAAGAGGTGGAGGAGGAGGAAGAACAAAAGGAGGAGGAAGATGATGAAGAGTCCTATCTCTAATAATGTGTAAAGACTGGGATATACACCTAAATGTTCTTTTCTAACCTTCATGTGCATATCATATACATACACATACAAGTAAGATACTCTATATACATAGTCCTATTGCAAACTTTCTATGTTCAGCTATGTAAGGACATACAAATAATATGGGGTGATGGCTGGACACTATGAAAAGGAATACCATATGTTAGGAGCAATGAGCTGAAGAAACTATGCTAGGAGTGCAGCAAACGCTGAGGTGTGGGAATGTGTCCATAATCTGATAGACATGCAATCTGGAATTCAATTAATTTCATTGTTCAGTATTCCTACCATTAATAAATGATTCATTGCTGTATATGTACACAGACATAAGTAATATGCACATATGTACATATTCACACACAAATATATGTAGGTAATTTATAATTATGCCTATACCTATATCTAAAACATAAATTTATGTAAGAAAATTCTTGATTAAAGCAAATAAATAGTCTTTTAATCACAGGTTTGTTCAAATTTATACACCCATAACTTTTTTTATCATGAACTAAATTTTAGTGAGAAAGCACATGCAACTAAGGTTAACATCCTGCAATTACTCTTGGGATACTTAGTCTTAGTTAGGTAACTTGCAGATAGGAACAATATGAAAAAACATAATTTTTAAATACTCAAGAGAGACAACTGAGTCTTTGCACATGAAAACCAGAAATCAGATGTAAGACATTTATTTTACTTGTACCTTAAATGATTAATGTCCCTCATAGGTACATGTATTTGAACACTTGGTCATGAGGTGGTGGTGGTATTTGGGGAAGATATGAATCTCAGCAGATAGAGGTACGCCGAAGAATGGATATCAGTGTGGGTGGGCTTTGAGTGTCTACAGACTCCTTCCAATTCCTGCTCACTCTTTTTCCTGTGTGTAGCTGAACTGTGATCTCTTGGATTCCGGTTACAGCCTATACCACACCTTCCAATCCAGTATAAACTCTAGCCTTAGGGAATCAGAAGGTAAAATACATTTTTTTCCTTGAGCTGCTTTTGGTCCAGGTATTTTATCACAGCTATAAAAAGTAACAACACACACAACTACATCTGAACACCTGCCACTTACGGTGACAAGTTCACTATATTAACTAAAGTTCAGAGAGATGGCTTAGCAGGGAAAAAAATACTTGCCACCAGGCCTGGTGACCTGCTAATATGAATTTGGCTTCTAGGATCCATAGGTTAGAAGGAGAAAACAGACTCCCACAATTTATCTTCAAATCTAAGTATATGTGGCACACATGCACGTGTGCACACACATATACACAATTTTAAAAAAGGAATGATACCAAGTACAGCACTTTAAGGTAAATTTAATGAGCATTACAAACTACTCTTCTATTTTTTACTCTGTACTATGGACTATGGTTTCTTTTCCAATCTAATCCTCACAACTTCACTTTGAATGTGTCATACTAATTATCACTAGTTTGCAAAAGAGTGAAGAGAGGTGCAGAAAGATTAAGGAACTTGCACAAAGTTTCATAATTAAGATGTGTGAGAGCCATGGATCAGTGCCCGTGTGGTCCTTCCCAGAGTTCCTTGCTGATACATTACACCGGCATACTTACATGCAGATAACTTTCGAGCAATGTTTTTGAATATGAATATTTGTAAATATTTGTGGTCAACTAATAAAAATATTTGTACATATCAAAGTTCATTTCAAGTTGGTCAGAAAATAGAAGACATGAACCAGTATTAGCTAGCCAAATAACATGTGAAAGGAAAGAGGCATTTTCCAGCAGAAGGGATTTAACAAAGATGTCTGCCTATTAGGGTATCTGTCATTATTTTTAACTCTGCATTATGTAATCACAATACAGTTTTAGCTATACAAAAAAAAACCCCAATATTTTATGATAGAGGAAAAATGTATGTCTGAGAATTTTAAACCTTCAGGTGAAAAAGCTGTCTTTATCCAATTAATACACTAGTAATCTAGAAGGTTATGATGTCTCTGTCAATTTTTTTTTTTGTTCCTTAAGGAAATGACCACAAAATTGTGACAGGTTACTTTGGTATTCAAGAACAACAGAATTCACCCTTTGATGGACATTTGCCTTATATCCACACTAATTACATGGATGAAGCAAGGTTAAGTGATATCTATAGAAACAATTGAAAATTGTATTTCCACATTCTGCACATTCAAGCTAAATTATGGGTTTTATGAGTAATTTTTAATATTTGAAAAGAGTGTACACTTACATATTGTCATATATGCCCAGACAAAAATCCTAAACATTATATAGAATGTTCATTTCAATTATATATTTTAAGAAGACAATTCAAGTCTAGTTATAGTGGCAAGCAATTCTAGCTCCAGCCCTTGGCAAGCTGAGAGGTGAGAATAGATATAAGTTTGAGGGTAAAATAGATTTTATAGTGAGTACCTGGCCAGCTAGAAATATATAGCAGACTCTCTTTTAAAAACTATACATACAATTCAAAATTATCATCATAATAATCTTAATTTTCCTCATTATGAAAATATCTAGACACATAAATTTAAGTATAAATTAGTTATTAATACATTATTAATATTTATTTTTATTTGGCAGAAAAATAAATAAGGACTCGTTTTCAAAGTACTCAAAGGACTCGGAGTAAATACAAATTCTGATTTCAGTTTTGTTTTGATTTGATTTTTACACATTGTGACTATCTTTCTTCTATAAACCTCTGTATCTGTAGATATAGGACCATCTGTAGTACAGGTAGAACTGTTTCAATCTCTGTGGTATAGATAAGATTAATCCAAAAGTAATGTCAAGCGATGTTTTGAGACATTGTATCTGAAACGTAGCAGGCATTTTTGGCAAACTGTCTTCTTTTCCACTTATGTGTTTGTTAACTTTGATTGCTGTGATAAAATACCACGATTAAGAGCAACTTACGGAAGAAAGATGCAGGAAGCTGAGCCACCACGTGTTTGCAAATGGGAAGTGGAACAAAGCTATAAGTCCCCCAAACTCACCCCCAGTAGCACACTTCCTCCAGCAAGGCTCCAGCACCTAAATATGCCATACTGTCCACAAGCCTTGGCAATGACTGGTGGCTACATATTCAAATATGTGAGCCTTGTGGGGGTAAATCTCATTCACACCATCGTACCTTATAAATGGAACACAAGTGTATACAAAGGAAGACAGTAGGACCGATTTGTATAACTCTCTATTTAATAGAACTAATTTTTTTAAAACCATGAGCAAAATATTTTTAAATAAAATTGAAAGCATAACATTTAAGGTTACCAGTACTTTAGCTTTGTGCTCTGTTCTTTTCATTTTGTCCTATTTAATAACATGGATGTAAGGTCGAGGAAGTGTCTGACTGTTGGTCAGGGGATGAATTTTGCGGTAGAGTTTTTAGCTTCAGTACTGTAAAATGTTTTTTTAAAAATTTCTGTGCTGTCAGTGGTTGTAAAACACTGTCTTCTCCTCTTCCTCTTTTTCTTCTTTTCTCCTGGGGCATTTCATGCATTTGTGTATAGATATTTACATGTGTGTGGGCACATATATGTGTAGATACAATTTGTGTGCAAATGCATAGAGAGGTGTCAGGTTGATGTTAAGAAAACAATGATGGGGGCAGAGGGAGGGATCTAGGTGGGAGAGGGCACAGGGAGGGGGAAAGGGGAACATGATTAGGTATTGGGTTGAGGGAATCAGGAGTGAAGCCCTAATGGCCAGCAGAAAGAATGGAAACAGGAAACTTCAGGAGGTAGGAGGTAGGGGGAACCTCTATAATGTCCTAGAGACCTGGGAGGTGAGAAACACTCAGGACCTTAGGGAGGGACCTTAGATGAAATATCCAACGGTGGGGAGGGGGAGTCTGCCTCCAGTGGAGGGACAGGACATCAAGTGGAGGGATGGGGTTGCCATCACAGTCAAAACTTCTGACCCTAAATTGTTCCTGTCTGAAAGAACTACAGGGACGAAATGGAGAAAAGACTGAGGGAAAGGTCCAGTGACCGGCCCAGATTGGGCCCAATCTAGCTCAAGGGTAGGCTCCAAGGCCTTCCACTATAGAGCAGGGAACTGCCTTGTCTGGCTTCAGTGGAAGAAGATCCACCTAACCCTCAGGAGACTTGAGGCCCCTGGGAGTGAGGAGGTCCAGTGGGGTGGAGGTGGGGAGGTGGGAACATCCTCTTGAAGACTGGGGAGGAGGTATGGGATGAGGAACAGTCAGAGGGCAGACTGGGAAGGGGCTAATGACTGGACTGTAAAAAATGATTAAAGAATAATAATTTTTAAAAAATGGAAAAATAAAAAAGGAATTTTCGTCCATTGTTCCTCACCTTAATCTTTTGAGTAAAGGTCTCCCAATCAAATCCCCAACCTCACTATCTCCCTAGGCTTCCTAGGAAGTTTGTCTCAGACATGTCCTCTCTATCTTCAAGGCTTAAGTTGCACCAGATCCACCCCTTCACGGCCAATATATCACATTTTCATGGATTAAGGGATACAAACTCTGGTACTCTTGCTTGCCTGGCAAGCACTTTAATTGCTGGGTTATCTCTCCAGCACAAGATAAGTATTCTCACACTCACAGAATGATTAATGGAAGAAGCAATATGCACAATGCTTTAACCCTGCAATTCTGCCTTCTCTTGGGCTAAGGGCAAATCTCCCACAGCGTAAAGCATCATGTCTTCCTGTACTCATTTCTGATATTAGTCTTGCTCTATAAAATATATTTAGTATATAACTTGCTTTAAGTTTAGGAAGGAGAAGAAATCATGCAATAAGGACCTTCCCCACACAGTGCTAGCTGCCACATTGATCCTGAGAAATATAGCCCCTGACCAAGAATAAAGTTTTGGGTTTCAGGCTTCATTCCAATTCATCGAGAAGGGAAGAGTCCTGATGTCCACTGTCTAGATTTTATTGACTGGATGTTTTCTTCTCATAATATCATTAAGCAAAAGAATCACACGTTATAAAGAAATATTCCACTCTTGCAGTGAAGCAGGGGCTAGGTGAGGCAATCGCAATTCCCTGGCCAGTAGGACACATAACTCGGATGTAACAGGGGAAACACTTAGGTCCTGATTACCACATCACCCTTCTTTGCCCAGAGCCCCAGCCTGCCCATCATTGTCCTGCCTGTACTTTCTGTGGGACTTTGAAAAGGTTCAAAGAGCAAGACTTTCAAGCTCTCCTTTCCATGTCAGACACTTTCAACTCTTGATTTCAAAGTGGCACTCGGTTTCCGTTCAAAGGCCTGTGGACTCGTAGGGGGTGAGATTGGAGTTAAAGGTTGCACTACAAAGAGTCCTGCCTTCACAGTTATATCTAGCTTGGAGATACAAACGGCAATGCAAACTCAAGCACCTATCAATAAAACCGCCGATATATGAAAGGAGGGGCAAGCACATTCTTAATGGCCTTTTTTACTTATTTTTTTATTATTTTCCTTCTAACCAGAATCGTGCTGTTATCAGTTTAGATGAAAGCCTAATTGATATTTTGAAGTATTATTTCTTTCCTTCTTCACATTAGAACTAAGGGACTGTAGAAGGCACAGAGATTAAAAAAGAAAATAAGAAAGAAAAATATAATACCCCAAACCCTAAAGAAGTTAGATAAGAATAGCTAAAGAAGTCCCTTCCAACATCTGACAAAAAAAAAAAAAAATCTTTCTCTCTTCTAGTTGAGTATTCATCCTGTTCCCCTTAGCTTGCTCTCTGCTTTTTATCTGCCTGCCCACAAGATTTGGAGCACCATTAATTGGTCCTTGGGGAGGCTAACAGGCCTCTGCTTTTATGACTTAGTTCTTTGTATTGTACACATGTGGGCATCTCTCAGGAGATAAACAAAAGAGAAATGTGTGGAAAGGGGCTAGAAACTGCACAGGTCTAAACACTAAATCGGCCATTGTGTTGATTTGCTGTTGATGCTCAAGATTACATAAATAATTCTAATGCTCCACCCCAGGTGCTGTCCCTGATCTCCTTAAGCTAATACGTGTATTTTCATCACTACAGGGTCCGCAGTGAAAGGATTCTATTCTCTATATGAGTCAAACAAAATGAACTCTGTGCCCCCCCCCCACCTTCCTACCACATCCTTTGCAACAAACGAGAGAGGTGGTCTTATGGGAAGATGAAAAGAATAGCTGATCATAAGGACTAACCTGGAGCCAACACTTTGGCCTTTCGTCCCTTCAGCACTTTCCACACCCTGAGCACCTGCAGCTAATTCCCGTGACTTCCAGCCTGGTCTTAGATATGATGAGCGACCTAGCCTTTTTCCTATATTTCCCAGCTCATGAAATGTTTACACTGACAGAACAAGGGACCCCTCTCGTGTAATATGCCATTCCTTTGAATACACCTTAGATGGCATTCATCAATCATAGTATCTACACCAAGCTATTTCCGTATGAGAATAAGTTACATCACCTTAGCACCACTAACAACGGTATGTTTGAAACATCATGACAATGAAATCATAGCATTACACTTAACATACTTAATCAAACAAAAGTATTTCAGTTATTGGAACCTAAATCCAACTCACAGAAGACAATGGTGATATTCAGGGACCATATGAGGGGTCTGGTGGCTTCCTCACAAGCTAAATCATTTAAATACAGTAAAGTTTAGACTACAGAACGCGTTGGGAAGCACAGTATCCAAGGGGAAGGTCAAAGTCAGTGTCTGAGTTTGCAGTCCAGGTGCACTTGTCAATGGCCAGTGGTTCCTGAGGACACTTGGATGGTTCTTCCAGATGGAGTCTCTAAGATGAACAACCTGTGGTGGGAAAGTCAGACAATTGCCAGTGATTGGAAAGGAGTGAGAAAACAAGTGGTGGGTGAGAGAGGTACTTTGCTGCTATGTGAGCCACAGTTGCCACACAAGTACAGCTGGCTTACACAGGTTCTGATTCTTCTGGTTGATTCTGTGAAAGCCTTTTGAAACTGTTGCATCTTCTTATTTTCCAGCCAGAGAAAGAAAGAATAAACTTGTTGGCCCCCTGTGTCACCTCTCAGTCCTCATGAGGCACAAGTATTTGAAAATGGCTGGAAAGTCAACCTCAGAGATGTCTTGGCATCTGCTGGGAGAGAGGGGACTCTCACAAATTCATTCCTGTGTTGGTGAAAGCATCCATGGCTAATCTTGAGCGCAGATACCATGTTAGGCATTTTCTTGGTTCAGGTTCCTTTTATACAATATCTGACCCCTCAAAGGATAAAGCTAAAATTCCAAAGAGACGGAAATTCTCCTCGTGACTTGATCTTATGTGTTCGAAGAGCTATTCTGCAGCAGTTGAGTCCTTGGAGTGAACTGAAGAGTATTCCATGATCAAAGAGACAAGACAATGTAAATATCTGGGTGCCAAAAGATGTGGCTTATTGAAAACTAAATAGATATTTCACATATTTCCCTTGTGACAAAACCTGATACTAAAATAATGATTAGAATGTGCATAGGGTGACTTACATAGCATGCATCCAATCTGCAAAAATACATTTGTTTTTTTCATAAAGCATTAAATAACACAAACACTAATGGCATGTAACCATAAAAGATACAAAGTATTTCCATTATCCTGAACCCACCTCACATTAAATTATCATTACTTTACATATAGAAGGTATTTACAATACTTCTTGTTGTCATACTAAATGTCTCACATTGCTTCATTATTAAACCAGAGTTTTCCATTAATCAGTCAATAACAATGCTTTTTGTTTTAGGAGAAGTAATATGACAACTGCACAGATAATAAGTTGGAAAAATTTCTCAATAACAACACAGTTAAAATACAAGGCAAATAGTAATGTAACAAAACAAAAAACACACAAAAATATTGGAATCTACTTTGTTTTGGCCAAATGCTCCTGGGCATGACTGGTGACATGGAGTCTGGCTGATATACCCAGCGATATTCTACTGGAGAAAACTCATCTGACCTTTCTCAGAAAATATCAATTGTAAATATTTAAATTTTCTTTTGACCTTTTTGTTTGTTGATGTTTGTTTTCTTTTCTAGAAAGCAGGGAGGGAAGGGAGAGAGAGAAGAGAGAGAGAGAGAGAGAGAGAGAGAGAGAGAGAGAGAGAGAGAGAGAGAGAGACAGAGAGGGGAGCATATTTATTAAGACTCCTAATTCCATTTCTTTTTATATTAAGACATGAAAACAGGCACCACCTGCATCACCAAGAACTGCCTTAATTTTTTCAACCTACTATATATCTATCTTAATGCATTAAATAAGTATATTGTATGAATTACATATTCAACCTAACAAAAATGCAAGAGAAGTTTTGGCATATCATTCAAATCAATCTCAAATAGTAATGTAAATCCTTTGAGTTCAAGTTAGTAATATATATATGTGTGTGTGTGTATATATATATATATATATATATATATATATATATATATATGCATGCTGAGTATCTGCATAGACAAAGAAAACTGTTCCTGTATCTCCAAAGTATCCAAAGTATCCAAAGTATTCCTTCAATTGAAGAATGGATGATGAGAGTTTTCAAGTCTTTTTAACAAGGAGACTTCAAGTCTGCTGAATTATAATCATTCCCACGTGACACCCATCCCCTACACTGATTATGACTGCCACATGAATCCAATGTGGAACAATTTCTGTTGCTTTGAGAAAGTGTGACATTCACATGATTGTTTGACATTTGACATATCTTCATCTCATAATCTCTGATGTAAAAAAACTATTGCTATTTTTTGAAAATATTGAATCAAATTGGTTGCAAATTGTATTTTTCTCAAGTCCTCGAACCCATTAATAATTTTCCTGTATATCTAATCAACACTAACTTGATTTTACACGTGAAAGAGGGCACAGCAGCCAATCTTCAAACAGTATCTTTTATGTTTTATGCATAAAACCATTCTGACAAAGTGTGTCAGGGAAACAAAGGGAAATGTACAGAGACACACAAAGACTTACACTCACCTGTGTAAAGACCTTTCATTCTGTCTTATAGAGCAGCAACGGTAATCCTCTTCTCAACATACTAAGCACAAACAATAGCATTCCTATCCACTTCAACTCAACACTGTCTAATTTTCCTAAGAGGTCTGCAGGGCTTTTCACATCAAGATCTCTGTGGAAATGTTTATGGAAATAGGTCATTTGTGTGTGTGTGTGTGTGTGTGTGTGTGTGTGTGTGTGTGTGTGTATCTAATAGATAGCAATTTGTTATGTTTAAAAGCAGATCATGCATTAATGGTTGTAAATCAACATTACTGCATCAAATATTTTAAAGACAAATGCTGGGTATGTTTCTGCTATGTTAGACATACCTCTTACACAAATGCCAAGTTTACGTTATGTAGTTAGAGAGAACTCTCTCCGTGTAAATAAAATGACAAACTTGGAATAGAAGGTGATTTAAGATGCATCAGAATGTATTAACTTAGGTGTTAGGTTAAAAAATAAGACACAAACAAAATAGTTTAAAGAATTTGTTATACATTCTTACATCTTATATTTGTGTGTGTATATGTTTCTATGCATGTGTGTTTATATTTGGCTTGTGTTTGAAAATATGTATATGTGTATATTCATGTTTATATATGATTATGTACATGTGTTCATATATATGAGAATGTGTTTATATGTAAGAATGTGTATGTGTGTATACATGTATGTGTATGTATGCATAAGTATATGTGTATGCATGTAGTATAAGTCTGTGTTATGGGTAGGTGTGAATAGATGTGTTTGTGCATGAATTTTTTTTTAAGACATACCAGTTTGGCTACTCTAGTTTCAGTGTCAGTAAAAGTGAAAGAAATGTGAAACATCTAGCTAATTATTTCAGTTAATACGCGAGCATTAGGCATTGAAATTCCTAATTAAGAGACAACATGCCCTGTCAGACATCTGCACGGGCTATTGAACATTGTTTAGATTGTTTCATAATTATCCTAGCTTAATAGTTCTAAAAATGTGAGCAAAATGAACTCACTGCAGGGAAGTATGGCTTGTCACACAAGAAGGCACGGCACCCAGAACACGGTCTAGTTCTGTGTGTTCACACTGGAGGTTTTTATTGGAACATGTTTTAATTAATTCTGGAATGGAGAACAACAGCCTACAGTGAGGGAAAGTTGTTCAAACGTTCTTTATTGAAAAAGAACTCCAGCCTGCAGGCTGTAGTGGATGCATATTAGTTGTAAGGTCTGTATATTGACGTCCACCTTTGAACTTTCCCATGCATATATTCAGATGAGTCATGAATCTGGCTTATTATCCTTATAAACACTTGGACTAAGGTGTAGATACCAGTAAAAACATACACACAAATTTCAGACATGATAAACTTTTTTTTCTTTTTTCAAAAAAGATTACAAATGTTCAAGCACAGAAGGCAAACCCATTCTGGTGCAGACCACGTTTGGGTGATCTCACTCAATGTACAGAGATTCTTCTACAATAGAATCAGTTCAGGAGACCAAAAAGTGGTCTCTACTGAGCACCTGCCCATCCCCAGGGGATTCATGCCAGAGATCTGGTCCTTCACCAGTTCTAGGGCAGTGATTAGGAGACATTTCCCAGAGATATAGTTTATAAGATTTGGACATTTCACAAATCTCTTCAAGAAAAACTGAGCTTATTTGAAATATATTGTGAGGAGAAACCAGTAGCTGTTGTCAAAAGAAGTATTTTTGATTCAAACGTTAAGAAGAACTTCATATGTTGAGTGAAGTCATTAACTATATGTAAACTAGATTTCTGGAGGGAATCAGGGAAAGACGAATTCATCTTCAAGTCTGAGTAAACCTCTCTCTCTCTCTCTCTCTCTCTCAAGTACTAACCCTGCAAAGTGGCTCATATTTAATTTAATTGGTCCATGGAACCATTTGAGCTTTGAAGTATTGTTGAGAACAATTGCCATGTGGATTTGTATGACTTGAATCTTGGATGTAATACTAGCATTTGTATGTCACTTAAGAGAGATCAAAGATTTCCCCTAATTTAACCACTGAGGGTCACTGAGGAGGAAGGTGACCCTGTAGGGGGACCATGGACCCCTGAGATCTCTCAGACACTGGAACACCAGCCAGGCAGCATATACCAGCTGATATGAGGTCCCTGACACTTGTACAGCAGAGGACTGCTGGGTCTGGGTTCAGTCAGAAAGGATACCCCTAACCCTCAAGAGACTGGAGGCCCCAGAGAGTTAAGAAAGCTGGTGGGGTGGTGGGTGGTGGGTGGTGGGTGGTAGGTGGAAACATCCTCAAGGAGACAGGAGGGCAGGGAGGAGATATGGATGTGGAACAGTGGGAGAGTAGACTGGGAGGGGAATACAATCTGGAGTTTAAAATAAATAAATAAATAAACAAACAAACAAATAAAAATAAAGGTAAAAAGCAGAGATCAAAGAAAGAGATAACACAAAAGCTACTGTTGTAATAGAGTAATAGGTTATGAAAAAAAGGATGAATTCTATGAGGTTTCACAATGAAGAAGGGTATAAATATGACTGAAATAGTTCAATGAAGTCACACACTGCAGAAACAAGGAAAGCACTAAACCAAACCATCAAATGACAAAAACAAGACCTGGAGAGAGGTCCACTTTTACTTTCCAGACTTATTATATGTTACTACTTATAGGAAACAGCGAAGTAACATTCATACAGAAAAGATAAAACCAAGCAAGAGAAAGTTTGTGAGACCATGTCTAACTATTGATATTATTATAAATGTAACAGTATATACTCATCAGTGCTACAAACCAATAGTTTGATGGCTGAATAATCTGTTAGTCTCCCATACTAATTTTGAGTGTGAGTATGGATTAGAATAGCTTCTGGACATATCTGTGGAGGACTGTCTCGATTATGTTTACTGACATGGAGAAAACACAGTACATGGTAGTCGGTATCATTCCAAGATAGAACATCGTTGTACTGTGTGGGAGTACAGAAATCGACTTGGGCACAAGAAAGCAAGAGATATTTCATGCGTTATTTTTTTTTCTGGCTGTGAATGTTGTCTTTGTTCGAGTATTTTCTCAAAGCAACTAAAACTGAACCATGAAAGTATCAAATTGAGGAAATTGGTACTGAGTGTGGGGCCATTGCCCGGAAGACTTTACACAGACTTTTGATGATCAGAGTATCAATAGGAAGAAGTACAATATAGATTGGGCTCACACAAATTCGAAGTGGAAACTGTGCTGTATTAGGAATTGGACTAAATAACACTGTGATACATTCTGACATTTAAAAACATTATCTGGTTGATTTTAATGTCATGTTAGTGTGAATGAGGATGGATTCAAAAGCAATGAACACAGTTTAATGGAGTAAATTTAAGCAGCTTAATCTTTAAATGTGGCATAGTTACCACTCACTTCTTTTAGCCGGATCAACAGAGAAGAAAAGTACATGAAGAGTGTGGAGTTGATAAGAAGGACCTGAAAAAATCTTGGTAGACATGTCAGATACAGAGAAAATAGGTGTATTTGTTAAAAGTTCAACATCATTAAAAGGAAACATCTCTGAGTAGGAGAATAGAAAGGTACTTCAATGATCAACATGCATCTCAGCAAAGATTTTAAAATTTAAGAACTGCAGGCTCATTTGAAAGAAACATGCTGAAACCTAGAATCTTTGAAAAATCTGTTAGAAAAGAAAAAAATAACAATAAACAACAACAAAAATGACCTATGTCTGGGGTCTTGTTTTCTCATATTCAGCTTCCACGGGAGACTGGAGTAGGAAAGTAGGAGGCTGAGCAGCATCTAATTAGAGTGGAGCTTGACGGCATCATCTTCCTCGTGCTGGTTCTTTAGACACACGATTACAAGTACTATGGAACTATGAAGGCTTGGAGCAAAGTTTCCTATGTCTCTGATGGGATGAAATGTATGGCAGGGCTAGGATCTCTGCAATAAAGCTCTTAGAGGCCTTTGAATAAAACTGTAGAGCTTCCATGATTGTAGAGATCTCAGGACTGTGGGACAACTACTGAGGAACATTTTGGGTACAGAGTGAACTGGCCCAATGGAGAGAGTATATATGCTATAGACAGTAAAGCTATAAAAGTAGGGTTATTCCTGGGCTCTAGAGCATCAATGATGTAACTGTGAGTTCCTGATGGTGAAAATAAACCAGCACTGTTACCTGCTCACCATGCTGAGCTGAGGTTTGCTTTGTTTCCATCCTAATTTCCTATTTCTCTATTCGTTCCTTTTGAGAAAGAAATAATTATGTAACTGTATATGTGACTTGCATTTTTATTTCACAGAGCGTGACATTTAAAAATTGCCTATGGTCTTAGATAAGACTGGATTTGGGGCTTTGACAATGTTTGAGTAGTTAGATTTTGGAGACTTAAACACATATATCAGAGCTGGAGAAAGGGTTCCATACTTAAGCACACTGGTGGCTCTTACTGAAGAAGCAGTTTTGATTCTTAGCACCCACATGATGACCCACAACTGTATGTAACTGCAGCTTCAGGGGATCTGAAGCTTACATACAAACTAAAATAAAGTTAAAAGAGGAAATAACTATCGTTTACCTTAAGAGATCATTGTGGCATTGGGCTCAGAGATGAAATCTGCTATAAAAAGATAGGGTTGCCTATCAACTCAACAAGGAATATGCTTATGGTGATTAACCTCATTGTTAACTCAACTTGATTTAGGATCATCTAAGAGACAAACCATGCTAATTTATGTAAAGATGTTACCTGATAGTATACAGGAGGAAGGAAACCTCACTATGTGTTTGGGTAGCCTTTTCCTATTTCTATGGGATCAAACAGAAAACTTAGAGGAAGTGAATAGAGCACAAGCATCCATCTCTCTGATCCCTGAGTAAAGATACAATGTGGAAGTTACCCATCTTCCTGCTGTTAAAGCCTTCCCTTCTTTGCCATACTCTCTTAATCCAAGAGCTGAAATAACATTGTTGTGTTATGTTGCTTATTTTCAAATATTTGGTCATAGCAATGAGGACAGAATTAATAAACCTTCTATCCATTTTTCATTAATGAAAGGATTGCTTTATTATTAAAGAATGGTACAGTCTGATACATGTTTTTCTTCTTCTGTTTATATATTCAGTTGAATTTATCCTTTATTAACGATAGAGTATAACTTATTAGTTGATGTTTGGAAGTTAAAACAAGCTTGTATTTCTGACCTTGATCCTTCTGAATCCTTTTTTACATGTTCATGTATTCAATTTGCTGACATTTTATTGAGTACTCATATCTATACACTTGTAAGGCTGTTGCTCTGTAGTTTTCACGTGCAATGGCTGGTTTTGTGTCAAGGGAATGTTGGCTTTAATAGGTAAAACACAAAGTGTTTTTGGTTTGGGTTACTCACTTTCTTAGAAAAAAAAAAAACTGAGAAAGCTTCCCATTAATTCTTCTTTATGAATTTGATAGCAGTCACCATTAAGGCATTAACTTCCAGCTAAAATTATTAATATTTCTTAATATCTATTTGCTTGAAATTTAATTTTCACTTCTCTTTCTCTCAGTCTCTTAAGGTAAAAAGCCATAATAACAATGTAAAATGATTCATTTTTAAATTAAGCAATTTGTGTAGAAATTTAAACATTAATCTCATTGATTTTCATATGACAGAACTGTTATCATCAAGAAAATGTGATATTAACAACATTTATACATATGAATTAATTGTATGTATGATTTATATTCTAGGTATAAGCCTTAATATTTATAGAATATTTTCAAGACAGATGTTATGAAACTCAAAGTGAGAAATAGTCACAGAGGGAGGGGGAGCTACAAGCATCACAGATACAAGAGAAATAGACCACATGAGGAAAGAGAGAAACTCAGTTCAATATGACTTAGTTAGCTGGTGCTGGTTTAAACTTCTAGGGTCTGACAGTGGACCAGTTTATTGTAGACGTATTTAAGTCCAGTACAGTTTTGGGGAAAAAAAATCCTTGTAACAATTTTCTTCATCCTATATGCACAGTAAAGTTTAAGGCATGGCTATATCAAAACTATTTTGCAAAGTACATTTGACCTCTACCATGAAAGTGGGTTCTAGAGCTTAAGGGTCTAGGATCTGATGGTGTCTCTGACCCAGACAGCATAAAGGTCAGCAGGCAAAGTACATGTGACATCTTCCATAAAAATGAGTTCTCTTAACTGAGAAACAAAGTTACAAATAGGTAGGGTAGGGAGGGAGAGTCTGAAACAAATATTCTGGGGGATTTGGATGTGGCCTCATCCTACATATAGCAAAGGTCACCAGGTTATTAACAACATCAACTCCCAGTTCTCTGGATGGGAAACAAATGTCCATTTCCTCAATCGAGGAGGCATCCTTGCATGATTAATACTTCTGGTTTCTCTAATACTTATCTGTGAGCAAAAGTGCCCTGTATATAATCAATTCTGGTTTTATTTTAGCTTTTTTTTCTGAAGTCAGAAGTCTATGTATATCTACCAACTAATTTTTGTTGTTTTTACTGTCGTGGTTGCTGTCATCTTGATAAGAACTGTGGTCACCTGGAAATTTAAAAAAAATCTCAATTGATAAATAGTCTGTATAATATTTGCCTGTATGCAAGTCTTTAGTGCATATTTTGATTGATGGCTAACATGGGAGGACCCATTCCACTGTGGGTAGTACCAACCCTGGGCAGGTTGAACTGGACTACTATCTAAGAAAGCAGGCTGACCAAGCCGCAAAGAACAAGCCAATAGGCACATTTCCTCTGTGATCTCTGCTTCAGTTCCTGACTTCAGATTAGGTTATTGCCTTTACTTCCCTGGATAATGACCTACAAGCCTTTAACAAAATAAATTCTTTTCTCTCCAAGTTGCTTGGTATCTTCTAACAGCAATAGAAATTCTAAGTAAGATAACATTTCATAAAAATGAAGCTGGTTCTACATCATGATATATGCACAACTTACCTGCAAATGGTCTGTTAAAAGATTTAAAATTGTTTAATGCTTGTAGAAATTATAGATACAAACATTTGGTTCTTCAATGAGACAGTTTTTTTTTCTTCTAAATTTGGCACAAAACTCAAGAGGAATAAAAGAAAATTTTATTGGGTTTCAACAAAATTCAGGTATTTGTTCAAAACTTTTTTATGAAATTAAGATACTCAATGAATTGGAGAAAATATTTGCAAATAATGCTTGTAATTAAAAACTTTCATTCAAAGTAAATTACTGACACATATCAATCAAAACAAGACATTTTATTAAACTGATAATTTAGAAAATATTTCTCTAGAACACAATAATCATACAGAAAAGTTTTATACACCTCTTGATACATAAGTATCCAAACTAGAATGTCATACTACCTAATATGTAGACGCAGATGCAATCTCAAGAGAAATGGCTACACCTTATGCAAATAGCTATTAAAACTACAAATAGACCTAAAAAGTAGGTTTTTGTTTTGCAATTTTGTAATAGGAGTGCAATTCTTTTCTTCTTATTCGTGAAGTGTTAAGACATTCACTCATTAAAACTTTTTCCTGATAGACACATACTTAAAGTACACTTAAATAGGTATGGAGAACTCTCATTCAGTACTTGGAAAAGTAAAAAGTAGTGTAGATGTGTTTGAAAGTTATTCCTGAAATGGTTAAACTCAGACATTCCTAATTAAGCATTAGTCAAGTAAAATTTAAACATATGTCTATGTAAAAAGTTGAACAGATAAGTTCATGCCAGTATTATTATTAAAACCAAAACTGAAAATATTCCATATGTCCATCAAGGAATGAATATAAAAACAAAGTGTGCTATCTGTCACAATTAAAAACTTATTACACAATAATTTTATTTATTTATTTTGGTTTTTCGAGACAGGGTTCTCTCTGTGTAGTCCTGACTGTCCTGGAACTCACTCTGTAGACCAGGCTGGTCTCGAACTCAGAAATCCGCCTGCCTCTGCCTCCCAAGTGCTGGGATTAAAGGCATGTGCCACCACCGCCCGGCCTACACAATAAAATTTAATGACTAAACAATGCATGATTCATGAAGGGACCTTACACTACTACACTAAGTGAAAGAACATAGTCACAAAAGACAACCGAGTATTAACTCAGGTAAACTCCATTAAAATTGTCTAGAGCACATTAGGGAAGATGGCTCAGGATGCTGAGTTTGTGAAGGACCGAGGATAAATGTCAGATTCCTAAAATACAGGAAGCACATATTCGCCATCCTAGAGAGAGTCAATAGAGAGATGAGTGGCAGAAAAAAGAAAATCACAGGAAGTTCCTGGGCCAGTGAGCCTGCCACGAGCACAGGTGTACTAGACACCCTGCCTCACACAATATCCTTTAACTTGCCGGAAACCATATGTAGATCTCTAGGTCACTATGTTGCGTTTAATTTTAAAAAACACGCTTCTGCCTTCCCAGGGCCGCGCTCTCGGCTTAGCTCTGAGATCAGGCTACCACCAGCGTGCACTACCTCCTTCCCTGGGGCTTGGCCCACGCTATGAGATCTGCTTCTGCAATGGCCATCTTGCTGTTATTCCTGGAAGCTACGATTGCTCCCCCAGTACCTCACGGCTAGCTTTGCCAAGCCTCCAAAAATTGCCCTGGCTGCCTTCTTTCTCCTCCTGCCCACTTTAGCCCCGCGGATGGGAAACATTAGACAGTTTTATTATTTTAAAACTAGCCAGATAACTCAATGGCTGGGAGAAGAATTTCCTGCCATAATGTTACCAAGTAGCTTCCTCCATCAACCTTGGCCCCTGCTCAAGGCAAAGGCAATAAACCCTAGGGGGCCCAAGACCTACAAGTCTGCATTTTCCTAAAGCCTGTTCTGATAAACTTTCTCTGCGTCCCTTCTCTTCCTCCTGGGACCCGGAAGTCCCACCTTTCCCCCTTCGCCCAGCAATTGGCTTCTGCCTCCTTTAATGACACAATCAAGAACCAATTAGGGAGTCAACACCTTCCCCTCCACTAAATGTTAGAAGACAGAAGCTAGGAACAGAAAGTAAACTACCCCGTGAGTTGCCTCATACCCGGAGCCCATACTAGTCATTCTCATAAAAGGTAACCTTATAATGGTGATTAGAAAAACCTAGGGGATTTAGAAAAGAAGATGTGAGGAAACTTTAATCTGGGACAGTATAATGTAATTTTGGTGTCTAGATGCATTATTTCGTAAAAATGTGACTACAGACAAATTCACACTAAATACCCTGTTAAGAAGCAAAGATCTGTAGTACTTTTACTATAGAAGAATAAAAATCTGGAAAAAAAATTGATATTTAATACAATTTAAATTTCATACAACAGGCACAGCTATTGAAAGAACACTTGTTTCTGAATTAAAATGCATAATTTCATGTTATGTAAAACCTTTATGTATCTGTGAATAAATTTAATTTAAATTTAAAAATGTATAAAGTATCATAATTACCAACTGGTCGAATTTAAATTACTAACAATTTTACAGCAAATTCGATATCAAATGCTTGCCTTTATGCATATATAGTAATATTGATAGCAGTGTGTTGAACTGACTGAATTGTTTTTACTATTATTTACAATTGAGTGATTGGCATTAAATTGTTCATGAGATTTCAAAGTCAGAGATGGTTTTTTGCTTGTCGAATTTAGAAATGGTCCAAAGTAGGGATTGGGTGATTGGGTCTTCTAAAGCTTGGGTCTGATCCCAGCAGATGGGAGCTGAACACTCAAATCATACGTTATTCCAATGAAGTGCCACACCTTCTCAAATCTCTATGGCAGCCTAACTCAGTACAATTCTCTTGCTTGAAGTTGTAGGGTGTGTTTCATGTGGGCACTGCTAAAATGTAAACCCTAAGATAGTGTTGAAGAATGTAGTCAGGTAGAGGAAATAAAATGAGCAAATCTCTTGAGTATGCATGTCAGAAGGCAGAAACGTGTAAAACCTATCTATTGTGTTTGGAGGAAAATGATAAAGAGATGTGTGTGCATAGGTCGATCAATTACCATATGTGAATTACTGGACCAGATCAGTTGCTGATATTCAGGGTACTCAACACCATAAGTGGAACCCAGCACAATCAGAAAACAGGGAGCACATGTTCTAAACTTATTAAGAATATCATGACAGCAAGAGCAGCTATTAACCAATGGAGAAATCTCCTCAGCATGCGGCTTTCTCAAGACATTGGTCACATGTTTATAAAGTCAGTACTGTTGATTTACAGCCGATGCCACTGTCTCTTATAACAGTGGCAGTTAAAAAGAGCTAACTGGTATACCTACAATATCATACCTTGCTAGAACAGAGTTATATTCAACTAAAATTGTATTTATAGCTACTATATTTTACCACATCAGTTTGTATAACACATTAATAAAAACAGTAGAAATGGACTGTATGAGTCACACTATTAAGTGACTATAGGCTCTACATTTGTCATTGTCTTGTGATATGCTAGCTGCCTTTCTGTTTCAGCATACCTTTCTTCCCTCTCTGATGCCTCTGCTGAAAGTTTACCAATTTAAAGTATAGTTGCACATCCGCATGGACTGTTGCAAGGATAAACAGGAATCTGCAAATTCATGCAGCATGTTTAGAGCTAGAAATCCATTGAATGACAAAGCCACAGACCTGGAATTTCTTATTCCACAGGTTTAGTGGATTCTGTCCTGGATGGCCTTTAAAATACTCATTAATATTGAAGTACAGAATACGCTAACAATTACATGATTTTTTTTTTAAAAAATTTTCTTTTGGAGGATTGAGTTTGTAAAAGGGAGGTGGCCTTTAGCCATAGGCACGTCCTTCAGGAATCACTATATATTAATCTGCTGTGAGAGGAAAACTATAGTCCATATCATAATTTAATTTTTTTGAGCGAGTTAGAGAAAAGGGCATACTACAAATAGCATGTGTGACTTTGCTCTGAACAAATTGAGGCCTGTGAATTGTATAAGTGAGCAAATCTAATTTTAGTGAACAAAAGAGCCCATGAGATGCTGAGTGTAATTTTTATGTAAAAATAGGAGTCTCCAAAGACATCTCTCTTTAAACAGATGAATGCAAATTACTGAAGTCATCCAAATTGAGCTTGATTTATGCATTTTTCATTGTACTCTTTCACAACAGAAAAAGCTTTTTCTGTTTCCAAATAGGATACATTTGGGGTAAAGTTTCACGTTGTGCACCAAGAATGGCTTAGCAAAGAGAGATCCAAACCAGTCATGTAGAGAAATTATTTCTGTATCATTTTTCTCCCTCAAATACAGCTTCTGCCAAATAGGCTGGCCAACTGTCTACTGTATCCGCTTTTTAGCGACTTGAATTTTAATTACAAAAATAAAAGTTTTAATGCTGTGTATCAGAATATATGATACATGCTCCACTGGCACCCAGTGTTTTTAGCTGAGGACAGACACAGTAGGAAAAAAAATCTAATTTCACTTGACTATAAGCAGATACTTGGTTCTCAAATCAGTGCCAGGCATGAATTTTATTCAGTCGCTGTTTGAGCATTGTAACTGTGATGATTTAGTTCATCTTTACATCTGCAAAACTCTTAAAATTGACAATAAATTGTTGGCTTGTATAGCACAGTACGATGATGTGTTTGAGAGGAGGTACTGCGTAGTTTTCGTTACCAGCATCTCAGGTTTTATTTTTTCTATCCTTTTCTAATTGACTTTAAAATGCTTCACACTTTTATTTATTTTATTTTTATGTGTATCAGTGTTTGTCTCCATGAATATTTATGACTGTGTATGCACAGTACCTGTGAGGGCCAGAAGAGGGCATCAGATCCCTTGAAACTGGAATAAAAAAAGGTTTTGAGCTGTCATTGGGGTTCTGGAACTGGAAGCCAGATCCTCAGCCAGAAAATAGAGCCACTCTTAATCACCAAGTTATCTCACCAGCCTCCAATCCAAGGAAGCGAGAGGCTTTTTTTTTTTCCCACTATAATCTGTGTGATAAATGTGTTAAATCCTATATTGGTTTAATTTTTTTTTTAAATTAAATCCTATGTTTTTATGCCAAGTATAGTTTGGACTCCTCCAGAGACTTCTACATGTAAATTTTTATAGTTATCTCTGCTTACAAATCTATGCTACCCTTGACTTCTCAAGGGATATTGAAATATTTCATTATTTATCTTCTGCTCCCTTTTTGATAACTTTCCTCATGGGGTTTATTTCTTTTCCTTGATCGTTGTCTAAAGTTCTTTGAAGGCCCTCACAGGTGTTTAGGTGTCAGGTTAAACACACAACAGGACAATCACAACCTAGCAAGTAATATCAAGGTCTCTGGGCAGCATATTAATTTAGTCATGGCCATGCTCTTCCTACTGAGAAGATGGGAATGGTAATGTCCTCTGGACCACAAGATTTAAAGATTAGTTTATTGTGTCTCCTTTTATGTGAAAACTTCTTTTTAAGTCCAAACTTTTGTATTTAAACTAAGTTATACATTGTTAATATTTTAAAATGTCTCAATTTCATTATCCATACTAAGGTAATTGTCATTCTTTCTAGAGCAGAACAAATTTCAGTATTTTCTATGAATGGATTATCATGACATTTTCTCTTTCCTCTCTTGATTAAGAACCAGAAGTATGTGTGTGCATTCTCTCTCTCTCTCTCTCTCTCTCTCTCTCTCTCTCTCTCTCTCTCACACACACACACACACACACACACACACACACACACACACACACATTCAGGTTTGAAACAAGCTTATATTCAAAGGAACCCTAAATGAAGGGAACTTCTAATAATTTTAATTTCAAAAAAAAATAATTTCAGGTGTAGATGGAGAATAGGCTTAATATAGATTCTAGTAAATGGTCATCTAAACTTTATTTCCAACTTAATTTTGAATTCTGTGTGGTTTTTTTTTACGTCTACTTTTCTTCTTCACCTTCACATGATCACATCTACTTCTAGTCAAAAGTGCACAGATAGCACTTTGGCTTTTGTGTTTGTACTGCTGGTCTCTCCTTCTGAGCAGGCATTAAGCAAATTGCTCCTTCACAGAACCCATTACTTTAATTCCTTACTCCTATTTATATCGATCATGAAATAATCAAATTATACCATCAAGTGGACTAAATGTAATTTGTAAAAAAGGTTTCAGACATGCTCAAAATGAGGACCTGTAATTAGTAAATCTGTAGATCGATGGTATATTTATGTAAAGTTGACTCAAATGGGTTGTTCCATTTTAAAGCATTGATTATCCAGGCCCTGTGTCTAATCTGGGCTTATTTCTAGAGCATTGGAGCAGTGACAAATGCTATGTAAATTCCACTCAAGCCAGACATCTTTACTTAATGATGCTCAAGCCATTGTGTCACCTGAGAAATTAGGAAGTCAACACAAACAACACACAAAGGCAAGCACTATCAGACCTGAACAAAACTAGACTTAATTAATTACTAAACAAATGTGATTATTAGCCACTCAGATATGAAATCAAAGTAACTTTTGTTAACTATTGAATCTTTTAACAATTTTCTTAACACTAATAATGGTAAGAAAATAGGTCTAGTTCTGACCCTACTTTCAAAATTCCTTGTATCTTTTAAGTCTAACAAAAATTAAATTATTTTATCAGTAATGAATGGGTATAATTTAAAAACTTTGCAACCTCAAAGTGTCAGTAATAAAGGTGAAATTTATATAAATTTAGTCCTTTTGTCATCCCTTTATAAATTATTATAATGCATAAAGCCATGGTTAAAGATAGGAAGTGTTCTTTATGTGTGCAATTAATTGCTCACTGCAGTTTCCTGAGAATCTTTGTGGTCTCTAAAAGTCTGGATGGAACTAATCAAAATCTGGAGGACTTTGTTTGCTTCTTTGTGTTTTGTTTTGCTACGGTGTTTCATGCATCCAATGCTGACCCTAAACTCATCATATAGCTGAGGATGAACCCCAGCGTCTGCACATCCTGATGTGATCTCCACACTTCCAGGACCTCAGAGCTGCACCATTATGCCTGGCTGGCTTCATGTGGGCCTGAAAAATCAAACCCAGAACTACACAAGACTTCAGTAAACACTATCAACCAAGGTGTGTCCTTATCCCTGGAACTCTAGGTTTTGTTGTTTGGTTTGTGAGTTAGTTTCTTCCTGTGTTTTACTCACTTCTGTTTTTTATCTAAAACTTAGACATCCAGAACTGTTGTACAATAAATATAATGTATAATATATTTATATATAAATCACTATAATATATTTAAATATAAATATAAAATATATATATTATATATGAAATTTCTTGGTTTTATGTATTTCTTAAAAATAGTTAATTTAGTGTCCATCTCTTTGTGGCTAGTTCATTAGTTAACAAATAAATCTTCTTCTTTTTTTATTTTTTATTTTTTATTTTTTGGTCAGAATACTGGGTAAATTGTTCCCATATATGACATTAATGTGATACTATTTATCTAAATTGCCAAGTTTCTTTTCAGTCTTTTTACCCTACATTCTTGGATATTAGATGATGAATATTTTCCTTCTGGGCTTAAATAGTCAATGAGAGAAATGTATCAATATATGTTCATTGAAACTAAAAAAATATTGGTAACTCATCCTTCTTGTGGCAAACCTTACACCAAACATTTCCAGTGAAGAGAGGAAGACAAATCAGGTGACAGTACTATTTTCAAGAACTTATAAGTAGCAGAATGATGACTGCACACAATAATGCTCAGCTGTGCTATGTTAATGTTCTACCTTGTGAAATGAATGACTGAGAATTAAGTGGGGAAATACCAGGTGTTGTTCAGGAGGCACTGTTGTTGGCAGCTGGGACGCCTATGATGGCAGAGGCTGGCTAGAGAGTCTCTCTACATTGCTGCTATTCTAATATGCTTGAAGAATATCTGTCAGTTGGTTTCTGACACAGCAACTGGTTCTTGTCCTGAAGAAAGCAACATAGAAATTGCATTAGCTTTTGAAACTTAGCTTGGGAAGGCACACATGGTTGTTAGCATTATATTATGATATATAAGTACAACCAGAATTCAATATTGGAAGAAAAGGCCGCTAGCCCCATCTTAGATGCTGATTCCACAGACCTCTAAAAGAATATGTCAATAGACAAGTGACACTGAATACAAGATAAATACATGGTCTGAGAATGAATAATGCCACCCTTGTGTCTGAAGAAATTATAGAAATTCAAAATAAATATGAAAATAACATGGGTGTGAGAAATATAAGCTTCAGTGGTACCATTTGTTCCTACTCAGTACTTCACTGGTAAAATGAGTTAAACAACTATACTGCCTCTGTTTGACTAAAGTGCCTTCAATTTTGCTTAGTGTGTTTGTTTTGCACATACTCCCTGTAGGTAATACAACGTCACTGGCCAAGTGTTATTTAAGAACAAGACAGTGAATATGGCTTTAAGAGCAAGCTGTGACCAACTATAAGTTGATAATGTACCAAGTAAATTCCCACTCTCTTGTTTAATGTTAATAAAACCAATAAAAGCTGAGTTTAAGTTAAAATCCACAAAATTTTGAAGGGAAAGGTTTTTCTGAGCACCAATTACAAATCAAACAAATAACAATGGAAAATAGTCACCAGGTCTGTACATAAAAGGACACTGGTACAGTAATAAGTTCTGAAATTTAAAGCCTGATATTTTCTGCTAAATTATTGTCAATCTTAGTGTATTACGATATGCATCCATTTCATTTATCAATAAACATTATCATTTTCAAAAAGAAACTGGAGTCTGAGACTTCTACAGATTTCAGTTAAAAAATAACTGAACTTGACTCCTGTCCCACGGACAACCATCGTCCAGCCATCTGTCTGCACACATTCATCAGACCTGCAGATATGGAAGCATATACGTTAGATTCCCTCTTTGCATCCACTTCCCTTGCCCCCAACCAAGTCTTCTGGGGGCATGTGCAGCTGTGGATTGTGGCACACTGTCCCCCAGAGTGCCACTGTACTGCCACCTCCCTGTCCTTTCCCCCCTCTCCAGTTTCTTATCCACACTGTTCCCAGGGGCATACTCAACTGCTGGGAGATTTGCACTGCCCCCCCCCCCCCAAAGATCTATTGTTTAGCTCAAAGATATATCAGAGGCCTGCCACACCAGAATCATCAAAGGATTGGCCCCCTTCCAATATCCACAATGCTACAACAGGAACATTCAGTAACAAGCAGATGGCTAAAGGCAAGCAGAAAAACAAAATCAACAAAAGGAAGGGCAACGTGACACATTCAGAGTACAGCTATGCTACTACAGCTAGGCCCCGCCCCCCCATCCTAACACAGCCAAAGCACATGAAGATGATGGAGGCCTTTAAAGAGGAAACAAACAAATCCCTTAAGTGTGGGGAAAAATCTCGCGGGCGGGGGGAAGGGAGTCCGGCGACAGAGTCTCAGGGCTGTCCGGCACCAGAGCTTCTCGCGCCGCTAGCAGAGGATCCCACATTCACGCAGCTGTCGGTGGGCGGGCCGGCGGCTGCATCAGCAAGGTTCCAGGGTTCCAAAAGCTGGGAATCAGGCGGAGAGACCATGGACACATGGAGTCCGGTTTTCCAAAGCTTTTATTGTTCATGGCATGGTGAATGGGCACAACTGGTACGCGCTTCCCCCCACCAAAGGCCAGGGGACTCTCATTTTATAGGGAAGGAAAAAGGGGAGGGAATAACTTAATTAGCTACGCCCCTGGCCTTTTGATAATTCATTAATATTTAAATCTCTGGAGGTGGAGACTTGTTAGTCACACCCTCTACCTGTCGTACGTGACTGAAGGTAACAGGTTAAATGGAGTTACCTCGTCCAAGGCCCAACATCCCACCCTCTTTTCTTTCATAAAAGGAGGGGCAACTCTGTTAATTAGAGATGTGGACCACGTGGAAGTAGTCTGGAGTCCCAGAGCGCGGGAAGATAATATGCCGTCCCTGACAGGCAATGTCCTGTTGGGTCTCCTGGCTATCTCAAACCCAGCGTTCTATCAAGGGGGCCTAGGAACAGGGCTAAACATCCTACTGTCTCTAAAAGGGTCTCCAGGGTTTAAAGCTCGTTCAACCAGGCTATGTCCAAACCATGTCTTCACGGCCCAACATCTCACTGTTTTTAGTGAAAATTTTGGATGAGGTGGTCAAAATAAAACACTATGAAGGCCAGAGGGTGTAGCATAACCAAGTCAAGGGTAATGGGAATTGAGGGTAGGGTTTGGAAGGCAGGGAATCATTGAAACAATTAAATACAGATTGTACAGTTTGAGGGTAATGACATCTGATTAATCTAAATAGACATTATGTTTTCCTCACTAACATGTAACTTTAGCTATGTGACTTTGGCAAAAGAGTTCATTTGTAGCTGGAAGGTCTGGATCTGTCTTCTGTAGTGAGCATCTCTGGGTTCTGGCGTGTATCTCTGGAGCCTGGTGTGGGTCTCTGGATCTCAGCATGTTCTGGGGTCTTCAGTCAGATGAGATGACTGGAAGAAGGCAGCTTGGCAGGTTCCAGGAGGTGGCGCTGTCACTGGATCTCAGCGTGTCTCTGGAGTCTGCAGTCAGATGAGGTGGCTGGGAGGAAGCAGCTTGGCATCTCAGGCAGGTTCCAGAGGATGGCTGGACTCTGTTGGATCTGTGGGTATACCTGTAGGATAATCACAGGAGGGAAGCAGCACCTCGGGCAGGGAGATGTCTGTAGGCTGGATACTAAGCATTAAATTGCTTGGGAACAAGCACCTTATGGCCTGTCGTTAAGATCCTGGAAAAGCAAAGGTGTTTGAGGAAAGTTTAGTCTTGGAAGGTATCTTTGAGTCTGGTTTTGGATGGCTGAGGGAGAAAAACAATGTTAATTTTGTATCTGGGACTGGCAGCAACAGTTTGCCTGTAAAAGAAATTAGTTGTTAATTAAGACTCAAGAAACGGTGATCAGCACATTGACTTAAACTGTGGAAGGAAATTAGATGGCTTTTAAATTTTAAAGAAATTATAAAGGTTGAAAAAATAATATTAGACATATATCACGAGTATTAGAGAGAAAAGGCAGCATTAAAATAGAAAAAATAACAAAATTTTGGTTGAAAAAACACAAGCATTGTTGTTCTAGGTGTTCCTGTTAGGAAGAAAAGGAAACGTTTAAAATTTTTGGTTGAAAAACAGGAACGTTTGTTGCAGGTCCTCCTGTTGGGGAGGAGCAGTAATGGCGGGTTTAGAAGCAGTGGGGGGAGGGGCCTAGCTCTGCCATGTGGTGTCTGGGTGCTCTGGCAGAGAGGTTTTGCATTCCCGCTTTTCTTTTTCTTAGTTGGTAAAATTTAAATGTAGAGAAGAGGAAAGGTCAACTTTGAAGAAGAAATTAAAAAAAAAAAAGGAAATTAAAGAATTTCTAGAGTAAAAAAAAAGAAATTAAAAACTTTCGAGAATTCAGTGAAAATGAAGGTACAACATATCCAAGATTATGGGACAGACCCAATGGAATCAGTACTAAATTCATTGTATTAAAGGCCTCCATAAAGAAATTGAAGAGTTCTCTTCACTTGGGCCTTCATTTTTGTTAAACTTATTATGTTCTGTGGGTTGTATCATGAGTATTCTGTACTTTTTGGCTAGTATCCACTCATCAGTGAGTACATACCATGCATGTCCTTTTGGATCTGTGTTACCTCACTCAGGATGATATTTTGTAGTGCTATTCATTTGCCTGAAAAATTCATGATGTTTTTGTTTTTAATAGCTGAATAGTATTCCATTGTGTAAATTTTCTTTATTTTGGTTGATGGACATCTGGGTTGTGTCCAGTTTTTGGCTACTACAAATAAGGCCGCTATGAGCATAATGGAGCACATCACCTTTTGGTGTGGCGGAGCATCTTTTGAGTATATGCTTGGGAGCAGTGTTGCTAGGCCTTCAGGTAGATGTATTTCCAATTTTCAAAGAAACCACCAGATTGATTTCCAGAGTGGTTGCACCAGTTTAAAATCCCACCAGTAATGGAGGAGTGTTCCTCACCAGCATGTGCTGTCACTTAAAATTTATATCTTTAAAAGAGTATTAATTATTGTATTTATTGACATTCCAAATGTCCCATTTCCTGGTCATACATTCACAAGTTCTTCACCTCTCCCTCCTCTCTCCTTTGTTTTTGAGCCATTCTGATTGATGTGAGTTGGAATCTTGGGGTCATTTTGATTTTCATTTCCCTGATGACTAAGGATGTTGAAGATTTCTTTAAGTGCTTCTTGGTCATTCGAGATTCCTCTGTTGAGAATTCTCTGTCTAGCTCTGTACCCCAATTTTAAAATTAGGGTTTTTTTGAGCCTAACTTTTTGAGTTCTTTATATATTTTAGATATTTGCCCTCTATCAGCTGTAGGGTTAGTGAAGATCTTTATCCAATATGTAAGTTGCTGTTTTGTACTATTGACAGTGTCCTTTGTCTTATAGAAGCTTTTTTATTTTTATAAGGTCCCATTTGTCAATTGTTATTCTTAGGGCCTGAGCCACTGGTGTTCTGTTGAGGAAATTTTCCCCTGTGTCAATATGTTCTTTCCCACTTTCTCTTCTCTTAGGTTCTCTGTATCTGGTTTTATGTTGAGGTCTTTGATTCACTTGGACTTGAGCTTTGTACAAGAGGATAAATATGGATCAATTTGCATTCTTCTCCATGTAGACTGCCTGTTAACCCAGCACCATGGGGAACAAAATAATCATGAAGGCAGAAGGAGGGATGGATCTGGGTGGGAGAGAGGAAGATGAGGAAGAGGAAGAGGAAGGGGAGAAGGAAGAGGAGGAGGTGGAGGAGGAGAAAAGTGGCAGGATCAGATATGGGGGTGAAAGGAGAGAAGCCCAGAGGGCCAGGAGGATTGAAAATATTCAGCTTCTATAGGTGGGGTGCAGGATGGGAGGAACCTCCAGAAAATCCCAGAGACCTGGAATGTGAGAGGCTCCCAGGACTCAGTGTGGAAAACTTTAGCCAAAATACCCAGCAGTGGGGAAATGGAACCTAAAACAACTTCCAGTAGCTAGAAAGGGCCTCTAGTGGAGAGATGGGGACAATAATCGATAATCAAAATTTTTGACCCAGAATTACTTCTGTCTGAAATTTTTGTCAGAAATGCAGGGGCAAAAATGGAGAGGAGATTGTAAGAAAGGACATCCTGTGACCAGTCCATCTTGGGATCTATCCCATGGGCAGGCACCAAACCCTAACACAATTACTAATGCTATGTTTTTCATGTAGACAGGAGCCTAGTATGGCTGTCCTCTGAGAGGCTCTACCAGCAGCTGACTGAGATAGATGCAGATACTTACAGCCAACCATTGGACTGAGGTGCTCAACTATACCACAGGGACACTTGCTCAACTATGTTCATAAAAGCTTTATTAGTAAGCGCCCAGAAACTTTAAACAACCTAGATGTCTCTCAACTGAAGAATGAAGAAAGAAAATATGGTACATCTACACAATGGAGTACTATTCAGCTATTAGAAACAAAGACATCATGAATTTTGCAGGCAAATGGATGGAACTTGAGAATATCATCCTGAGTGAGATAACTCAAAGCGAGAAAGACACGCATGGTATGTATTCACTTATAATTGAGTATTAACCATAAAATGCAGGACAACCATGTTATAATCCACAGACCCAACAAAACTGTGTTTTAAGGAGGTCACAAGAGAGGATGGAGAAATCTCATTCAGAAGGGGAAACAATAGTCAGTGGAGGTGTATGGAGAGAGGGAGCCTGTAGTAGAGGGGGTGAGGAGAGGAAGAGGCATGGAGACAAAGTGTGGAAAGAAGGTGGGAAAGAGGGGCTTGAAGGAACAATTGGAAATCTTCAGCAGGGTGGTGTGGAGCAGCACTGGCAACTAGCTGAAAAGGGGGGATACAGGAAGTCTGTAGGGATGACTGTAGCAAAGATTCCTACCAAAGGGAAATATTGAGACTTAAGTGGCCACATCCTGTAGCCAGGCAGGACTTTCAGAGGAGGGAGGGGGGGACATCAACTCACTCACAAAACCTTCAACCCAAAGTTGTCTTGCCTATAAAATATGCAGGAATAAAATCAGAGCAGAGACTGAAGGAATGGGTAATGAATGACTGCTCAAACTTGAGATCCATCCCATGTAAGAGAGCCAACCCCTGACACTATTAATTATCCTCTGCTATGCATAGAGGCAGGAACCTAGCAGAACTGCTTCCTGAGAGGCTTCTTTCAGTAGCAGAAGAATGCAGATGCAGATATCCACAACCAAACAATAGGTGGAGCCCAGGGAGACTTTTAGAAGACTGGCGGCTAGAAGTGAGCGAGTTGGAGGGTCAAGGACACCACAGGAAGACCCACAGTGTTAACTAACCTGGGACCATTGGGGCTCACAGAGCCTAGGCCATCAACTGTGGAGCATGCAGCAGCTGAACCTAGACTCCCTACACATTTTTAGCAAATGTGCAGCTTGGTCTTCGTTGGGTCCCCTAACAAGTGGAGCAGGGGCTGTCTTGGTCTCTGTTCCCTGCTTTTGGATCCCCTTGTTCCTATGTGGACTACCTGTATGGGCCTCAGTGGTAAAGGATGTCCCTAGAGCTGCTGGAAGTAGATCTTCCAGTGTGGGGTGGTACACAAATAAGGCTGTCTTCTGTAAAAATTAGAGAAGAGGGCAATTGGGTGAGGGGTTTCTAAGGGTGGAACTGGGGAGAGAGGCAAAGGGGGACCTGTGATTGTGCGGTAAATAATGCATAAATAAATACAGAACTCTGTATCTCAGTTGGCAGTGTTCAGTCCAAGGTTATCGTCTCCACGTTTCTATAGTAGGAATGAGACAAGGTGTCCCTGCTCCTCCGTTGGTAGTGGCTTCTAATGAAGATGACAGCCATCATTTAAATACACATCATTACATAAAGAACATAAATGTCAATAAAACATTTCTTATTAAGTAACAAGCTGACGGCACCATAAAAGTGAAAAATTTTCACGTTGTAAAATATAGTCAAAGTCATAATGGAGTACATTAATAGAGTTTGACATTCTCTCAGTATTCCTTGGTGAACTAAGAAGGGGCTTTAATTAAAAGTGACTTTGATCACTTTACATTTATACTGTGAATGACACATAGTGTTTTCCAGGAAACTGATCCTCTCCCGGAATTAATTTATGTATCTCTTCAGTGACACTCAAATGAAGGTACTCTCCAGAAGCTTTGGGCACTTTCATTTGGATATGTAAAACATTCCACAAGTGTCACACATCTGCTTGGATTGTGCAAGTCTCCATTAGCAGCTTGCTTGGAACATTTTAAAGTATATGTTAGTGGTTTTAAGTTCTATACGTCTACTGTTGAGAAAACTACTTTTTTCCTCCTCAATCCTATATAGAGCAATCTTTTGGCAAAATCATGACACAGAACTAGTATGTTAACATCGCTTTTACATCTAACACTTTTATCTGTAATACTAACTTATGATCTCCCCAAATTTCCATTAAGATTGAAGAATCAAAACATACTTTAAATAGACCTGAAGGATTTCTTGTTTTGAAGTCTGAATCTCTGAACACACACACACACACACACACACACACACACACATGAAAAAGAGCACACACACAGGAAAGAGAGAGAAAAAGAGAGGAAGACAGAGAGAGAATGGCAGGCAGACAGACATATATACATATGGTTGTTATTGATAACTCATATTTTCAAAAGAATTTTTAAGTGGTAGAACAAAGTAGATATTCCAGAATGAAATCAGCTAATTTTGCCAGTCTATTCTGTCTTGACAAAACATTAATTATTTTTCAAATACATTTTAGGGGATAAATTTAATTTGGGAGACTATGACTGTAATTTAAGTCAAGAAAATATTGTCATTTTAGTGATATGACAAAAAAGTAACATAAAATGAGATGAAGGAAGGTGAAATAAAAATTGAAATTAAGATACACTGAAAGAATATTAATCATCAGAAACACCAGCCATGAGAAATTGCCTTTCTGTCTTAATATTTTAGATACTAAGATAGAATTTTAGGGAGAGATAACGAAGACTTTGCAGATGTATTCACCACAAATGGCATGGAAACCACACGCTAAAGGTAGGTCTCAGCAGCCACACATCCATAAGCTACGAAAAGCTAGAAACTTTCAACTAAAGATAGACACCACCCGCTCCTGCAGCAAATGCGTTCAAATCAGCAGATCTTATTTTCAAAGTAGTCAGGAGACAGAAAGCAGTCATTTCTCCAATTGAAGTCAGTTTTAAATTTAAGTATGAAGAAATATGCCATTGAATCCCCAAAATAAAATTATAAAGAAACATAGAAGATCAGCATGTTAGAAACATCAAGCAGCAGAGTTTATGTTTCTGTGCTCATCTGGCAATTTCTATTCGTGAAATATCTTGTAATTTAATTTTCTTTACATTAACAAAGGAAGAGGACCAAGGGCCAGTGAGTCACAGACAGCCTTAAATGCCCCCTTTTGTAAGTCCTTCAGTTCATATGTGAAGGTGTCTGTCATTTGTATACACACATTAACCAAGAGTCCCTCCAAATGGCATCCAGCTTTGCCCAAGAACCACACATCCATTATATGTAGAGAGTGAATAGTGTGACTGTGTTCTCTTGCTTCTATCTGCTGTCAGCATCACTTTAGTGTTTCTTGCTTTTTTGTGTTGTTTTTATCTATAGAGATTTTGCCTACATACATGTTTGTACCACATGCATGTAGACTCTAGACTCGTACTTTGCGCTGAATTGGGACTGCCTTCTTTACGTAGTGGGGCAGAGTGATGCTGAACCACAGACATCAGCGTTTGCTAAGCCTCCCTAATTTAAGATTAATTGTGAGTCTAATTCAAAATTACAAAAAATACTGTGATTAGAAAGGCCTCTCTAGGAAATTTGTAAATAAGGAAAATGCCCTCTGGTAGATTGTATTCAAAAGGAAATCACAAGACTTAGGTATCAGTGAATGTTGCAAGAATTGAGAGAATATATTCAATGTATCCAAGGTAAACTCAGAAAACTTGTCATGTGCATTAGAGGACAAAGAACCTCTCTTTATTCACTGGAGTATTCTCTTTTCTCAGGAACATGGAAAGGTTTAATTGTATCTAGAATATAATTTCAAACTGAATTAGTCAGTAGTGTGCCCAGTATAAAAGTATATACATAAAAACTACTAAACAGGTTGAAAGTATTCACAGTCTTGCTAGAATTTTTGTACTGAAGCAGTTGCCTCTTTAAGAGAGTCCTGCTATGAGCCCACTGCCCTTTGTAAACAGAGCTCTACAAGAAAGAGAAACCATTGTGTCTCAGGACAAAGGTGTCCATCTTTATTAGGCAGCTCCAACTGCTAATGAATATACCTTAAATGAAGTTCAAACATGTCATTTGAGAACCTCCACTCCTGAACTCTATTATCTTGCTGGGAGATCAAGCACTAGACATTTTGCCTTTTGTCTTTTGTAGACAATGGCTTTTGGAGTAATTGCAAGCAAGATACATATTTTCTCCAGATGTATCCAAGTAAAAAGAATATGTATATTATATTATGTATAATATAATTATATATAATATAGTACACACCCATATATATGCATATATAATATTTGTGTATATATGTATATATGTATTGTATATTATATATATATATTTATATATATAAATATATATATAATTTGTTTCCCTTGATTTTATTGGTAAGAAAACAATTTTAAAGTTCCATCTTTTAGTATATAATACATGTTGCTAAAGTCATTTGATTTGGCTTATAAGGGACAAACCAAACTGAAAAATAAATAAGGTACAGCATAGAATAATGCTGGTGTCCTCATTAAAATGTGATTAAATGCTTCAACCACCAGCACATTAGTTCTGACATTTTGTCTTTTAAATGATGTCAGGTAATGAAGGTCAACGTGAGCAAGCATCCTGCTTCTGGTCCTTGGCAAGTGGCACACTGTACTTGAGCTTCACAGCAGGGCCCTGTCAGCCTGCACAACCTCTCTCCAAGTACTAGCTTGCATCTGGCTCTAGCATATGGTACTGTATGAAGGTATTTCTGGGGCCCAATTCCTTTATCGCTATTTAATGATTAATTACTGCAGCCTGATGTCAGGGCGAGACAGTCAATGCTTCAGGTAAAAATCTTAACTATAGAGAAATGACAGCAGGCATGGTTTTGAAAGCCAAATTAACTTTGTATTTCCTTTGATGGATGACTTGAGTTTAGTATCTACTTGTAAGAGTGAAGTGGGGTAAAGGAAAAAAATCTACAGTGACAGAAGTGGCATTCAGCGGAATACCCTGATTGACACTATGCTGAAGAGAGAACAGACTTACACACTTGGCACAATTCTGTCTAGAGACCAGCAAACAACTTTTAACTTACTTTGGGGGACAGAGCTGTATCAAAAAGCCTCTGACAATGTTTCTAGTAAACAGCTAAAAGGTTTATTGTCTAACTGTGTATTTCTTAACGATATGTGGTTTTGAGGTTTCTATACTCTAAAGAATAAATGGTTGTTATTCTTTAGCATGTGAGACAGCTAACCATCAAAGAAATAACTTGGCAAAAATTCCAGCTTGAGGGTAAATCAGTAGAGTGTAATTTTATGATTTGCTTCACAATAACCGTGTGTGTAACTTTGATGAAACAAATTACAGTTTAAAAGTTGAAGAAACAATTTGTCATCTAATAAGAATCTAAATTATACACGCTGAATGATATACTTCAGATTCCCAGAAATTTTGATTATTCTATAATAATCCAGGTATTATTAAAAGCATTGCTGGATTAAACTATTTTTAATTTTGCTTATAAAATATGGACATCTATAGTGCACTACTAATGTTCTAAAGAGCAAATTATTTGTCATTTTTCTAGCCCATGCATTTATTTTTGGAAGTATAATTATTTTAAAAATATGCTAAAAGTATTTGTTGGGAAGTCAAAATATCTAAAATGTAATTCTGTTAAATCATGATTATTCAATGATAGGTCCCCATTCTGGGGATGTGGCTTAGAAATTGATTAAGGGGTTATTGGAAATGTTTGAGTAAATGAAAAAGAAGAATTACTACGGTCAGTCAAGACTGTAACATTTGTCCCTGAAATTGTTCTGATAGATACTAGTCTATAAATGTACTTTTATGAGGTTATTCAGTATAAATCATAATATACTGTTTTCATTGCATGATTTTACAAATATACCTTGTGCTTCTACGATAGGTTGTTTAAAGTTTATTTAACTTAAAGTGGAGCAAGTGGTACCGCAAGATGCTCAGCCATTAAGAGCACCTGCTGATCCTTCTGAGGACACAAGTTCAGTTCCCAGCACCCATGTCAAGCGGCTGTCAATCACCATAGCTTTAGAGGATTTGCTGTTAATTTCTGGCTCCCATACCCACCCACATGCACATGCACATGCCCTTATGTACAGAGACATGCATGCAAATTCAAAAGTAACCAAACTCAACCCAAACTGAACAAGCGTTTGAGTGGAATGGAAATCAAACAGTGTTACTGTGCCTAGCATTTTCTTTTGCACGTCTAAGCTCCTGACACTTAAGCATCGCTGCCGTTGTGTAGGTTCCCCTTCGGAATGGGTCTTCCTCATATTTCCCCACAGATCCCTAAGTCGGCAGAAAGGCGCTCAGAGTTTTAAAAGTAAAACACTGGTTGATAAGACATTTATTCCTGTCCAGCTGCTTTATGCCAGCAAGATAAAAATAAAAATCTACCTAGCTGTGTAGAATTATTTGGAAAACAAGGAAGAATTGTAATTTGAACCAGAATTTGTTTTCCCCTGCTAGGCAAAAAAAAAAAAAAAAAAAAACCTAAAAAGAAACAAACAAAACAAACAAAAGACCCCAACAAAACAAACCCAAACCAATCAAACAACAAAACAAAAAACCAAAACAAACAACAACAAAAATAACAGGCAAACAAGGTTTACCTCAAAACACTGGGAAAATGCTACTTATATATATATATATATTTTTTCACAACTGCATTAAGGCTCTGGGAACGTTGTAAGAGGGAGAAGACTAAGATTTCAGCTATGAAACAGTCCTCAACATAGGATAGGGACACTGAACCCATGGAATCTCAATGTGGTGGCTGCCTAAACACAACCTGAACACAGTACCACGTGACATGCCAGTGGGGGCGAGGGAGATCTAGAAGGACCCACCCCTAGATAAGAGCTATGGCAATTAGTAACTTCAAATAAATGGTGGTTTTAATATAATTTTAATTCTTCAAAGTTTCTCATTACTCTATCAATTTTCTTTACTTATAGCAGTGGTTCTTTGCCTTCCTAATGCTACAACTCCTTCACATACAATTCCTCACATTTTGGTGACCCCCAACTATAAGATTATTTTATTGTTACCTTATAACTATAATTTTGCTGCTGTTTTGGACTGTAATATAAATGTCTGTGTTTTTTTAATGGTCTTAGGCAACTCCTGTGAGTGGGTCATCTAAAACCCCAGAGGTGTCATGACCCACAGGTTGAGAACAATTGACTTAAATTATCCAAAACTCAAGATATCCAACAGGCAAAATACAGTTGCCAATGATGAAGATTGGACGCATTGATACAGTAAGTGAATTAATTACTTCTCTGGCTGTGATAAAACAACATGATCAACCACATCTTAGAGAAGAAACAATTTTAGTTATTAAAGTACGCTCCTAATGATATACTTCCTCTGGCAAAGCCTCCTATACTCAAAGCTCTCAAACAGTACTGCAAACTGGGACCAATATGCAAATATATGATGCTATAGTTCCTACTCAGCCATGACAGTGTGGTACTTACACTGCCCAACGCTCCTCACAGAGTAGTCAGTGGCCCTTTGAAAGGACCAGTATTTGCAACATCTATAGGATACGTTTTGAGCTTCTGCCATTTACAGAAGTAAAATGGGACAAAGGAAAATGTGACAGAAATTGGTTAAGGTGCGTCTGTTTCTTGAGTTCTCGGGAAAATCCTGGCATAAAGTTGAGAACTGATGAGAGCCTTTTATCTTGATTTTGGTGGAATGGCCATGTAATCACACAGTAAGTGAACATGATATCTAGCCACAAATACGAGGTAACAAACTCACTCAGTTTCCGTCTAAAGCCCCCACAAAAGTACTTCTCGTTTTCATGTGGTTGCTCTGTCATATTTATATCCCTGACTTAATGAAGCCCAAAGAGTCAAACTATCAGCGTTATGATGAGTTAAGACCACAGCTTTGATAGTTCGCCATCCAAATAGTGAAATTTCTTAATGCCATTTTTATAGGACTTAAAAGACATTAAACTAAATGCAATTGCTGCCCTATAAAACGGTAGAACAGCTTTCTACATATGGTATATATGCAAATAAAGTATCCCATCTCAACCTCCAGTGCCCATAGCAAGTTCCACTTGAAGTTTAGATTGAATAACTGCTATTGGCTTTACAAGCTTCTAAATCTTCCTTTTTTGTGTGTGTAACTAACATCAGAGCTAAGTTTGCTAAAGAAATAGAAAAATGTCTTACACAGAAGACCTCATTATTTTAAAGTTTAGTCTCATTCTGCAAAGTGTCTTTTGCCTTTTGAAATGAAATCATAATACATAATGACATAGTACAGAATGACCACCACACTTGAAAAACAAAAAACAAAAAGCAGGGAAATCATCTGATTTTCAAGTGTGTCATATGCCTTTCACTCCTTCAGATAAATGTGGGGCTGGGGCTGAGGAATTCAGAAAATAAGGGAATTATAATCTAAAAATATAAGCTTCAGTGAGCGTATGCTGTGGGGACATTTGGTTTCTAGCTTTAAGAGCAGCAAGAAATGTATAAATTGCTCCTTTATCGGCCACTGAGAAGTGTTCTTATTGCACACAGTTAAGAGTTATGAATGTCAGTCAGTGTAGGCAGCCCAAAATAAGAAGAGTACTTGTGCTGCATTTTGCACATTTTGTTTCTTATACACACACACACACACACACACACACACACACACACACACACACACACACACATTTTCCTGCAAATAAGTTGGTACTAATCGAATCACCTAAGCTAAGTTCATGAGATGGTCACAAGGTTGAAGACTCAGTGTGTGACTATGGGACCCACACAGTAAGTATCTACCCCTCCCTTGCACCTCTTGTGCTATGCTCAGTAAACTTCCCTTTATGGCTCTCTCCACTTTTTGTCAGTGTGATGATGACAAGCATGACAGCCATGTTTTATAGAGGTGTGCGCTTTAATGCACTGATGTGTAAAATAGGTTTACTGTACTTAAGAACGCTCTTTACTAGAGAGACTGTGTCACAATTACCTGACTATAATGATAGACAAAAACTCAAAATAGCCTCATCTGGGATAAGCACCGGAGGATGGAAGGCACATTTTGACTATCCAACTTTGTCAAAAGCCTTTTTCTTTGTTCTTCAAGAGTAGATTTCCCCATAAAGTTTGCAGCATTACTAGTCAGGCTTCAACTTATATTTCTCAGTATTTTTCATTATTCCCTGACTCTTATTCTTAAGAGATGGGAGGAACATTTATTTTGGATGTAAGTAAAATTAAAAGCCATAATTCTCTCTTTTCTGAGACTTATGATGAACATCTTTCAGGACTTAAATTTAATTACATTGGATTATAATTGCATGCTGTCAAAAAGTTAAAAATACTAAATGATCCATCTTTAATATAGAAAGTGTTTAGAAATCCGCATGTCAAAATTAAAATAATTATTCACTCAGTCATTCAAGAATATATTGAGGGAGCCAATGGAAGCAGGCTACCAAAATTGATAGGTGCCAAGACATGAGAGAATTCAGTTTCAAACAGAAGATAAAAAAGACATACACATATTGTGAATTTTCACAGGGGGATTTCAGAATTTTTGAAACCTTAAAAGATGTTAAGAACTGAAAATAAATGAGAGTGTAGAAAAAAAAAAAGATCAGGATGTATTTTCAGAAACTCTCACCCAGGTCTGCTAGGGTTGGTGTCTCCTATATCTAGCATGTCCTATATTTGTGGACCATAAGCTATTGTGTGGCTCTGGTTAAGAAACAAGAAAACATGGCATTAACCCCTCTAAGGTAGGAGAGTGTCAGGGCAGTAATAGAAGGCTCTGTTGTCTGATTTGTGGAAATCTGGAACATACTAGTTCCTATATACACTGTGTCTCACTTGAGAATGAGAGTGGCTTGGGTCATTGAGGAGGCTATCTTAAATGGCCAGTTAAAGAGTAAATATGTCTGCAAAAGAAATTTTGGGGATTCAGAGAGGAGTGTTAGGTTTTCTACAGAAAGTATCTTCAGGAAAGAGGAATACAGAAACTCCAGAATTTATGAAGAGAAAT